>NC_052490.1:791150-839123 GCF_009730915.1 Dioscorea cayenensis subsp. rotundata
AAAATGATAAATAGGAAACATTAAAAAGAGAAAAATCAGATTAGTTTTGTTGTCTTGCAAAATAGTAGACTTTAGAAAAGAAAAATATAAGATTAGGTTTTTGATTCAAAACAAAAAATATGCTACATTTTCGAAAAAAAATAGTATTAGGGTTTTGATTAAAAAATTGTAGACATTCCCAAAAGAAAAAAGGATTAGGAGTTTGATTCAAAAATAGGAGCCATTAGAAAGAAAACAAAGGGATTTAGGTTTTTAATTGAAAGTTAGGCAACATTGGCATTCCTAAAAGAAAGATACGATTCTGAGTTTTGATTGAAAAATAGAAGACATTACTATAAAATTATGGGATTATGGTTTTAATTCAAAAATAGGAGGCATTCCAAAAAAAAACTTGTGATTTGGGTTTTGATAGAAAAATATGAGATATTCCCAAAAGAAAACATAGTATTATTGTTTTGATTAAAAAACAAATATTAGACATTAGGATAAGAAAACATAGGATTTGTGTTTTGATTGAAAGATAACAGACATTACAAAAAGAAAACATAGGATTAGGGTTTTGATTAAAAATTGGTAGACAATACTAAATCCTACTTTTCAATTAAAACATAAGATTAAGGTTCTAATTTAAAAAAAGTGAGACATTCCAAAAAAAATAGAGGATTAGAGTGAGATTGAAAAATATGTGACTTTCCATTAAGAAAGCATGTAATAATTATTTTGATTCAAATATAAAATATAGGAGGCATTCAGAAAATAAAACATATGATTTGAGGTTTGATTCAAAAATAAGAGACATTACGAATAGAAAAATATTGGATTAGGGTTTTGATTAAAAAATAGTAGACATTATGAAAATAAAACATAAATATAGGATTTAGTTTTTCATTGGAAATAGAAATTTAGTTGACATTCGAAAAAGAAAACATAGAATTATTGTTTTAGTTGAAAAATAGGAGACGTATTTAGATGAAAACATATGATTAGGGTTTTGATTAAAAATATGAGACATTACGAGAGAAAATATGGGATTATTGTTTTGAATCAAAACTACCAAGCATTCCCACATAAGATTAGGGTTTTGATAAAAAGTCACGAGGCATTCAAGACTTAGGATTAGAGTTTTGATTAGAAAATATGAGACACTATGAAAAGAAAGAAAACAATTGTTGTCTTCAATTAAAAAAAAAAGCATCAAATTATGGTTTTGATGAAAAACTCGGAGGCATACTAAAAAGAGAACATAGTGTAAGGATTTTTATTCGAAAAATAAGAGCATTACGAAAGAAACATAAGATTAGACATACCCAAAATAAACATAATATTAGTGTTTTGAAAAGAAAAAAATATGAGACATTTTGAAAGGAAAAACATAGGATTAGGATTTTTGATTGAAAAGATATGAGAAATTATTTTTAAGAAAACATAGGATTCATGAGTTTTCATTAAAACCCTAAAATAGAGGGACATTTCTAAAATAAAACATTGGATTATGATTTTGATTCAAAATAGTAGACATTTCGAAAAACAAACAAAGGATTAGAGTTTTTGATTTTAAAAAGGAGGCATTCGAAAAGAAAACATGGGATTAAGATTTTTATTCAAAAATTGCAGTCATTCCCAAAAACAAAACATAAGATTAATGTTTTTATTGAAAAGTTTGAGAAATTTCTAAATGAAAACATAGGATTCGTGTTTCGATTGGAAGATAAGATTAGTAATGTTTTCTTTTAGAAATGTCTCTTTAAAAATATGAGACATATCAAAATAAAAACTAAAGATTAGGATTAGGGTTTTAATCGAAAAATAAAGAATATTGCTATAAAAAACATAGGATTAGGGTTTTTATTCGAAAAATAGTAGTCATTCGAGAGAGAAAACATAGGGTTATTGTTTTTGATTGAAAAAGTATGACATTTCTAAAAAGAAAACATAGGATTAAAGTTTTGAATGAAAAATAGGAGACATTATTATTAGAAAACATATAATTAGTGTTTTGAAAGTAAAAATAGGAGACATTAATATAAGAAAATATATGATGACGGTATTGATACAAAAAAGTAGACATTCGGAAATGAAAACATATGATTAGTGTTTTGATTGAAAAATATGAGACATTTCGAGAAGAAAACATTGGATTAGGGTTTTGATTGAAAAATTGGACGCATTATCAGAAGAAAACATAGGATTAGGGGTTTGATTTAAAAATAGTAGACATTCCTAAAAGAAAAAAAAGGATTAGGGCTTTTATTCGAAAAAAGGAGACATTCTGAAATGAAAACATAGGATTAGGATTTGATTAAAAAATATGAGACATTATAATAAGAAAACATAGGATTATGGTTTTGGTTAAAAATTATAAGACATACTAAAAAGAAAAAAAAGGATTATGTTTTTAATTTAAAAATAGCGGATATTTTGAAAAGAAAACATAGGTTAGGATTTTGATTAGGAAGCGGTTATAGGGAGACATTAATAAAAAGAAAACATAGGATTCTAGTTTTTGATTGAAAGATATGAGACATTCAAAAAAGAAAAACATATAATTCACGGTTTTGATTGGAAAATATGATACATTCCAAGATGAAAACATGAGATTATTGTCTTGATAAGAAAATAGCAGATATTTCTAAAAGAAAATATAGGATTAGATTTTTGAATCAAAAAGCGAGTGAGGCATTCGAGAAAAGAAATAGAATTAGGACATTTTAGAAATTAAAACCCTAATAAAAAAACCATGCTATATTTTTAATTAAAACCCTAATCCTGTCTTTTAGTTTAGGGAATCTCAAATGATATTTAATCAAAACCCTAATCCGATGTTTTTTTTTCGGAATGTCTCTTATTTTTAATAAAAAGCATAATCCTATGTTTTCTTTCAAATAGCTCCCTATTTTTGTCTTTTTGAAAAGCCTCCTTTTATCGATTTTTGTATGAAAACCTAACTTATGTTTTCTTATAGTACTATCTCCTACATTTCATTCGGAAATAATCGGAATGCTTTCTTAATGTCGCAAATTTATCAATAATGTTATGTTTTGTTTTTGAAATGTCTACTATTTTTGAATTCCTATTTTTAAATTAAAACCATAATCATTTCTTTTGTTTTGGAAATGTCCATTATTTTCTAGTTTTTAATAAAATAGTAGACATTATAATGAAAAAACATAGGATTTGGGTTTTGATTCGAAAATAGAAGGCATTCATAAAACAAAACATGTAATTACTATTTTGATTCAGATTTTCTAACAAAAAAATAATCCGATGTTTTCTTTTGTTTTGCGAATCTCTGCTAATTTTTAATCGAAATCCTATTCCTATGTTCTTTTATAGTAATATCCTTTATTTGTTTCAGAATTTCAACAATTTTTGAATCAAAACTCAAATCCTAATATCATCCATTCCTATTTTTCAATTGAAATCGTAATCCTATCATTTGTTTTGGAAATGTCTCTTATTATTCGGTTTTAAAGCAAAAAAGATTAATTAAGGACAATTTTTATTCAAATATAGTTGGCATCATCAAAATAAAACATATGATTAGGGTTTTAACTGAAAAATGGGAGGCATTACTATAACAAAATATATAATTAGGGGTTCGATTAAAACTGATAAATAGGAGACATTAACAAAAGAAAATATTGTATTTGTGTTTCTTTTTGAAAATGTCTGCTATTTTTCAAACAAAACCCTAATCCTATTTTTTTCTTTTCGAAATGTCTCCTATCTTTTAATCAAAACCCGAATCATATATTTTTTTTAAAAAAAAGGAGACACTTCCTAAAGAAAACATTGGTAATCTATCTTTCAACCAAAACCCGAATCCCATGTTTTCTTTTTGAAATGTCTCATATTTTTCAATCAAAATCCTAATCCTTTATTGTCTTTTAGGAATGCCTGTTATTTTTTAAACAAAACCCTTATATTATGTTTTCCTATAATAATATATCATATTTTTCAATCAAAACCCTAATCGTATGTTTTGTTTAAGGAATGTCTGTTATTTTTTAATGAAAACAATAATCCTATGTTTTCCTTTCATGATGTTTCATATTTTTTAATCAAAAACATAATCCTATGTATTTTATTTTGGAATGCTCCTATTTTTCAATCAAAACACTAATCTTATATTTTCTTTTGGGAATGTTTGCTATTTTGGGACCAAAACTTTAATCCTTTGTTTCTTATAATAATGTTTCCTATGTTCCAATAAAAACCTTCATCATATGTTTTATTTTTTTAATGTTTCATTTTTTCAATCAAAACAATAATCATATGTTTTTTTTTCTTAATGTGTCCCATTTATTAGTTTTGAATCAAAACCCGAATCCTATGTTTCTTTTCTTAATGTATATTATTTTTGAATCAAAACCCTAATCTTATGCTTTTTTTTTAAATGCCCCCTATTTTTCATTTTTTAATCAAAACCCTAATCCTATGTTTTTTTAAATGTCACAATTTTTTCAATCAAAACACTAATCCTATGATTTCTTTTGGAAATGTCCTCTATTTTCAATCAAAAACCAAATTCTTTATTTTAGAAACAAAACACTAATCCTATGTTTTCTTATAATAATGTCTCTTAGTTTTCAATCAAAACCCTAATCCTATGTTTTCCTTTTCAAATGCCTACTATATTTGTATCAAAACCCCAATCCTATATTTTCTTTACTTAATGTCTCCTATTTTTGAGTTTTGAATAAAAAACCCTAATCCAATGTTTTCTTTTCATAATGTCTCATTTTTTTGAATCAAAAACCATAAACCTATCTTTTGCTTTGGGAATCTTGGTTTATGTTTTCTTTTCATAATGTCTCAAATTTTTTGGATCAAAACACTAACCCTATATTTTATTTCCAGATTCGGGATATTCCAAAACTCTAATCCTAAGTTTCTTTTTGGAATGGCCCCTATGTGTTAGTTATGTCTCCTATTTTTGAATAAAAATTGTAATACTTTACTTTCTTTTTGGAATGTTTGTTATTTTTTATCAAAACCCTAATCTTATATTTTCCTTTGGTAATGTTAACTACTTTTGAATCAAACCCCTAATCCTATGTTTTCTTATAGAAATGTCTCATATTTTTTAATCAAAACCCTCATACTATGTTTTCTTTTCGGAATGCCAGCTATATTTAAATCAAAGCCCTAATCTTATAATATCTTTTTCGAATGTCTCCTATCTTTCAGTCAAAACTCAAATCCTATGTTTTCTTTTCATAATGTGTCCTATTTATTAATTTTAAATCAAAATCTTAATCTAAAAAGAATACATAAGATTAGAGTTTTGATTCAAAAATAGCATCCATTCTGAAAAAAAAAAGAAAGAATTTCGTTTTAAATTGTAAATTAAAAGATAGTAAGATATTCCGAAAAGAAAATATAGGATTAGTATTTTTATTCAAAAATAGGAGTCATTCAAAAAAAATACAGGATTAGGATTTCTATTAAAAAATAGGAGGCATTGTGAAAAGAAAACATACCATTAGTGTTTTGATTCAGAAATAGCACATATTCTGAAAAGAAAAAATAGGACTAGTGTTTTGACTGAAAAATATAAGACATTTCGAAAAGAAAACATAGGATTAGGGTTTTGATTGAAATGTTCTAATATCAGAATGGCTGCTATATTTGACTTAATTATATGTTTTATGTTCTGAATATCTCCAATCTTTCAATCAAAACCTAGATCCTATTTTTCAAAACACGAATCCTATGATTTCTTTCGTAATGTGTCCGATTTTTCTGTTTTCAATCAACACAATGGTTAACACCGTATTTCTTCATCATCTTTTTAAATTGAGTGTTGCAAAAATGAGTTCCCCGATCACTGACTATTGCTCTGGGAGTGCCAAATCGAGTGAACAACTTTTTAAAAAATTTGACTACCATCCTTGCATCATTTGAAGGAAGGGCCTATGCTTCTATGCACTTGGAGACGTAATCTACTGCCACCAACAAATATTTGTTTCCATTTGAGTTCAAGAAATGTCCCATGAAATCAATTTCCAACACGTCGAATATTGCACATTGTTGAATGGGAGTTTGTTTCATTTCATCGAGTTTGGATGGGTTTCCACTCTTTTGACAATGATCACATAGTTTGACCAACTTCTGAGCATCCAGGAATAGTGACGAAAAAAAAGGGCTTCCAACACCATCTTGCCGTGCGATTCACACTGAAGTGACTCCCCACCATTCATGAATGATAGTGCTTCGAAATTTCCCATCCCTCAACATGTGATACATAACACCGCACCACTAGGTCAGCTCAAAGTTTGCACAAATAGGGCTCCTCCTAAAAATAATGCTTGACATCGGAGAACTATGACAGAATAATTCCTCCCACTAGGTAGTTTGTGAATTTGGCAAACATATGGAATTCATCATCTTGGGTAGGCCTCTTCCGAACTCATTTAAGATGTTCTTTCGGGAAAATGTCATGAATTCTTTAGTGCATGTTATCGTGTTCATCAGTCTATACAAGACGCAATAGGTGATCTGCCACCACATTTTCTGAGCGCTTCTTGTTTTGAATTTCCAAATTGAACTATTGTAGCAAAAGTATCCATCTAATCAGTAGGAGTTTTGCATTAGTCTTGCCTAGGAGGTATCTAATTGCTGCATGATAAGAATACACTATGACTTTAGAGAGCACCAGGTAAGATCTTAACTTATCAAAAGCATAAACAATGGCTAACAACTCTTTTTCTATGTTGGTGTAATTCCCATGAGCGGGCATTAAAGTTTTGATCACATAGTAAACCGGAGGAAATTTCTTATTGTACCTCTGCCCCAACACTACCCCAATTGCCCAATCACTTGCGTCGCACATGAGTTTGAAAGGGCGATCCCACCCAGTAGTGTTGATAATCGGTGCTCTAACCAATTTCTCCTTTAGTATCTAGAAGGCCGTGAGACAATCCTGGTTAAAAATGAAAGATGTGTACTTTTCCAGAAGTTTCACCATTTGCTTGGATATTTTTGATAAGTCATGAACAAATCTTCTATAAAAACCAACATGACCAAGAAAACTTAGAACGTCTTTCAGGGACTTAGGTGGGGGAAGCTTCTCAATTGTGTTGAGTTTGGCTTTGTCTACCTCGATTCAATTATCAAAAATTTTGTGACCAATCACAATCCCTTCTCTTATAATGAAGTGACACTTCCCCCAGTTTAGCACTAAATTTATCTCCTCACACCTTGAAAGGACTCGTTTTAGATTTTTTAAGCACCCATCCAAAGAATCTCAAAAAATGGAGAAGTAATCCATGAATACTTCCATAAAGTCTTCAATGAACTCATTGAAGATTGACATCATACACCTTTGTAAAGTTGCTAAGCCATTACACAAGCCGAACGGCATTCTCCTGTAAGCAAAAGTACCATATGGACATATCGAAGTGGTTGACAAGATCCCCTTGCGTATATCCTGCAAGTGCACGGGTTTGTCGAAGAAATAATCCCGGATGAGCGGGTATCGAATTCACAGGGAATAGGGAATAAAAATACTTAATTCGATTCTTAGCTATGTGAAAGATCAATGATGATAAGTGTGACAATGATTCAATTCTCAACAATAAAAACAACAAGTAAGAGAGCAAAAGTAAAGAAGGCGGTAAGGCAATCGATAAAGATGGGGTACCCGGAAAATGCTCGGCCTAGGATGATTGTTTCAAGTGCAAGAACCCTCTATTATGCTTCCTAATCAATGCAATGGTGAGTCGTGGAAATCCTTAACTACATAGTCAAAAATATAAGGTCAACTATGCCTAACTCTATACATGTCCCCGAGGAGAGATTAGATAACCTCTCAACCTCGCACTCGCATAGAGTTGCAATGAACTCTAGGGATTCCAAGTGATAAATCTCTTCCTAATTATAGACCTAGCCCTTTGGTCCAGGTGGAAGGTCCCTAACCACGATTAAGCCGTAGATACTAAGATCACCTCAACGCTTCAATCCGTTGTACGCGTAACTAAGCCCCAGTGAAAGTTCATCCCTTAGACCATTCACTCTATTATGGCCGCAAAGAACTCGAGGAACGGAGGTAGAATCTATCACGTCGGAGGGGAAAGGGGACGCTCCTGTACCTCTTGACTCACCCTCTCAACCCTTTCCAACCTAGCTTTATCTAACACTCGTGGTGTGTCACTGACTCACAAGGTTACCAATAAGAACTCTCAACCCTAGTGTCACTCTAGGTGAAATGTTCATTCAATCAAGCATTCAAGGTTGGAATTCACAATAAACATCAATTAATTGAAAGCATAATAAAGAGATTCAATGAAACGAATACATCCTAGGGTTCACAAATACCCAAGTACCCACTAGGGGTTTAGCTCTCCATGGAGCTAAGTACAATCAAAGAAATAGAATGTAAAAGCAATGAATCCATAAAGAAACCCCCTCGATAGTTATGACGATGGTCTTGTGGAAAGTCCTCTACTCGTCGTCCAAGGATTCCCTCGTCCGGTATAGAATACGCCTCAACGGAATCTCCCCTACCAACTTTCTTCCTAAGGAATGACGATGTCGGAGCCATAGAACCACTCCAAAACCTTGGCCAATACCCCTCAAAAGCCTAGCCGAAGCCCTCTCTCAAGTTGGGGAAAAGATGGAGAAAAGAATACTAAAATCGGGGCTGATTCGGCTTTTAAATAGAGACTGGAATCGAGGCGACTACGCAGGCGTGGATGCTTCAGCGTCCGTGCGGAATTTCCACGGGCGTGGACAATTTTCCACTGCGCCCGTGTGGATTCTCTGAACTCTGTTTTTCTCGGCGGTACGTGAGCAGTGTTCTTTGCGATGCACTTTGCTACGCGTGTTGCTACGAGTGTCTAGCTGCGATATCCATCTGAATAGCTTCCGAATCCATACTTTTCATCGGAGTACGCATAAGCGGGAACACGTTCACGTCATGTATCACTTGCTTCTTCAATAATAGGCAAGTTGGTGGAGCTCTTATTCTATGTGTATATGTCAGAATGCTCGAGTGTGACTGCCTTTGTGCCCCTCCAAATGGATGTGCCAAAAACGAATACGAGGAGGTTGGCACACACTCTAGCATCTCACATCTAACCTATGTCTTCGCGTTTGAACCTTACAAAGATTTCCTCCAAAATCAGTGCACTGTGATCCACATTGGCTTCTTTCCTTCATACTCGGCCTCACAACCCTACCTCCACGAAAGTAACATAAAAACACACATATTAGTGTAAAAACCTGAGAAAAGTAATTCTCAACATAAGGAATGAATGCTTCGCATTCATATCACACAAGCACTTATCAAACTCCCCCACACTTAAGCTTTTGCCTGTTCTCAAGCAAAAATTAAAATGTTATGTGCATCAATGAAGAAAATATTAAAAGTGCTTGGCCTTAGGTTCACCAAAGTATACAAAGAGAGCATTCTACAAGTAAGGGAAATTTCAACACTAAATACGAAAAAATCAATGCTCTAGCTAAAAACTTGAATAAAAAAAGATACAAAACCCGAAATCGTGTACGTGTGTGAACTCACTCAAGTCAACCCAAAGTATACTCCTCAAAGTTCCAAGTACAAGGGACTTATTTATCTACAAAAGTGACAACAATTTCAAATATGGTAGTAGCTTCACACATCCTCTAAGGTAGCCCTCTCCAAAGTGGTCTCCTAGGTGCCTTTCACACATTCGAGGTGGTAGCTCTTTCTACCGGAGCGGTAGCTTTCACTCATCCTATCAGATAGCTCTTTCTCTCATTTGGGCATAGCTAGTATCCAACTTATGAGAGTAGTTTCATACTTCATAGGTGGTAGCTCTTTCCACCCAACAAGCACAAATAACCAATAAAACTAAACTTTTTTTTTTTTTGGAATTCAACACAAGAAACAACTATAACTAGTCCCTTTAATATCAAACTTGAGTTTCCAAAAAAGTCTAAGAAGTGAGTAGTGTAACAAGTATAAATTGGGCAAAAATTCCTATACATTCAAACAAAACTAGAGCATGAAAACATTCAATGTTAGAAATTCTCCTAAACTTAAGAATACAATCCTTGCAACTAAGGTGAACCGCCATTGGCTATGTGAGCATATATCAATCAAGAACAATAGAAAAGAATGTGTGCACTATGAAACTCCCTCCCCTCCCCACATTTATATGTTGTACATTGTCCCCAATGTACACATGCAAGCTCACTCAAAATATATATCATTCAAAAGCAAATGTGGAAGAAGCAAAAAAACAATACTCCAATGACTCCTAGTATTGCATTTGATGAAGATAATTCCATGGGGTAGTGTCCCGAGGGTTGTGAAGCTCACACGGCTAAGTGCCTAAGCACCTTGGCCGTGCCTATGACTAAGTCTCAATTCCCAAGAAGACAAGACCATCTACACGCATACACGAGGGGGTTCAGTGAAGCTCCAGAAAGACAAGATATCTCGAGTATATATAAAAGATAAACAATGAATACAACTTGAGATGCAAAATGAAAATAAACTCAAAAGGAGAATCCTTTCTGAGTGAACAAGTCTAAAATGAAATGCATAAAAGAAAAAGAACTAAAAATCAAATGTCGGTGTCACCCTCGGGCTCAGGTGCTGCTGCTGCTGCTGGTGAAGATGCACATGGTGGGTCCACCGGTGCCGGGGTAGAGGATGGAGATGCTGGAGGAACTGAGGGGGCCTTAGGAGTCCTCGGCCGCAGGACAAATGATGAGGTAACGTCTCGCTCTAAGATCTGCTGTAATACGTTGAAACGTGCCATGAACTCTGTGTACTGAGTGGCCTGCGTAGCCTTAATCTCTGCAATCTCGGCTTGAGCCTCCGCTACTTCTGTGCGTACCATCCCCAAAGCGCTCTCGAGCGTCTTAAAGCGATTATACGCTCGAGATGGTGAAAACATACGCACGGGGGGTGGTTCCTCTGCCACTAGAGGTGCCTCAGTGTCCATCGGTCTGGGCGGAGGTTCGAGGCAGTGAGATGCCCGCGGCTTCATCACCCTCATCCTCGGCTATCTTTGGAGCTGGTAGCACTAAAGCAAAAACCCCTGTCCGAACCCTGCGGATCATACCCATCAATCTCATTGTCTCTAGACTCAGGGGAGCAGCTATATTCATCTTCTCGGCGCCACGAATCGAATCCAAGAGACCCATGCCCAACACTAATCTCGTAATGTAGGGGACCGAGAAGATCGCTCCCAGTTTAGCATAGGGTCCCTGATGTCTGATGTACTCTGCCATGATGTGCCCTAAGTGAATCGGTACTCGCTACAACATCGAGTACAAATACAGTAGTTCCTGATGGCTCAGAACACCAGTGCTATCATCACGGCCATTCATCGACCTACTCATGATGGCATGTAAATATCTGTATGTAGGTCGTGAAAGGCATGTGGCCTTGGACACCCTCGGCTCGTACTGACCCTGACCACATAGCACTCTATAAGCTCTCTGCGGGGCAAGGTTCTAGGATAATCAGTCGGTAACTGAGCGTACTCTTCCGTATCTGTGAATGCCTCTTCATACAAGCCAAGTAGTACGAAAAGCTGAGTGGCAGCTCAAGCTATGGTGGTGTCCAAATACTACGAGCCGAATGGAGTTCAAAACTGCGAGGCTCGCGTCGATCTGTCAAACTCGAATGATGATAACACCTCCGAGTGCAAACTCTCGGATGGGTGGCTCTCCTAATCGTCAATAGCGCCGCCACCACTGCCGAAATGAGATCCTCTACCTCATCAGCGAATTCATCTCCCTGCTATAGATCTCGCTATATAGTCATGTCTAGGAACCGAGTCTGTCCGAACCGGAGTCTAGACAAGCGCTCAGAGCGAACCTGATGCTCTGGAATCGTAAACTCATGCCCTCAGTCTCAGGGGACGACTCACGCGGCCTCTAATCAGCTTGCTTCTTCGATCAAGATGCCATAATCTGCAAAATTTGAAACGAAATCGATCAAACAAGTTGATAAAATAATGCTGCAGAAATCCACAAGGTCGTGTGGAATTTCTGCATGCCCGTGTGGATCCACGAAGCGTGAAAACCGCATTGCCGGACTTCAAAAATCCAAAAATACAACTTAAAAATACTTCTAACTTTGTTCTAAACATCAATCATCTTTCTAATTGAAGAAACAAAGAATTATTAACCAGATTAATCGATGGAAACCATGAATTGGCAAAGAAAATTATGAATAGGTCTTACCGACGAGATGGGATGAGAAAATGAAGAACCGGCTAATTAGCCCTATGAAATCGGAGAATGATGTGATATTGTTTCCAGACGAATAGAGGTCGTGAAGAGGGAGAGAAACTAATCTTATTTAAAAAGAACTCGCGGCCCTTGATGTTATGTGCATCCACACGGGCATGTGGTAATTACCCACGCCCGTGCGCCCAATAGGAGAGCTTCACAGGGCCAGGTGGACGCCCCTGGGTGCTCTCGGGAAAAACTTTCACTAACTTTGAACGATCTTACACGGGCATGCAGAAAATACCTACGCCAGTGCGCCCGACCCACAGGGCAGCCGCACGCCCCTGTAGCTTCTCTGGACACCCGAGAAAAATACCAAGTGTTCCACACGGCCGTGTGGAAATTCCGCATGGGCGTGGACATTCAGATGCCCAACTCACAGGGGCAGCCACACGCCCCTGTGTCTTCTCGGGATGGAGAGAACTCCTCTGCAGAGTTTCGCACGGCCGTGTGGTAATTACCCACGCCCGTGCGTGTTTGTTTCACAAGGTCGCCCACAGGGGCGAGTCCACGCCCCTGTGTGCTCTCGGGATAATCTGCCCAACTCTGCAGGAATGCACACACCCATGTGGAAATTACCCACGGGCATGTGACAGTCGCATGGTCATTCACTGGGGCAGCCGCACGCCCCTGTGTCTTCTCCGGCTGAGCTCGCAATGCAGCCCCACGGGCGTGCGGAAATTCAACACGCCCGTGTGTTTTCTCTGGATGACTTTGAAAAATCTCCAGGCTCTGCAGAAAATTTCTACACATGTTTACACACTTAAAGCCTGCTCTATTATGCAAATTTTACCAGTGAAAAACATAAAATAGAGCTCAAACGACCATACTTCTCCAATTCCACTTGAAAACACACAATGACTTTAAAAATCCACAATAAAATCACAGCACAAGCATCATAAAAATAATTTATTCATGCAAACAACCTAACTAAAAATAAGAAAACAGTAAACACATGGGTTGCCTCCCAAGAAGCGCTTGTTTTATGTCACTAAGCTTGACTTACCTTGTCTTACCACACGAGGGTTCATAGATGAAGGTTGCCCTCTTACCCATGGCTTGAAAACATGATGTGCAGAGTCTCTTGAGGGCAGAGGGTGTATTATCGTGCTTGGGATCGCCTAGCAATGGTTCATCCAACTTCTTTGGTTCACGGACGTCTCCAACGGCCTTGGAGTGTTTCCAGTGGCATCTCCTAGCCCTCTTCATTTTCTGGAGCACCTTCTTCAAGATCCCCGAGGTAAATGGTACTTCTTCCGTCGATCCAAGCATCATTACATCTTCATGTCCCTCTTCTTGGTCGAACAAACCTTCATACGGATCCGGATTGAACATTTCCTGCATGTATTCATCAATAATCTCATCAGTAGTATCTAGAAAATATAACGTATCATCAAAACCAAAAGAATGCCGCATGGCTTCAGCAAGGCGGTATGTGAGCTTGTCGTCTCCAACTCTCAATGTGAGCTCTCCGCCGTCCATGTCAATCAATGCTTTGGAAGTCCGCAAGAATGGTCTCCCAAGTATCAAGGGTACATCAGCATCCTCATCGACATCTAGCACTACAAAGTCAACCAGAAAAATGTACTTGTCCATCTTGGCAAGCACGTCTTCAATGATGCCTCTCGGATGTCACGCTGTTCGGTCCGCTAGTTGCAAAGTCATCCGAGTAGGCCTAGGCTCGACCAAGCCTAGCTTTCGAAAGAAGGTGTATGGCATGACGTTGATACTGGCCCCTGAGTCCGCCAATGCCATTTCTTCACCTAGATTGCCAATATTACATGAAATGATGAAGCTTCTTGGGTCTTTCTTTTTGTTCGGCATGCTCTTTTGCAACACTGCCGAGCATGAAGCATCTAAAATCACTGAAGCACTTTCCTCCAACTTTCTCTTGTTAGTCAACAACTCTTTCAGGAACTTCTTATATTGTTCATCCCCTTGGTCATTTTTCAATCTAGAGGGATAACGGATTCTTGGCTTGAAAGGTGGGGATACCACCTCTTTCTCTTTGCTTGTTCCTTCTTCAACCTCTATAGCCTCGGGTATGTGGTCTTTTGGCTTCTCACTCGGAAGCCTACCTTCAACCTCACGACCACTTCTCAAAGTGATCGCCTTCATATGCTCTCTAGGGTTGGTCTCTGTATTGCTTGGCAAGCTTCCATGTGGCCTTTCGCAGAGAGACTTCGCAATTTGCCCCACTTGATTTTCAAGATTATGCAACGAGGCGGTGTGGTTGTGAAGTGTAGACTCGACTGATTCAAACCTTGTATTTGCAACGAGGAGGTGTGGTTGCGAAGTCTAGTCAAGTGCTTCTCTAGGTCACTCATTCGGGTTTCCAAACCTGAGACTCTGTTTCCAATGGCCTTTTGTGGACCTTGATTACTCCATGAGAAATTGGGATGATTCTTCCAACCCGGATTGTAGGTATTTCTATATGGGTTTCCTTGAGGTCTCATGTCATTTCCTACAAAATCAACATTCTCCACCGAAGAAACATCACCAATAGAGATCGGGCAATCGGAGGGAGCATGTCCTCCACCACACCTGGTGCAATTAGTCACAGCCGCCACTCTATTTGAAGTTAGAAGATTTAACTTCTTACTCAAAATTTCCACTTGTGCCGACAATGAAGTTACGGCATCTATCTCATGGAGACCGGCCACCTTTTTCTTCTTCCTAGAATTCCATTGGTAGGTATTTAACCCCATTTCTTCAATCAATAGATGGGCCTCATCGGGGGTCTTGCTACCTAAGGTCCCTCCTGCTGCCGCATCCTAGAGTTGCCTTGTACTCGGGTTCAAACCATTGTAAAAGGTTTGAACAATCATCCACTCTGGGAATCCTTGTTGCGGGCACTTTCTCAGGAGCTCCTTGAACCTTACCCATGTCTCGAATAGAGACTCCAATTCCAACTGAACAAAGGATGAGATCTCGTTCCTAAGCTTTGCTGATTTTCCGGGGGGGGGAATATCGAGCTAGAAAAGTTTCCACCATCTCCTCCCACGTTGTAATTGACGCTCTAGGTAACCAGTTTGGCCACTGCTTTGCTCTCCCCTTTAGGGAAAATAGGAAGGCTCTCAATTTGATGGCATCATCCATCACCCCATTTATCTTCAGCATATCACACACCTCGAGAACTCTCAACCCTAGTGTCACTCTAGGGGAAATGTCAATACAAGAAAATTGACCTTTTGTGACCAAATATTTGCGACGGCTCGAGCAACCCTTGCAAAATGTATTTTTTGCTACCAATATAATTTGCAGTCGAAAAAGCTATAAGCTTTTGCGACGACAATCAAAGCCATCGCAAAAACTATAGGCATTTGCGACTATCACTTTCTTTGGTCGCAAATACTATGTTTTTTTGCAACCAAGAACAATATCCACTGAAAAAAGTATGAGTTTTTGCGACCAAACAAAATTCCCCCGCAAAAACAATGTGTTTTTGCAACCATTCAAAATGCCGTCGGAAAAACTACGATAGTTTGCGACCAACGATAATGCCCTCGCAACAACAATGCACTTTTGCAACAAATATTGATGTTCGTTGCAAAAACTATAAGCTTTTGTAATGACAATTAAAATCATTGCAAAACTTTTAAGCATTTGCGACTACCACTTTTTTGGTTGCACATACTATAAGATTGTGACATAAATTGTCATACAAGTCACAAATATTATGATATTTTGCAACCAACAATAATGCATGTTAGAAAGACAACGAGGTTTTGCAACCAACCATAATATGCCCTCATAAAACTATGAGCTATTGCCAAGAACATTGATTGTCAATCCCCAAAACTATAAGCTTTTAACACAATTGCAAAAATTGTGAGATTTGGCAACAATATAATTGTCAATCGCAAAAACCTTAAGGTTTTGACACAATTGCCAGTATTATTGCTAAAAATATGAATTTTCTGACCACCAATAATGGAATCAGAAAACATGTAATAATAATAATAATAATAATAATAATAATAATAATAATAATAATAATAATAATAATGATTTATCTTAAATTTTGTAATGATTAATAAATCTCTATGTTAATACTTGATGCAAAAATAAACTCTCCATAAAAGTTTTTCGTACTATATCTATAATTAGTCCATAGAAGATAGTTTAGTTTTTCTTTAATATTTTAACTGCACCCAAGAGTAACTATAAAGATCATAAAAGCACAACAATATAAATTAAACAAATTATGGAATTATAAAAATAATTTAAACATATTTATATAATAGACAAGAAGAGATTCTAATTTTTAAAATTATAAAGCCGTAATTAATTATTGTAATGATTATGATGTATATATAATTTAGAGGACTGCATATGTATAGAAAATTCCAAAATTCAATTGATGATGCTGATGAATTTCATTTCGTCCCTTTGGTAGTACATATATCAAAGTTAAGTAAAATTAGATCATCAATAGTGCACATTAATATATGTATATGAAATATGATTTATGAAAAAGGGAAAAATCCAAAAGAAAGTTAAAAAGTGGTATAAGATGCATCCAGTTGTCACAACACGAAGTCATTGAATTATGTTCCAACCTCTCATCACGGATTTGTAAAAGTCTGTCTCATCTTTGTTTTAGATAATGTTTGGAAATTAGATATTGTTTAAAAATCGAGACAAATAAATAAAAAAATAAAAAGGGAAAAAAAGAGGGAGAAGTGTACTTCAAAAACAGCTATAAATATGTATTTTTTTCTTCTAAAGTCAATATTATAAAAAAATATTATACATAATGTTTAATTATGTCTCCGATATTTGTTAATAAATACTCCCGTGATGATATATATCATCAAATTTGGATTTATTTATTTATTGGGGAAAACAATTTTAATAAATTCTTTTTCCTAAATTTAAGTATTTATTTTAAATTTTGGAAAAACTAAGGATCAACAATTTAGAAATGATGATGAAATTAGCAAGATTGATTCATATATAAACATGTTTCTTGTTGATTCATATATAACCATAGTATCTCCTTTATCTTTACTTTTAGTTTTTGTTATATTACATTAAATCCTATTAGATCTAAAAAAAGTGGAATAACTTATTGTTGAGCTTTTAATTCGTTTTGTGGTATGATATTTTAACTTAAACAATAATTCCATCAATAAATATTTTCAACATATACTTAAATTTTATAAAACCTTACATAAATACTAAAGATGAAGCATACTAAAATTTATTTGAATACTACTAATTTCACAAAACAAAACTATTATTCCCTTTAAACAGAATAAAAAATAATTCAAAAAATTACTTTAAAAAGACTCTCTCGATTCACATAAAAGATTATAATTACTACTAGTAATAAAATGCATATCTTGTGAATAATGATTCACATTGACAAACTTATATGTTATCCTGCATCATAAGACATATATAAAATATACCCAAATTCCACACCCCAATGTGATGGACTAAGTTGCATAACATCCGAGTCCTAGGTTTGGTCCAAACTTTAAATAGATAGATAAATAAATAAAATAAATCTTAAGAAATTTAAAAATAAATAAAAAAATATTTATTATGAATCAAAAATTTATATTTAATCACATTGGAAATTTAGTGCGGGATGTTATTTTGATTTAGTTTTTTGGTAAAAAGTTTAAATTAAATTTTAACGAAATTTAGTCATAATTATTAGATGGAATCACATCGGATACCTAAGTTTTTGAATAATTTAGATTTAATCAATATTTAAAACATTTGTCTTAAATAATTTAAATTAATTATAAAAACATAAAAATTTAAAATTTTTATTTGGTTTTATTCTTTAAAATTTATGAAAATATTACAAAAATAGGAAAAAAAATACAATAATACCATAAAATAGAGAATAAGAAAATTTTCTTTTTTATGTTGGATATATATTTATAAAATTATTATTTTTTCTTTTTTAAAATATTTGAAAGAGAGTACAGAAACTTTTATAAATTATAAAATTTCATTAAAAGATAATGTTTTTTATCTTTGATAAAGAAAACCACCTGGCTTTTCTCACCAACCATCATCTTCTCCCTAATCTTCTCACCAGCCATCATCTTGTCCAGTTAGCCGCGCCACCGCTTTTCTTTTTCTTCTCTGGTCCGCCGTTGTTTGCCCTTGTTTTGAGTCGCCGGCGCCGATGACAGCCCAATACCTTACTTCTGGCAATCATCTAGCCGCACTCTTTAGAATTCGTACGTCTTTAGGGCTCACGTAATACATTCTTGGCCATCTTTGTTCCAACTCATTTCGGCGTGGGTTGGTGTATCTTTACCGTAGACACCATGTGTTTTTCTCTGTGAATGTCTCCGGCCTTCGCCGGACTCGACTTGGCCGGCAACCCTCGCTTCGTCGTGGACGGGCTACTCTACCTCACCGGAGATCCGAGTCTCTCTCAGTCGCTCAGGTATTTAACTTCATAATCAATTTACTTGATCAGCACTTGTTCTTATTATTCTTTGGATTTTTTTCATGAGATATATATTAAGTTGTGAAAAACATATATTGCCTTCTATTACTAGTAATTAATGTTGTTAGTTTTCTGAAACAATGTCTCCATTATATTAAAAACAAGTTAAATCTTTTAATTAATCATATGATGAAACACTTTCTATCAAATTTCAAATGTGAATATTCATAAAAATACACATCTTAATTAATTATAACAATGCAATTAATCCAGTAGGCATAACTAACTAATTAATTATTTGGTTATCTAGTTCTGCTTAGCTTCTTCTTCTTCTTCTGATTCTGAGGGTGCATGATGAACAAACAAAGAGATTCCTCATACTCCAAGATATGAAGCAACCATAGTTTCCAAAGATATATGCAACAAATTAAGTATATGCCATCTACATTTATATATATATAAGTTAAGAGATTAAATGCAATGTTAATAATTAAGGTGGTGCATGGGAACCTCTTGAATATGGTGTATGCGCCAATATTGTTCATAAGTTTGAAGGCATAATGATATATACTAGTGCTTGAATTTCTCTAGATAAGGTTTGGACTTTCTAGCCATGGACAAGTCCTAGTGGTTCTTCTTCTTTTAGCTCTAGGACACCCTACGTTTATAATGAACATGCATGCAGTTCTCTCACAATAATTAACCATGTATATATTATTCCCTTTTAATCCCCCACTTCCTTATGAAATTCCATGTGACATCATGCACTATATATATTCACATAATCATCTTGGTAAAATGCATATAAAGTTCCGAAGTGGATGTTGTTTTTTGTTTTTTTTTATTAATGTGTTTTTTTGGAAAGAGAGAAAGGTAGACATATATATTTGTCACTTGATATTCTTGTTTATAAACTAAACTAAACTAGATATAGTTTTAAACAGTTTGATATGATTTCTCCCCCACAACATATCATTTTAATATATGACTTGATCTTATCTTTATCTCCAAAACATTTACTGTTGTTACTATTTAGATATTAAAAATAAAGTAATTAATAAGAGATGATGATCCGAGTTTGCATTGAAGTTGAATGAATGGCATGCGAGAGAGGAATAAGTTGTCAAGGTGATTAGAAATGATGGTGGCATGGTGGTCCTAAGAAAATGATATTAAGTCAGTTATAAGTTGTGAACTAATTAATAACGGAGAGAAAAAGTAAAGAAAGGGACATGCTCACTTGCTCGAGAGACATTTGAGGCATGCATAGTGCACTATCAATTGAGCAAAGGTGGCGGGTCCCTCTTACACGATTTATTAAAAATCAAAATATTCATATATTTTTAATATACATATATATATATGTATATTTAATGGTGGTGTCCACTATGAGAATTGTATTCACTGTATCCACTAAAGCCATAAGTGTCTTTTCTTGTTCAAACCCCAGCTCTGATATCTTCTTTAAGATCCTTACTCAACTTAGGGAATTATTGCTCTCTATTTTTTATGTGTGGGTGTTTTAAGTCAACTTTGGAGAAGAAGGAGACATACCATTGGAGTGGCCATTTTTAGATCATGGTTCTATTTTAGTAGAATAGAATTATCATTTCATAGTAAGTGAGAGTTGTGAAAACTAAACATGTGTGTATATGTAACATGTTACATATCTAAGAAAGAGAAGAAAAGAGGAAAAAGGTAACATTATATTGTCATTACATATATATATATATATATATGTATATAAATATATATATATATATATATATATTTGTCTTGGGGGACCTAATTAATTA
The DNA here is from genome assembly GCF_009730915.1 of Dioscorea cayenensis subsp. rotundata. Lineage (NCBI taxonomy): Eukaryota > Viridiplantae > Streptophyta > Magnoliopsida > Dioscoreales > Dioscoreaceae > Dioscorea > Dioscorea cayenensis. Next base: position 811,602 of record NC_052490.1, read on the forward strand.
ATTATTTAGTGAACTTGTTATAACTTATTATATTGTTTGTATATTTTTCTTCGACACACAAGTAGTCACAATCTGCATTGGGTTTTGTCAAAACTTCTTTATCATATTGTGACATTATATATAATAAGAGAATATGTGTTATATTAAAACACCATATATCTTGAAACTAGCAATGGGCCCATGGCCTTAAATTATCAATCATACAACCCACCATTTACTAGCATATATATATATATATATATATATTACAAGCCCATCTACCTACCATACATTATTTGAGTATGGATTTCCATGTTTCTCCATTGCAACTTAGGTATTGTTATTTGACAACTCATCTATGCACATACAAAGGTACACACTTCTGATGAACATGGTACAATAAACCAGTGCAAGCCACCTAGCTTGATTCTTAGTCAACTAATTGAACAACAAGTCTAGGCTAATCAAAGGAGGCAAGACACAATGGAGTGTTAGAAAACATCTATCTTTCTTTGTGTTGTAAACAAACGTTTTTCTTATTTTGAATTTTTTTATATTTAATATTGTTTTTAAAAAATGGGTATACTAAAACTAATAAAACACTAAACAAACCAACTAAAGTTAGTTCAAATGATAGATTTACTTTACTTAAGTCATTATTTTGGAGTTCAAATATTAATTTGTGTATAAAAAATTAACACATGTCTAGAGAGATTTTTTTATAGATCTTTCCGTACTTTATTCAAACTTTTTAAAGTTCACAACTAATAAAAAATCGGTGGTTAAAGACAAAAAAAAAAAATCAACATATGCTATCATCTATTTAAACCATCAAATTCACGTTTAAATGACAATAAACTCATGCATGTGTTTATTGTTTTTCTTTAGTTTGAGAAAAGAAACTCAAAGAAAAATTAATAAATCATAAAATTTGCAATTTGATGTGTACTATAAGAATATATAGCTAAATATGCCCACGTGTGTTTTAATATATATATATATATATTTTTTTTTTCTAACTCATGATTATTATTGTTGTTTTCAGATTATTTTTGTGAAAAAAGTGCAGAGGGAAAATTTCATGCAGTATCAAATTTTGAAGAATTATTGAGTGAGTTGATTCATTGATGCTAATGTTGATTTCAAAATTATCTCATAATCATTATTTTTTTTTTCTGAGAAACATTTTTAATGCTTAGATGCTATGCCCGGATTTTTTCTTTTACTATTTATTTTAATCATAAGACAATCACTTACAGTTTTTTTATGGGAACATGCAGGTAAATACTGTTTTCACTAAAGGATTGCAACAAGTTCCATCTTTTAGAAAGGTAAGATAATGTTATAGCTTTAATTAGTTGGATGTTCCCATCATATAGTTCATGATTTGTTGGTTATGGATTAATTTGATTAATTTAGATATTTATAACCAATGGTTCTTTACAAATTCTTTTCTATGTATTGAATATAGCTAAATATAAATGTTTATTGCAATATAATATCACATAATAGGGTTCCTTAATTTTAAATTCTTGAAAAACTATTATATCATAGTGATTTAATTTTGCATAAAGTTATTATCTATTTACTAATTTGAAAGCGATTATAACATCATGATAAGGTTCCATTGTTTTAAATTCTTGAAAAGCTATTATATCTTAGTGATTTAATTTCTTTTTTCTGCATGAAATTATTAACATGTGGGTGTTTCATGTATTACCAATAAGTATGTTTGCCAACATAGACTAAAAACCTTGATATTACATGCTCATTCTTAATCTCTGTAAAATAAAGTTTAAAAAGAAGAAATGTTTATAACTTCACGAAAGCGGCGACAACAATAGTGATAATAAGAAGCATTGTAGAAATTGAAATGACTCTTGATAAGTCTTGGATGAATCTTCCTACCAGATCATGCATAGAGTATTTTAATGGTGTTGAAAAATTTCTTGATTATGCATTTTTGATCATGTGAAAGATGAAGACATGAAAATTAATTGTCCTTGTGTGGACCAGTTGCAATAGATATCGACTAATTAGAGAAGAAGTCCACATCCATTTATTATATAGAGGAATTATGCGGAATTATAACTTTTGGTATTTGCACGAAGAAGAAGATAGTGATGGCGAAGACGGTGATAAGTTGGTTTATGAGGAAAAAGTACATGAGGTGGATATGAAAAAAGGTTATGATATGGTTGATATGATTGCAGATGTCTATCCCCATATAGCAAATGAAAGAGAACACAATCCTAATAACCCTCAAAGAGCCAAAATGAAGATGCATTTTCAAATTATTGGATGATGCTAAACAACCTTTATTTCATGGTTGTGACAAGTATTCTATCTTATCCTTTGTTGTGAAATTAATGCATATCAAGTGTATGAATGCTTGGAGTAATAATTCATTTAACATGTTGTTGACATTGTTGAAGGATGCATTTCCTATGTGTAAAACAATGCCAAATTCAAACTATGAAGCAAAGAAAATAGTCAGTGATCTTGGTTTGCATTATGAAAAAATTGATGCATGTCAAAATGATTGTATTATCTACTACAAAGAGCATTCAGATGCAACTCAATGTCCGGTTTGTGGTCTTTCAAGATGGAAAACAAATGAAAGCAGTGATATAAAAGAAAAGAAAAAAAATTGCCAATAAAGTACTAAGATATTTTCCTATTACACCAAGATTACAAAGACTTTTTATGTCTCCAAAAACAGCTAAAGATATGAGGTGGCATAGTGAAAAACACATAAATGATGGAGTCCTACGTTATCTAGCAGATGCAGAGTCTTGGAGAAATTTTGACAATATTTATAATCATTTTGCTTGTGATCCTCGAAATGTAAGTCTTGGTTTAGCTACTGATGGATTTAATCCTTTTGGGAATATGAATATTGTGTACAACATTTGGCCGGTTATTTTGTTTCCTTATAATCTTCCGCCATGGATGTGCATGAAAGAGTCATATTCATTTGTAACTTTATTGATTCCAGGACCTAGAGGCCCAGGAAATGACATTGCTGTATACATGAGGCCATTGATTGATGAATTGAAAATTCTTTGGGAATCCGGGGTGGATACTTATGATGCTTCAATGAAAGAGGATTTTCAAAAGAGGTCAGCACTAATGTGGACTATAAATGATTTTCCTGCATATGGCTATGTTTCTGGTTGGAGTACTCAAGGAAAGCTCGCTTGTCCTTGCTGTAATAATAAGACATGTCATTATCATTTGCGGAATGGGGCCAAAACTTGTTACATGGGGCATCGTCGATTTTTACCACTAAATCATAAATGGCGAGAACAAGCAGCATAATTTGATGGTACAAAAGAAAGAAGAGCTTCACCAAAACAACTAAGTGGTGATGATGTTCTTAACCAACTTCGTCTTTTGAAGAAAATGGAGTTTGGGAAAGCAGGGAAAAAGCAAAAACTTCTTGGCCATGGAATTGAACATAGTTGGAAAAAACATAGTATTTTTTTCAATTTACCCTATTGGCATAACCAAATGTTGCGTCATAACTTGGATGTGATGCATATTGAAAAAAATGTATTTGACAATATTATTGGAACACTGATGAATATTGAGGGTAAAACAAAAGATTCATTGAAGGCTCATCTAGATTTATAGGAGATGGGCATTCGACAACCACTCCATCCGAAAGAAGTTAATGGAAGGATATTGCTACCTGTTGCTTGTTATATGTTATCAAATGATGAGAAGAGAGCTTTATTTCAATGGTTACAACAAATTAAATTTCCCGATGGCTACTCAGCAAATTTGTCAAGGTGTGTAAATGTTAAACATAACAGAATATCTGGAATGAAAACACATGATTGGCATGTGTTTTTTGAGAGGCTACTGCCATTAGCTGTACGAGATATATTACCTCGACCAGTTTCTGATGCTTTGACAGAACTAAGTATGTTTTTTAAGGCTTTGTGTTCAAAAATTTTAAGATCAGAAGATTTGGATCGACTTCAAGAACAAATTGCACGTACTCTTTGTAAGTTAGAAAAAATATTTCCACCATCTTTCTTTGATATTATGGTACATTTACCTATTCATTTAGCTTGGGAAGCTAAAGTTGGTGGCCCAGTCAACTATAGATGGATGTATTCTATTGAAAGGTAAATGTCAAAATAATTGCTTATTACTTAATCCCTTTGTTTCTTTCGAAGGATTTATAACAAGTCCTCTTGTGTAGATATATGCATAAACTTAAGGGGTATGTTCGTAATAAATCACGGCAAGAAGGATCCATAGCTGAAGGTTACCTAGCAGATGAGTGTTTGACATTTTCTTCTCGATACTTGCATGGAATTGAAGCAAAATTCAATCGTCCAGAAAGAAATTATGATGGAGATTCATGACGAGTATCATCTATGTCAATTTTTTTGTGGACTTGGACAACCTTTTGGGAAACTGAAGATGCAAGAGTTTAGTAATGGCTTTTTAAATGCGTCTATTATTTATGTCCTTCAAAACTATGAAGATACTGAATAATTTATTAGGTAAAAGTACTCATTTAAATAATTAATTATAGTGCAAACATTTAATCAAATTATTGTTAAAATCTCTCCTTGATTTTTATAGTGAACATAAGAGCATCCTATCTAAAACTGGAGTTAGGAATATTGATGAGATTCAAAAACGTGAATTCCCTTCTTGGTTTGAAAAAAGAGTAGGTTAATTATTTCATTGTAATATATTGTTTACTAATTGATTATGCTAAAAATTAATACAAGTGTTTCGAATTTTCGTATATTATGCAGATAATTGATCTATATAATGGAAATGTTGAAGAAAAGGACATAAATATGCTTGCTTTGGCACGGGGCCCTGAACAAAGAGTAAATTGTTATCTAGGCTACTATATCAATGGATTTAGGTTCCACATAAGAGATCGTGATGTAAATAAAAAAACCGAAAATAGTGGAGTTATGGTTAAAGGGGAAGGAAATAATGGACAACTGTCATATTACGGAGTTATAGTGGACATAATTGAACTTCGTTATAGTGGAGGGAATAAAATCACACTATTTAGATGTGATTGGTATGATACTCTTCAAGAGGGTGTTGGTTATAAAAAAGATCATCATGGAATTGTTAATGTTAACATGAAACAGAAACTGCATACGAATGAACCATTTGTTCTTGCATCTCAAGTCAATCAAGTTTATTATATTAAATGCTTGAAAGATCCTACTTGGGCTACAGTAATCGAGGCAAAGCCAAGAAATCTTTATGAAATGCCAGAAAATGAAGATGAACCATACCAAGAAGACTATATACTTCATGATATAAATGGATTACAACATCAACATGATTTTGAAGATATAGATTGGAGTAAACATGGAGTTGAAGACATGATATTAGACTAATTGAAGTTTCTATCAGTTCCAATTATTTTAATTTTTTTATTATTGTACCATTTGGTGAGTTTCATTGTTTTTTTATGTGAATAATTTTAGTATCCATCTATTTATGATGCTAAGTGATTTCTTAATTTTCACATATACTATTTAATTTGTTGATTGCATGTTAATATTCGTCTTTTTCTTTTTTTATATAGTTGGAAATCATCACATTGAAGATTTCAAAAACGATATTCAACCATGGCAAAGAAAGGAAAAGCTCGAGTTAGAAAGGAGGCAACATCAACGTTACAAGATGATCAAATATCAAATCAATTAGAAGAAGGAAATGTAGAAACTAATCACAATCATTCAGAAGCACCATCATCAAATCCATCAACTAATGAAGTATGTTGACAAGGTCCCCTTCCGTATATCCCGCAAGTGCACGGGTTTGTCGAAGTAATAATCTCGGGTGAGCGGGGTCGAATCCACAGGGAGTAGGGAGTAAAGACACTTAATTCGATTCTTAGCTATGTGGAAGATCAATGATAAGGAGTGTGATAATGATTCAATTCTCAACAATTAAAAGCAACAAGTAAGAGAGCAAAAGTAAAGAGGAGGTAAGGCAATCGATAAAGATGGGGTACTAGGATGATGCTTCACCTAGGATAATCGCTTCAAGTGCAAGAACTCTCTATTATGCTTACTAATCAATGCAATGGTGAGTCGTGGAAATACTTACATACATAGTCCCAAATATAAGGTCAACTATGCCTAACTCTATTCATGTCCTGGAGGAGAGATTAAATAACCTCTCAACCTCGCACTCGAATAAAGTTGCAATGTGCTCTAAGGATTCCAGGTGATAAATCTCTTCCTAATTATAGACCTAACCCTTTGGTCCATGCGGAAGGTCCCTAGCCACAATTAAGCCCTAGATACTAAGATGCCCTCAACGCTTCACTCCATTGCACTGCTAACTAAGCCCCCAGTGAGATTCATCCCTTAGACCATTCACTTTTATTATGGCCACAAAAAAACTCGAGGAACGGAGGTAGAATCTATCACGTCGGAGGGAAAGGGGACGCCTCACTGCACTCTCGACTCACCCTCTCAACCCTCTCCAACCTAGCTTTTGTCTAACGCTCGTGGTGTGTCACTTACTCACAAGGTTACCAACAAGAACTCTCAACCCTAGTGTCACTCTAGGGGAAATGTTCATACAATCAAGCATTCAAGGTTGGAACTCACAATAAACACCAATTTATTGAAAGCATAATAAAGAAGTTCAAAGAAATGAATACATCCTAGGGTTCACAATCACCCAAATACCCACTAGTGGTTTAGCTCTCCATGGAGCTAAGTACAATCAAATAAATCCAATGTAAAAGCAATAAATCCATAAAGAAACCCCCTCGATGGTCGTGTAGATGGTCTTGTGGAGAGTCCTCTACTCGTCTCAAGGGATCCTTTGTCCGGCCTAGGATACACCTCGTCGGATCGATGCCGACGAAAGCTCTCCCAATAACCTTCTTCCAAACGACACGCGATGTCAGAGCCATAGAACCTCTCCAAAACCCTAGCCAATACCCCTCAAAACCCTAGCCGAAGCCCTCTACCAAGTTGGGGAAAAGATGGAGAAAAGAATACCAAAATCAGGGCTGAAACGGCTTTAAATAGGGCTGGAATCAGGCAACTCCACGAGTTTGAATGCTACATGCGTCCGTGTGGAATTTCCACACGGGCGTGGATAATTTCCACACACCTGTGTGGATTCTCTGTTTCTCTAATTTCTCGGCCGGCTGTGAACAGTGCTACTCCAGTACTTGCTACAGTCTTTGACCTGAATAACTTCCCAATTCCTTACTTTCATCGGGGTAACGCAAACGGGCACACGTTCACGTCGTGAATTACTTGGTTCTTCAATGATATACATGTTGGTGGAGCTCTTGTTCTTATATTCATAAGTCAGAATGCTCGAGTGTGATTGCCTTTGTACCCCTCCAAATGGATGTACTCAGTCGAATGCGAGGAGGTTGGCACATACTCTAGCATCTCACACCTGTCCTATGTCTTCGCGTTTGAACCTTAGCAAGATCTCCTCCAAAATAGGTGCATTATGATCCACATTGGCCTATTTCCTTCATACTCGGCCTCACAACCCTTCCTGCATAAAAGTAACATAAAAACACACATATTAATGTAAAAACCTGAGAAATGTAATGCTCAACATAAGGAATGAACGCTTCGCATTCATATCGCACAAGCACTTATCATATGTTCTTCGGCTCCCCTAACCGAAAGACACAGGGTACTAAAATAAATTTTTAATATTTATGTATGTATGCATTATGTATTATATGCTATAAATATTTTCAAATTCATAGATCATGCTATTGGGGAACAAAATGTCAGAGGAAAAGCTAAAGGTGTCAAATCAGGAGAGGGAATTGATGTTGAGATATATGATGGAAGGTAAATATACTATGTTATGGTAACTCCTTTATATATTGTTAATTTTTTTTTTTGACAAACGTGAACCATGATTCTACAGTTTGAGAAATGTAATTTTAGAAAATTTTTCATATATTTTTATTATAATTTAAACATCATGACTTATGGTATGCATTTCACAATGGATATGTAGGATTGTAACACCAAAAACCGATAGTGAGATACATGTACTTTTCCACCAAAAAATTAATGGAGCATGGATATCTTATTCTGAATATCCAAAGTCAGAGTTGAACACACTTTTTGCTCGCTATTTGACTGTAGGTTTCTCACATAGACAAACTGAAGAAGAAGTGAAACAAGCATTTGAAAATTCCATGAGATATCGATATGCTGATTGGATGTTGCGCATAAGGAAATTAATTTTTAAAAAACACCAAACAAGAGAAGCTCGCTACAAGAACCCACCTTCTTTCATTCCTATTAATGTGTGGAAAGAAATGGTAGATAAGTGGATGGGAGCTAATTGGTAGGTTTGATATCTACAAACTTTTGTGTTTTGTTTTTGTTACTAAAAATAATGAAGAATCTTATATTACTAGTATGTGTACAGAACAAAAGTGACAAAAATAAGGTTAATCGATCACAATCGCAAATAATCCACAATACTAGTAGAGTTTCGATGGCTAAACATAGGAGTGATATGGTGATTACGCATTTTATTTTTAAATATTTCTTTATTTTTTATGAATACATATCTTTATTTTACTTTCTAATGAATATCTTTTAATTTGAATAATTATAGGTTAAAGAGACCGGTTCAGAACTAGGCCCAATTGATTGTTTCAAAAAATTTCATACAAAAAAAGATGGAGAGACTTGGCCTGCTGAGAAAGCCAAAGATTTATTTGTATGATTTTGTTTTATATTATTGTTTAACCTTGGAGCTATTAAATTGAATATCTATAATTATTTTTCATTATCAGGATCAAATGGAGAATATTAGGTCAACTGCAACATCTGAGGGCTCATTGATCAATGAATGGGAAATCTATCGCAATGTTACAGGAGAACCTAGTCATGGTCGTGTGCTTGGATTAGGTACAGGTGTAAAAGGAAAAGATGTTTATGGTAGTAGTTCCTATCAAACTTGCAGCAAAAAATGTGAAGAAAATCAAAAAAGGAAAGAAGAGGAATGGGAGGGTTTTTTCAAAATAATGGAATCCATTATTAATGAATTGCAGCAACAAGTACCTATCATGGTTCAACAATATTGCAAAGCTTGGGCGTACCTAGTGCACCAATAGCTACTCAGGTATAACTAATATTATTTGATGTTATTTGATATATGGTTATATCATGTTAAAATTATAGTCAATGTAATTTATATTTTTATGGCATGTGTATTTGATTTATTATAACATTGTAATAGGGCTTATGTATTTTTTTCTATTGATTATTTTGTTTTATGTTATCTTATTTTATTTTCAAGGGTGGCGCTAATGGACTTAGAGATTTGAGTATTAATTCTCATGATAATATAACAAAGGAATCGGGAAATATCAATGTAAATGACAACAATGACAATAGCTTCGTGGAAGATTGTGAAAGAGGTGATGATCCTCATGATGACGATGGCGATAATGATGAAGATGGTGATGAAGACGATGACGATGGTCGTGGCGATGATGATGAAGAAGATGATGATGATTGAAAATTTTTACTTTTTTGAACATGTTTAGTTTGCATTGAATCGATATCTTAAATTCTTAGTGACTCAATGTTTAATTTTTAGATTTTCATAACACTTTAATTTCTTAGATTTTGACCTATCATTGAATTTTTGTTTTCAATTGAGTAAATGTTCAATAGCAATGGAGTTGATGCTGTGTATGTTTATTTTATAAAATTCAGATTCTATTGTAATACAGGCGCATAAAAAGCAGGGTAGATGCTGCCGAATTTTTCAAAAACGTATTTACAATGGACATAATTTGGTTGCAAATTATACTTGCAAGAAAATACTCTTTTGCGACAGCTCATAATTTGTTGAAAATAATACCCATTTCCAACGGTTACAATCGAGTAGCAAATAATACCCATTTGCGAGGGCAATCAAATCATCGAAAATGTTAAATATTTCACGACTGACCATCATTTTCAGTAGCTACATACAACCTTTTGCAACGCCCATCCCATCATTGCAAATAATAGTCATTTGTGACCACCACATTTGGTCGCAAATAATATGATTTTGCAACGGCCTAATACCGTTGGAAAAAAAAAGTCGTTGCCATGTTCGTCGCATTGTCAATGTTTTTTCCATGAAACATCTTATTTTTTGCTACGGCCTTTCCCCGTCACAATATGTATCATTTGCGACGGTGAGTTGCAAACGGTATCTTTTGCGATGGAAGCAGATACGATGGCGTGTGACGGTGAGATACCGTCGCAAAAGTGCATTTACGACGGCAATTAATATTTTGCGATGGCAATGGTCATTGCAAAAAGTTAATTTTCTTGTATTGTGTTCATACAATCAAGCATTCAAGGTTAGAACTCACAATAAACATCAATTAATTGAAAGCATAATAAAGAGATTCAATGAAACGAATACATCCTAGGGTTCACAAATACCCAAGTACCCACTAGGGGTTTAGCTCTCCATGGAGCTAAGTACAATCAAAGAAATAGAATGTAAAAGCAATGAATCCATAAGAAACCCCCTCGATAGTCGTGTTGATGGTCTTGTGGAAAGTCCTCTACTCGTCGTCCAAGGATTCCCTCGTTCGGTATACGATACGCCTCGACGGAAGCTCTCCTACCAATCTTCTTCCTAAGGAATGACGATGTCAGAGCCATAGAACCTCTCCAAAACCTTGGCCAATACCCCTCAAAACCCTAGCCGAAGCCCTCTCTCAAGTTGGGGAAAAGATGTAGAAAAGATGGAGAAAAGAATACTAAAATCGGGGCTGATTCGGCTTTAAATAGGGCTGGAATCGCGCGACTACACGGGCGTGGATGCTTCACGTGCCCGTGCGGAATTTCCACACGCCCGTGTGGATTCTCTGAACTCCTGTTTTCTCGGCCGGCTGTGAATAGTGCTGCTGCAGTACTTGCTACCTTGTTGCTACAGTGCTCTGCTACAGTATCCATCATGAATAGCTTCTGAATTCATACTTTCATCGGAGTAACGCAAACGGGCACACGTTCACGACGTGGATCACTTGCTTCTTCAATTATAGGCAAGTTGGTGTAGCTCTTGTTCTATGTGCATAAGTTGGAATGCTCGAGTGTGACTGCCTTTGTGCCCCTCCAAATGGATGTGCCAAACTTGAATACGAGGAGGTTGGTACACACTCTAGCATCTCACATCCAACCTATGTCTTCGCGTTTGAACCTTAGCAAGATTTCCTCCAAAATCAGTGCATTGTGATCCACATTGGCTTCTTTCCTTCATACTCGGCCTCACAACCCTACCTACACGAAAGTAACATAAAAACACACATATTAGTGTAAAAACCTGAGAAAAGTAATGCCCAACATAAGGAATGAACGCTTCGCATTCATATCGCAGAAGAACTTATCAGTGGTCTTTTTTTATCTTTAGGGCCGACTAGAATATAAAGGTATCCGGACATCCCATCAAGGAAATAGTTGAACTTCTAACCCGACAGTCATTCCAACATTTGATCAATAAATTGCAAGGGGAAATGGTCCTTATGAGTAGCATCATTTAGCTTCCGGTAATCTATGAAGACACGGCATCCGGTTACTTTAAGGGTAAGGATCAACTCATTCCGTTCATTTGAAGTCACTCAGTCCTCCCTTCTTCGACACAACCTATACTAGACTAGCCCATGGGCAATCTAAGATTGGATAAATTATTCCAATGTCTAGAAGTTTTTTCACCTCCTTCTTGACCACCTCCATCATGTTGTGGTTCAATCTACGTTGAGGTTGAACCTTGGGTCTAATGTTATCCTCCAACAAAATTTTATGCGTGCAAAAAGATTGATTAATGCTCTTGATGTCAGAAATACTCCAAGTAATGGCCATTTTATGTACTCGCAGTGTTTCCACCAATTTTTCCTTTTGACATGCATCGAGTGTGGGTGAAATAATGGCAACATCTAGGGATTCCAATCCAAAAAATGTGTATTCTAAATGTCTAGGTAGATCTTTGAGCTCCTTCTCCGAAGGAGATGGCACTATTGGTTCTAGAGCTGCATCTACCATATCACTCTTTTTAATATCAGTGATTGCCGCTAAAATACCATTCTCGAGTTTGCCAATGTGGTTGAAGTCTTCATCACTGAACATATAGTCCTTAATTTCTTTTGTTCGTGTGTCCTTAGTGAACTCAACCGAGATGGACATTGCCTGGCCCATACTCATCTCTTATTCTTGGTTCTCTTAGTAATGATCCATCTTTGGATTCATGAACTGACTCCACTATGATGTTTGCTCACAAAAGTTTGATATTAGCTCAGCCAAGCCTTGCTTGTTATCTAGATTGGTGGCATCTATTAGAATCATTATTTGTAATTCATAATTTGTATAGCTATTCCTAAACTTGAGGTGAATAGAGTCCCTACGCATAGGCGTGGTGGCCGCACCCACAGGCCCATGTTAGGAGTTACACTCTTGTAGCTCCACTACTCCTCTCTAGGATCACGATCTATTGTACAATGTTCTCACAACTGAGTATATAAAGATAACGATCCCAATTGGAATTGGTAGCGTTTGGTATCCGCTTCTTTTTTCATGGTATTAGAGCTACCATCTAAAGCTTCGAGCTCTTCCCATGTCTGGATCACAAACAACTCCGCATTTGCCTAGGCTCAATACAGCCAGATGCCTACGCCATCCTTCACTAACATGATCCATGTGATGCTTACACAAGAAAAATTACTGCTTGTGGAAGGCGCAGGATGCTTCCCTACGAAGGATCAGGCCTTCGGCTACGTTAATGGGTCCACCATGGACCCAAAATCGGGGCTATCACTTATTGCCGTAGAAGAGCGGTGGCTCCCTATCGAGTCGGTGTCAATCCAGACTTCAACACCTAGTAGCATCAAGACCCAGCAGGGTTCCCCTGAGCCACGATCATCTCCTCTCATGAGGAAATGTCTGGGAACTCGGTTGGGAGTGATGACGTCGCGCAATGCATGGCGCACCTTTGCGGAACATGTATGTGTCAAGCTCCTTCTTGCCGCATCATCACGCGAGATGCTCATCGCTTGCCACATTAAAGAAGAAGGACATGTCCATTGCTCGAGTACTACCGCGAAGATGAAGCATCTCGTCGATACCCTCTCTTCCATTGGTAAGCCACTCGAAGATGAAGGGTGATCAGCCTACACCCATTGCGTGGTCTCGATGGCGAGTATGACCCACTGATGACAAGCATCACCATGTACCGAGCCACTCCACTATCAATGATGTGTATGCTCATATGTTGAGCTACGAGATGTGTATTGAACAAAACAACTCCGACGTCCAGGTGTCTTTGGCTAATCATGTCTGCATGAACCAAGGGCATGGAGGCAATGGAGTTGGCTACAAAACAATTGTGGCCAAAGCCGCAATGGTTGTAGATTACAAAGTGGTCAAGGTGGTCGTGGTCAGTCATCAAGATCGAGCACTAATTGTGATGTCTTGTGCCAAGTTTGCAACAAGAGAGGCCATGACGCACTCCGCTGCTGGTACCAGTTTGATTATAGTTACCAACCTGAATATGCCAACAAGGTTGTTGCTGCTATCACCAACGGCTACTCTGTCAATCCTAATTGGTACACCGACAATGGTGCCATAGACCACCTCACCAATGATCTCTATCATTTGACAACCAGAACATGCTACTCCGGAGGAGATCAATTTTAGGTCGCAAATGGTGAAGGTATGTCTATTGCTTATATTGGCAATTCATTTATAGCTAGCACAAATCGACAACTTTATCTGAATCATGTTTTACATTCTCCTAAAATTAATAGAAATCTTATTTCTGTCCGAAAATGGCCATTGACAATCATGCGTTTGTTGAATTTCACCCCAACTCATTCTTTGTCAAGGATCAGGACACGAGAGCCTTTTTCTCGGAGGAATGTGTAAAGATGGCCTCTACATCCTTCAAAATAGGATACCTAGTCAAGCCCTTCTTTCTACCCAAATTTCTCAAAATCAGTGGCATCAGAGACTAGGAAATCCAACTCCTTCAGTTGTGCCTAGAATTCATCAGAATAACCAAATTGATGTAGTTTCAAACAGTGAGATCTTTTTCGAGTTTTGTGATGGATGTCGAAAGCAAGGAAAAGAATTAGCTTCCTTATTCTACATCCTTGCATGTATCCACTCTGCCTCCCTTTGCAAATAATTCATACTAATATTTGGGGACCTACTCTTGAATCATTGCATAATTCAAAAATATTATGTGCCCATTGTTGATGACTACAACAAGTTTGATTGGATCTATTTTCTGAAATGCAATCTGAAGTTGAGTCAATTTTTCTTTAGTTTCAAAAGCATGTAGAAACTCTTCTGAACTCCAAAATTCAAATAGTTCAGTCTGATTGGGGGGTGAATATAATCGACTACATAGAAACTTTGGTCAGACAGGCATTACCCATAGCATTTCTTGTCCACATACACATCAACAAAATGACATAATTGAAAGAAGTCATAGACATATCGTTGAGATAGGTTTCACTCTTTTAGCACAAGCTAGTATGCCTCTCTAATTTTGGGATTAAGCCATCCACACTGCTTGTTTCTTGATCAATAGCATGATGCCTAATCGCACTCGCTCGATCATGATACACCTATTCACCAAGCTCCCTTGCACTGAACCTGACTACTCTCTCCTACGTATCTTCGATTGTGCCTACTGGCCTAGTCTACGAGCTTACAATTCCAGGAAATAAAACTTTAGAGAAAAATGTATGTTTTCTTAGGCTATAGCACCTCTCATAAGGGTTACAAGTGTAATGATGAGAGCCTGCGTCGTGTGTATATGTCACGTCATGTAGTGTTTGATGAAACAATCTTCCCTTTTGTTCGACGACTCAAACCTTTGAAAGCACTTGAACCAAAACCCTCACACCATCCTATGTTTTGCCTACCTAGTTAAGAACACTTTCGCACTATGAGCATGATCTCGACCGATTCGAGAAACTCACGGATTGATCAAGCTCTAATTGTTTCTCACATGAGCAATGACTTATATGATCCAGTTAGCTAACACTAATGCTCCTAGTTCTAGCATGTCCGCAGGTTTATCCGAGCGTTCGCTAGTCCACAGCTTATGAAAACTCGTAGTCATGTTCGCAAACTCGACAACTTTCGAATCAAGTGAGCATATTACTAACTCGATTGACAATCATTATGATGGGGTTGTTAGGAAACATCCAATGCACATACAAGACTTAGTGATAATATTGTCCGACCCAAAGGTGTTCACTAATGGAACCAAAAAGATACTACGAAAATCCGAGGAGTTTCACAAGTTTGAATTACCGATGCTCGTCGACAATCGCCAACACTGCATATTCTGAAATCGGATCGAACTCTAGCGGCTTCAATAAGCATTAGTCGATCTAGCATGGAAAAGTACCATGGATGATGAGTATTCAGCACTAATCAAAAATGACACCGGGGATTTTGTGCCACTAAGGAAGGGCATGAATCTAATTGATAGTTGATGGGTCTTCAAAGTGAAGAACTCTAATGGCTCAGTTAATAGACTCAAAGCATGACTCATTGCCAAGGAGGGTTCAAAGAATGGTATGGTGTTGATTACCTTGATACACATTCTATTGTCATCAAGCCAATAACCTAGCGGTGATCTTGTCACTAGCTGATCAACAAGAGTCGAAAATGTACCAAATTGACATACAAAAATTCTTTCCTTTATTGTGTGCTTCAAAGAAAAGGTCTACATGAAGCAATCACGGGCTATGAGGATCCTAGCTGGCCACCGGTGTCATGTGTGTCATCTCAAGAATCTACTATATGGACTCGGGACAAGCTCCTCGACATAGCACTCACAGTTGACAAGAAAAGTGCGGGGTGGCTTGCCAGTCAGTCGATGCCTCTCTATTCATATTCGATAGAGGAGGGGTTATAGTTTATATGTTGATTTATGTGGATGACACCAATAATAGATTTAGCTCCTCATCCGTTGCTCCCATCAAGCTCATCCATTAGCTCAAGAGCGAGTTTTGCGATTAAAAAGATCTTGTAACTAGATTATTTCTTTAGGCATTGAAATTAAATGAGAGAAAGATGGGGTTCTTCATCCCAAAAGTGTGTCATTGATTTACTGAGAGGCACACATGGAGGCACTGATCTGATTACCACCCAATATCGTGGAGTGACAAATTGGCGTTAGGGAGCCTTTGAAAGAAAGAGCAGTTTGATATCAAAGTATGGTTGGAGCTATAATAGCAACTATTGGTTGAGCCTGATTTATCTTTGTAGTCGATAGGGTGTGTCAGTATATTCGAGTCTCCCTAGTGTACATTGGGCAGCACTTAAAAGTTCTTTGATTCATCAATGTACTCTGCTACATGCGCTGAAATGAAATGGGCTACAACTATCGATGATGAGTTCTTTTGACATAGGTGTGGGTGCAGTGATCGGTTCAGATGGTCGACTAGTGGAGTAAACAGTTTCATTCGGGTTGAGATCTGAGTGTCATGAGTTCACACAAACAACCGCGTCCTCGAGTCAAGCACGAAATCTTCATACAAGGCCATAGCCAATGTGATAGCGAGTGATATGGTTCTGATCGTTCTTTGAAAAGAGAGCTTAGTGTGTCTCAAGATAGATCACAAGTGTTATGGTGTGACAACCTCGATTGCAACCTATCTCACTACCAACACAATGTTTCACACACAGCACGAAGCACGCAGAGTGGGTTTCCACTTGGTTCATGAACAAGTGGCTCGAGAGACAATGGAAGTTCAATTCATCACATCAAAGGATCGGGTCTTGGGACTAAATTTATCAAGCCATTGTCAAGAGCCTCCTTTGATGCAATTTATACTAATCTCAACTCAGAGACCATCTTTGTAGATTTGAGGAATATTAAATGTTATTTCTAATTCAGTAATTTGTATAGCTATTCCTACGCTTGCGGTGGCGGAGTCTTATACGCGGCATGGTGACGCACTCGACTATTAGGAAGTTATACTCTTGTAAGCTCCACTAATCCTTTTCTCTTGGATCATCATCCATTGGCACAACGTTCTCACAGCTAAGTATATAAAGATCCACAGTCCCAATTTGGATTAGCTGAGTGTTACATCCATCTTCTCAGGTGTCCTATTTGTGGTAATTGAGTGCTATGGTGACATCTCAGTATTATGATTCCTCCATGAGTTAAAGAAAGGTCAATTTAAGTTTAAAGAAATTCAAAGAATCAAAATGAAAATAAGATCTAAAGAGAATGATTAAAGAAAGAGGGGAAAATAGATATTCACAAGTATGAACAAAATTAACAAACTAGATCATCGAATCAAACTCTCCTAAAAGGTTCAGTCCACGACAGCGGCGCCAAAACAGCGATGATCGTTGTTCCAAGTGTGTGTGTCATACATAAATAATCTGGTGGTACCAGGGAGGGTAAGGTTGTGGAAACCACGAGGGGCTGGACTTAAAAGTACTAATTCTTCTTCTAATCTCTAGTTGGATAGAGATTGGGTTGGTTATGAAGTAAAAATAAAATCGATTAATTAAAAGAATAGGTGGAATTATCAGAGGACTGGGATCGAGAAATTCAAACCACAATAGAGCAATGCCGGGATGATTCCTATGAGTTGTAGTATGCTAACTTGCTTCTAGCCCTACTAGGATACATCTCTGATTCTTGTATGTGCCCTTAAAAGCAATATCACATCTATGGTACTCAAATACACCAAGTTTTGCTAAAATAGGTGAGTGTTTTCATCACATGAGTTTTACAATCACACAAGGCAACTTCTAACTATGGCAATTCACACACCATGTTTTCTTTGCAAACATGCCAAATCAAACACATCAAGTTATACCAGTCTGTTAACACAGAGAGCAGTAGAACTCCGTGGACAATTACGGCGAGCATTTCAATTATATGAGACGTCATAGTTTCACATGCTCAGAGACTGCCCGTGAGTGATTAACTCATGGATGAATTACGACATGGAAGGAATATATAAAGGAGCTAAGGGAGAAGACATTACTCCACCATGCCTCAGATAATCTTCCCTAGTTAGAGCTTACCATGAATGGTAACCCCTACTTTCCTTACTTGTGCGCTTCTGTCAGTCTTTGATCTTAGATGGTGTGTTGACGCTTGGGCGTTGCCCTCATCCATATTGTTCTCTGGTGAGTGGAAGAAATGCCCCAAACAAAGGTAGCGGAATACCCCGAAAGCCTGGAGTTAAAGGGCTGAGTTTCTAGCTACGACCTGTCTAAGACACAGGATTGTGCCCGGACTGTGTCTCGATTGAGATTTACGAGATGAGATTGGCTGGAAGTGACTCACCTAGGAAAATCGAGAGAGAAGCACGATGCGTGCTCCACTTGTCGTGTGCAGCGATGCTGCAATGACCCATGAGCATCCCAGTGTGCTCCCTTGGCAGTTGGTAGAGCTTGTCTATGTTTGAAAATCGGAAGGAGCCTGCGGTCATCTTTGAGACCGTGCTTGGCTGGCACCTCCACTGCTTGAGATTATCGCTGTATGGCTTATGAGGCTGAAATCAATCATGAGGGACTGAGACATGACCGTGCTCTTCCATTGTGTAATAATAGTAGCACTAGAAAAGCAAAATCTTCATTCTTTGGCTTGAGTTGATCTCACGATTTCACTCCAAAATTTCTTTGCCTTGAAGTCCTGCACAAAAGAACAGATATACCTAGAATGCCACACGAAATATGCACAAAAAGTATACTAAAGGGCAAGTAAAAGAATGAATTAAAGTCATAAATACGGTATAGAAATGTACTATCCTCACTAGGATTAGGGTTTTAATTAAAAAGATAGCCGAACATTCTAAAAGATAAAAGAAATGATTAGGGTTTTGATTGATTAGGAGACATTCCGGAAAAATGACAAACACAAAGATTCGATGTTTTGATTCAAAGAAACTGAAACATAGGACGTCGAAAACAAAACATACCGAGATTAGGGTTTGGTGAAAGATTGAAGATACTGAAAAGAGTAGGATTCTAGATTTAGATTATATGAGGCATTTCGAGAAAGAAAACAAAATATTAAGGTTTTGTTGATTGAAAAATGGTGAGACATTACTATACATAGGATTATGGTTTTGAATGAAAATAGGAGACATTATTATAGAGCATAGGATTATAGTTTTGAGTTCAAAAATAGTAGATATCCTATAAAAGAAAAGAAAGGACTAGATTTTTGATTGAAATAT
Source organism: Dioscorea cayenensis subsp. rotundata (assembly GCF_009730915.1). NCBI lineage: Eukaryota > Viridiplantae > Streptophyta > Magnoliopsida > Dioscoreales > Dioscoreaceae > Dioscorea > Dioscorea cayenensis. The sequence continues at coordinate 830,821 of NC_052490.1, forward strand.
AGGAGACATTACAGAAAAGAAAACATAGGTTAGGAGTTTTGATTCAAAAGCAGGATATATAGATGACATCAAGAGAAAGAATGCATAGGATTCGTTTTTGATTTGAAAGATGGGAGACATTTCAAATAGAAAATGTTGGATTACTGGGTTTTGATTCAAATTATAGTGGCATTACTGAAAAATAAATAATAGGATTAGGGTTTGGTCGAATAATACGTTGAGAGGGCCTATAAGATATGATTATGTGGTTTGAATGAAAATATATATAGACATTACTATAAAGGGAATGCTATGATTAATGTTTATATTAAAAATAGAAGACATTCCGAAAAACATAGGACTAAAGGTTAAAGTTTTGATTGAAAAGTATGAGACATTTCAGACATGGGATTAGGGTTTTGATTACTAGGAGACATTACTATCAGAAAACAATGCTGAATTAGTGTTTTGATTCATGAAAAGTGAGAACACTTCAAAAGAAACATAGAATTATGGCTTTGATTTAGAAATAAGCGGACATTCAACAAAGAAATTTTAGGATTTGGGTTTGATCATTTGAGACATTCAGAATACATGGGATTAGGGTTTTGATTCGAGCTTAAAAGTATTTGAAATTATATAGAAAATAAAACATAGGATTATTGTTTGATTCAAAATTGATGACATAGGATTAGGGTTTTATTGATTGAAAAATATGGGACATTACGGAAAGTAAAACATAGGATTATGATGATTCAAAATATTGTAGGCATTTTGAAAGATAAAACATGGATGAGGTTTCATTGAAAATAGGAGACTTATTACTATAAGAAAACTTGGGATTGAGTGTTTTGGTTTACAAAATAGTAGATATTCCGAGTAGAAAACATGGGATTAGCTGTGAAATATAGTAGTGATTACGAAAGAAACATAGGATTGTGAAATGAAAATTATACAGGACATTATGAGATAGAAATCATGGGATTAGAGTTTTGAATAAAAATAGTAGACATTTCAAAGAAGAAGAAAACATAGGATTAAGTGTTTTGATTGAGATGATGAGGCGTTATGGAAAATAGAAACATAGGATTATTGTTTTGTTTATAGAAGACATTCCCAAAAGAATACATAAAGATTAAGGGTTTGATTAGAAAAATAGGAAGTCATTTAAAAACTTTGGATTATTGTTTTGATTATATGGAAGAAAACTTCTGAGAGAAGAAAAGCACTCGATTATTGTTTTGTTCATAGCAGGACAATTCTTAAGAACTTCAAAAACATAAAATTAGGTGTTTTGGTTCATAGAAGAGCGATACGGCAAAAGCACAGAATTAGGATTTTTGATTGGAAAATATGAGACATTAAAATAAGGTGGATTATGGTTTTGGAAGTTGGAAATAATTTGACTAAAATAAATTGGATTATGGTTTTGATTGGAAATAGGAGGCCTTACTCTATATGGCTTATGGTCAGCGTGTATTTTAAAAACTGAAAAGCGAGGACATTTGCGACATATGATTATTATTTTTATTCAAAAAGTAGCGAGGACATTCTCAAAAGGGAAAAATAGATTAGGGTTTTGATTATATGGGAAGCATTCGAAAGAAAGCTTATATTATTAGAATTTTCTCTCATCAAAATAGGATGCATTACAAAAGAAAACATATGAGACATTACTAAAGTGAAACATACAATTATCGAGTTTTAAATAAAAGAGTACAACTTTTGTTTTCTTTTTGAAAAAGCGATTAATAGGATGACGTGAAAGAAACATATAATTACTGGCTTTTCACAAAAATGGGACAAATTACAGAGAAAAGATGGGATTACAGGTTTGTGATTCAAATATATAGTACCCGATTACGCGAAAAGAAAACATAGGATTAGTGTTTTTGATTGAAAATAGGAAAGCATTACACAGAAAACACAGGATTAGGGTTTAATTTAAAATAGTTGAAATTATAGAAAAGAAACATACAGGTGCTGATTTAAAAATAGTAGAAATTATAAAAAGAAAACATTGGATTAGGGTTTTCGATTTTGAAAATAGTATAAATTACAAAACAAAATATACAATTATGGTTTTGGTTGAAAAATATGAGAAATTTCGAAAAGTAAAACGCATAGGATTTGAATTTTAATTTCAAAAATAGTGACATTACTGAAAACATGGGATTTGTTTTTGATTTATAAATCATAGACATTCACGTAAAGAAAATATATAGGATTAGGGTTTTGATTGAAATAATAGAGATGCATTCTAAAAAGAAAACAAAGGCTCGAGTTTTGATTAGGCTTCATAGTAGACGTTTAGAAAACAAAAGGATTTGTGTGTTGATTGAAGAGAGATAGAACCTAGTAATGTTTTGTTTTGGAAATGTCTCTTTTTACTTGAAAAACAAAAGAAGCCATTAAAAAGACATAGGATTAGGGTTTCGATTTAAAAGGCAAAAATAGTTGACATTTCCAAACGGAAAAGCATACAGGATTATTGTTTTGATTAGATGAGACATGCCCGAAAAACATAAGGATTAGCGTTTTGATTCAAAATTGAAACATAGATTATATTCGGACATAGGATTAGAGTTTCGATTCAAAAATAGCTTGAGACATTTTGAAAGAAAAAGAAAATGTATGGGTTTTCTTTGAAAGGAATTAGTAGACATTTCGAAAAATAAAACATAAGATTAGAGTTTTGATTAAAATGATATTGAACATTGAGTAAAACGAGGATTAGGGTTTTGATTCCAAAAGCTGAAATATTTGACACGATGCAGCAGAAAAGATAGACTGGATTGTATGTGCAGTGAGAAGATGAGGAGGCATTTCAAAATACATAAAGATTAGGTTTTTGATACACATATAGCATGCATTGTGAAAAGAAACAAAGGATTAGGGTTGTGATTGATGTGTCATTTTCGAGCCTGCAAACATAGGATTAGAATTTTACGATTGAAACAAATGGGAGACATTTCCATAAAGAGAAACAAAAGATTACGGTTTTTGATTAAAAACCAAATAAATATGGGACGTGTTTGAAAAAGAAAATATAGAATTAGGGTTTTGATGATTAAAAATAGCAGATATTCCCAAAAAGAAAACCTAAGGTTTAGGGTCTTTGATTAAAAATAGGAGGCATTCACTTGTATTACGGGTTTTCCATTAAAATATATCGAGATATTACAAAAAGAAATCGTACTACTGTGTTTGATTCAAAAAATAGAGTCATTCGACATAGGATTAGATGATTGATTCAAAATAGGGAGGCATTACCATAAAAACATAGGATTAGAGGGTTTTTATTCAAAAATGATAGACAATCTCAAATGAAAAACATAGCATTAGGGGTTGATTCAAAATAGGAACATTACTATATGAAAACATATAGATTTAGGTGTTTTAATCAAAGATATTAGACATTTTGTAAAAGAAAAAGCAGGAATTAGGGTTTTGATTGAAAGATTGAGTCATTACTATTAGAAAAATATTGGATTAGGTTTTTGATTAAAAATAGTTGACATTAACACATAAAAGATTGTTTTGATTGAAGGAAAGGATACGATACGAAAGGAAAATGTGGGACTATGATTTTTATTTCAAAATTAGGAGGCATTATGAAAAAGCATAAGATTAGGTTGTTGATTAAAAATAAAACATAAGATTAGTGTTTTGATTAAAATCCAAATAATAAGGGACATTTCCGAAAGAAAACTTACGATTAGGGTTTTGATTTAAAATTCTAATCTTATATTTTTCTTTTGAGAATATTTTACTATTTTGAATCCAAAACAATAATCTTAAGTTTTCTTTTGGAATATCTCTGTTTGCAAGAATCAAAAGCGCTAATGGTATCTGCTCTTTCTGCGATATGCGCAATGTATTTCAAATCGAAACGATTAATCTATATTTTCTTTTCTAGTATATGGTTTTTAATAAATACTCTAATCCTATGTTTTATTATAATAATGTTTTGATTGAAAACATAAGATTAGGGTTTTTGATTGGAATATCTCATACATTTAATGAAAACCATAATGTTATGTTTTCTTTTCGTAACGCATCCTATTTTTTAATAAAAATCCTAATGTTATGTTTTCTTTTTTTAATGTCTCTTATCTTTCAATCAAAACCTGAATCCAATGTTTTCGATTCCTAATGTCTATTGTTTTTTCGTCAAAACCATAATCCTATGTTTTCTTATATTAATGCCTCCTATTTTTCAATAAAAACTCTAATGCTATGCTTTCTTTTTGGAATGTCTTCTATTTTTTAATCAAAACCCTAATCTTAAGCTTTATTTTGAGAATGTCTCCTCACTACAAGAAAAAAAATCAATTAGCTTGGGACAATTCCCTACCTAAAATTGTAAAATCCCTAGGTAATATTCATTAGCGAGGGATCTCCTAGTGATTAACATCCATGGGTAATAGCCTCGTGGATAATACTTTACCCATGGATTTTATAACCCCTTGCTAAATGGCAACGAATTAATAAATTTTCTGGTTAATTAATGTTAATCAATTCATTAAAGATAATTAATTTGCTTCGAAATATTTCCTAGGAAATCTGTGGCTAATTTAAGTTAATTAATTCATCACAGACAAGGAATTTGCTTGGAAACGTTTCCTGGAGAATCCCAAGGTAATGTTAGCAAGGGATTTTTCATAGGGAATTCATTGCTAAATTTTTAAAAAATTGAAATGTTAGTCCCTAGGAAATTCCTGGGTAATATTTACTGGGGATTATGTCCTGGGTAATTCTTTAATATTTGGATGTAGTAGTAATGAATCAAAGCATTGGTAATCCCTTGCTAAATATACTTAGGGATTATTTGCTGTGTAATCCGTCGGTAATAAAATTTGAAAAATAAGGATTATTCGCCTAATAATCCCTTGCTAATATAAATAAAGTTTTAATTATTTATTTTAAATTAAATTATAAATTATAATACAAAAACCTGTATTAAATCATGCATTTAGAATAATTACTAAATTTTACTACAATATGCTAAAAATAACAATTGCAATCTAACATAGCCAACTATGAAAGATTATATTAAACATTATCAAAAGACATTACAACACAGTTCATATTCAAAATAAATGCAAAGCACATATAGCTAATATAAATTGGCAAGTACTAAAAATCAACACTCTCAAAAGCAAGCAACAAATACGAGAAATATGTCACAAGATATGAACATTAACTACTAAGTTGGTGTAGTAGGATCAGCATCTTCATCATGATCACATTGATTTATTTGAGAAGGTGCTTGATTTTGAGATATAAGTAATTGTAGCATTGTCCTCATTTCAACCACCTCTTGTCAGAGTTTCATTTGGAAGCTCTTTTTGAGTTTCTTGAGGCTCTTGTTAATGCCACTCTTCTTGGATTTCAGTTGATTACAAAATAGATGCTAACTCATTTTGTAAATCTTCTATTATTTTTGTCATAGTAGATGTTATAGTTGAGTTATTGACATTTGAGATTAGAGCATCCATAATAGGAAGATTCTTGAGAACCAGGACCATAAACTCTTCTTTCTTCTCTCCATAATGCGCTTTTAATATAAAGGAGGGCCAATTCATCTACTATGGAGTAGGTCCGAGGAGTGTTGATCCGATTCTATAGAAAGTGCATGTTGTTTTGAGGTCCAACATCTTGTCCTACTATGAAAACAAATGTTAATGTCTGATTTACAAGAAAGAAATGAACAACTTTTATTAAAATGTCATGTCTCTTAGAAATGCTTACATTTGATTGTTTTTCCTTCGAGATCTGAAAAGTTTCTCCATCATGTTGTTTTTAGTATGGTGTTGTATCTAAAAAGCTCCTTAATGTGAGTGGCTCGAGCTCAATTTAGATTCGATATAGCTTGATGAAAATATTAAATTTCTTAGCAACATGTAATTTATAAATTTGCGAAAATACGAAATAAAATAAATCAAAATAAAATAAACACATCTCCAATACATTTAAAAACTTATATTTACTGCTGACTTCTTCGCATGCACAACATTAGATATTGATCTTCTCTGTGGTATGGTGTGCCCAGTATGCTACCGTCGATAGAATTACTCTCTCTTATTTCTTCTTAAATGTGAGGTCTATCGGATATAGACTTTCACATTGTGTGCTCCTCCTCACTTAGATGCTGCTGGCTTTGTTGTGGCATCCTTTTTATCCCTCAAAAATCACTATATATGCTGTGAAGGCTTTCAGAGCTTAAAGCTATCTTACTTGTGCCTTTGGTGAGGAATCCCAAAATAGCGAGGCTAGCTACATAAGATATGTCTCAATGTTCAAAACAGGTAAAATAAAACAAAACCGATTAATAAATTAGAAATGATAATGAATAATACCCAAAATTCTTCAAAATAAAAAGTCTCTTATAGTGTTGTGACAGCTGTCTTCCATGTATCCTCAAAGTCAAATTTTCCTTAAGCGTTTTGTGATTTATCTTGCACATTTGCTAGATGGCTCTAACATGTCATTGTTTAAGTAAAAAAAACAAGCAATAAATAGTGCACATAACAAGTACACCACATGTTGTCAAATTATAAAGACTTACAATCTATTCAAAGCATGATACCCAACCTCCCAACAATGGTTAAAGCTTTTGTGTGCTACCATAGTTTGCTTGAGTATTACTAATAGCTACAACATTTTTGATTGGGTTAGTGCGGATCCCAAGACAATTCATTGTTTCCTCAGCGAGTTTAGAATATTGGCATTTGAAAATGGTGCACTATCATCATTGCTTGATCCTTCGATGTTTGAATGAGCATGCGACGTGCAGCCTCCACTCTCTTTCCACCTATTAATCTAGTCCTTTTCTTTACCTCTAGCCCATTTTCTATAAAATTAGAAAATATATTGGTTGATAGCAGAAATAAGTCAATATATGTAAATAATACATGAAATAAATAAACTAAAACAATGTCTTTTGATAATATAACTTTGCAAAGAAAACTAACTCTACACAATAATTATAGCTTGATTGCAAATCAACTACTACAATATATAAAATGTATTGTTACATTTGTTCACAAAATATAACAAAGAAAACTAATGATTACAACTCATTATCGCCGGAAAGTGTATTCATCTTCGTCATTTTTCTTATTTGTCGCTGGTTTTCATAATTTCTTTCAATTTCATTTTCCGATATATCATCATGAAAGCTATTATCATCCTCCATAGAACATCTATTTGAATCATAATATAGAGTTGTGGTATATCATCGATAATATTGTCCAATGGAGTGCTTCGTCGATTTCATCTTCCATGGAATGCCAAATTTGCTAGTGGAGTATCGATAATTTTATCTTGCTCTACTAATTTTTGCATACTGAGCCCACCAATTATCCTTGTCACATTTATAGCTTGGATAAGATGCTATGCCATATAGTGTATCGCTTGTCTATATATGAATAAAATGAAAGGGCTCATCCTTGGTAAAACCTTCTTTTATGATTGATATCCACAAAGATTGTAATCCTTATGTGTCTTCATTTCCAACATTTAGAGTTAGATCAAAACCAATCACACTTGACCCGAGTGTAGTCCTGATTGGGAGTGCTTAATAGCTTTAATTGTATAATCTCCCTCAAAAGACCATAATCATCATATGATGTTACCTTTGTAATTGGAACCCTTTGCACAAACTCCCGCTCGTTGTTGTCGATTCTTCTCACACAATGTAGTTTTTGTGGAATTTATACCCTTATATAAAGCGCCATATTGGATAAGTCATCACATCTTTTTAAGACCGAGGTTGTGAGATCCTTCATCTTTGGTTGGTCACATTATTATTAGTAGTCCCATGCCTACATAATAAGATTGCTCGTGTAAATATTAATAGACAAAAATCAATATAATATGTTAATAAATAAGAATAATATCTCCAAAGGAAGGTTAAGACTTCACGTAAATACGTACAAGTTAGCAGAATTCTCCAATTTATCGATCGACTTGTGAAAGCTTGATTATAGTGGGTGTGTTCTTACCACCTCTTCCACAAATATCCTTCAAAGGACCATTTGTGTCATTACTAAAAGTTTTTCTATTTTGATTAAATTGAAGTAGAAAGCATACTTGACATATTGTTGAACCTGACACAATTTAGTGAGACATAAGTTTGAGCTTGATGGTATTAACTTTATCAATCAAATGTCTAGATTTTGCTTGCCCATATGAGTTGAGCAAGAAAGCTGAAATATTGATAAAAGACAGCTTGAGATATTTCAACCTCTCTTCCATCATCATTATGAGGGTGCTTTTCATAACTGTGTTCGCATGGAGACTCAAAGTAATATGAACAA
>NC_052490.1:840123-957147 GCF_009730915.1 Dioscorea cayenensis subsp. rotundata
TGAGCACCCACTAAGGGTTTAGCTCTCCATGGAGCAAAATACAATCAACAATGAAGTCAAAAGTAAAAAGATGCAATCCATAAATAAAATCCCCTTGGTATTCGTGCCGATGGTCTTGTGGAGTAACCTTGGCCTCTTCAAATGTTTCCTCGTCAAGCCTAGGGCACACCTCGCCGAATCGATGATGACAAAGGCTCCCCCAATAACTATCTTCTAACGGAGCATGGTGTTGAAGGCCGTAGAACCACTCCAAAAACCTTGCCAAAGCCTCTCTAAACCTTAGCCGCAGGCCTCTCCAAAGTTAAGGGAAAAGATGGAGAAAAGATGGAAAAGATGATCCCCAAATCGGTACAAGTCACGGCTTTATAAAGGGCTGGAATCCAGAATCGACACGGGCGTGTGGAATTTCCACACGCCCGTGTAAATCTGCAGGAAATCTGTTTTCGGTGGTCTGTGAATAATAACTACTACAGTAAATTGCTACAGTGATTTCTACGGTGCCTCGCTACATACTACCGAATCCACACTTCTCATCGAGGCAACAAAAAAACTGGGCACACGTCTATGTCTGTAGATCGCGTTGCATCTTCATCTAAAAGCACATTTGACGGGAATCTTGCTAGTCTTGCACAAGTCGTAACACATGAGTGTGACTGCCTTTGTGCCCCTCCAATTTACATATTCCATCAAGCATAATGGAGGTTGGCACACACTCATATGTCTTCGAGCACAACTTGTGTCTTCTCATGTGTCCACTTCAAGATTCCATCAACATAATGCATTCGCAATCTACTTTGGCCCATTTCTTCTCTACTTGGCTCCACAACCCTATATGCGTAAAAAAACACACAAATTAGCGATAAAAACATGATAAAAGTAAAAGCTCATTGTAAGAAAAAGGATACTTCATATTTTTAGTACACAAGCACTTATCATGTTTGCACTTATTAAGGAAAATTAATGAATGTTCAATATCTTCTTTAAGATTCTTATTAAATATCCAAATATCATTTATATAAGTTACTATACATTCATCATTTAAAAAAATCTTATCCATTTTTCTCTGGAATATTTGAGGAATATTTTTTAGGCCAAATGGCATGGCTTTTGCACTCATAGTGACCATTGTGAATGATAAAAAGTTGTCCATTTTATACTTTCTTTTGGCCATTTTTACTTTTTTTAAAATCCACTTTTTAAATCGAATTTGCTATAAATATAAGTATTTCTAATTTTATTTATTAATGCTTATTTATTGGGTAATGGATATTTGTCTTCTTCTGTACTATCATTCAACCTTTTATAGTTAAAACCAGTCTACTCTTACATATTATTTCACCAAGTTTATTAATAATAAATGCTCTTGTCCTATGTGGAGTTTTTGTTTCATCTAGAATTCCTACAGGCCGTGCAGCATGTAGAGGTGATGGCACGTCTTGACATCCTACAGCAGCTATTAGAGCGAGACATCGCCTCACCATTCATCATGAGACCCCGGACCCCTCCGGCTCCGCCAGCATCACCATCACCAAATCCACCGGCACCATTTGATCTATCTCCACCAACACCACTAGCAGCAGCAGAGCCGACCGCCGACGACACCAATGCTTGATGTGTCTTTCTTTTAGTTTCTTTATGTTTTTTGTATTTTACTTTCGCACTATCTTTTGGACTTGTATACTCATAAAGGATTTTCCTTCTGAGTTTATCTTTTGTTTTTGTCTCGAGTTGTGTTTCATTATTTATCTTTATATGCTCAAGTTGTTTTTCTTTATTGAGCCTTACTGAACCCCCTTGTGTATGCATGCAGATGGTCTTGTCGATGATGGGAGTTGAGAACTAGTCATGGACACGGCCAAGGTGTTTTACACTTGGCCGTGTGTACTTCCAAACCCGTTGGAACTTCACTTCCAAGGATTTAGCTCCATCAAACGCAACACTAGGAGTCAGCGGAGTATTGTTTAAATTGCCCACTCCCACATGTGTTTTGATTTGCTATACTATCATTGTGCTTGCATGTGTACATTGAGGACAATGTACATCTAAAGTGTTGGGGGAAGTTCACTTTGCACATGTCTTTTACATAAGTTTTGATTGACATACATGCTAACGTAGCCAATGGCGGTTCACATTAGTTGCAATGATTATATTCTTGAGTTTAGGAGAATTTTTAACATTGAATGTTCTCATGGTCTTGTTTTACTTGAATTTCTAGGAATTTTTCCCCGATTGACACTTGTTGCACCACTCGCTCATGATACTTTGTTGGAAACTCAAGTTCGATGTTTAAGGAATTAATTAATTTTGTTTCTTGTGTTATTTTGCTGAAAATAAAATAAAATAAAATAAAAATACTTGTTTTAGTTTTGCATTTAGGGTGGAAAGAGCTATCACCTATGAAGTATGAAGCTACTCTCATAAGTCGAATACTAGTTATGCCCTAATAAGAGAAAGAGTTATCTTATGGGATGAGTGAAAGCTACTACCCCGGTAGAAAGAGCTACCACCTCAAAAGTGCGAAAGCCACCTTAGCGGCCGCTTTGGAAAAGGCTACCTTATAGGATGTGTGAAGCTACTACCACCACTTTACTTTATTTTATATATAAATAAGTTCCTTATGTTTAGAACTTTGAGGAGTATACTTTGGATTGATTTGAGTGAGTTCACACACTTACATGATTTCAGATTTGTTGTCTTTTTTATTAGAGTTTTTAGCTAGAGCAATGATTTTTCGTATTTAGTGTTGAAATTTCCCTTACTTGTAGAATGCTTCCCTTGCATACTTAGGTGAACCTAAGGCCAAGCACTTTCAATATTTCCTTCTTCTATACTTCAATACTGTATTTTTTCTTGAGGGCAAGCAAAAGCTTAAGTGTGAGGGAGTTTGATAAGTACTTTTGTATTAGTAATATGAAGTATTCTTTTTTCTTACGATGAGCATTTCTTTTATCAGATTTTAGCACTAATACATGTGTATTTCTGAACTTTCGTGCATAAAGGGTTGTGAAGCCAAATATGAAAGAAAGAAGCCAAAGCAGATTGCGATTGTACTATTGTTGATGAAGTCTTGGAGTGAACAAATGTGAAGTCACAAGTTGTGATCGAAAATACGTGAATGTGTGCCAACTTCCATGTGCTCAAGCAATTACATGGTTTGGAGGGGCACAAAGGCAGTCACATTTGCGTATTCTGACTTGTGCAATATTAGCAAAATCTTTACCAATATGGCATTTTATTGAAGAAGCGATGAGATCTACGGCATAGACGTGTGCCCGTTTATGTTTTCTCGATGAAAAGTATGGATTCGATAGTATTTTGGAGGAGTACTGTAGTAGAGTATTGTAGTAAATCATTGTAGCAATTTAATGTAGCAGTTTTTGTTCACAGCTCGTAGAAAATTAGTTTTCCAGAAATCCACACAGGTGTGTGTAAATTCCACACGCCCGTGTGAATGCTCAATTCCATCCCTTTATAAAGCCGCGACTTGTACCGATTTGGGGATCCATCTTTCATCATTTCTTCTATCTTTTCTCCAACTTTTGGGAGGCCGATGGCTAGGGTTTAGAGAGGCTTTGGCAAGGCTTTTGGAGTGGTTCTACGGTTTTGACACCGCGTTTCGTCGGCACCGATCCGGCGATGTGTGCCCTAGGCTTGACAAGGGGACCTTTGAAGAGGATGAGGCTACTCCACAAGACCATCGACATGAATACCGAGAGGGTTTTACTATAGATTGCATGTTTTTTGCTTTCAGTTCTATCATTGATTGTATCTTGCTCCATGGAGAGCTAAACCCTTTAGTGGGTACTTGGATTTATGAACCCTAGGATGTTTTGTTTCATTAACCTTTTATTATGCTTTCCCTAATTGATGTCTTTAATTGAGTTCCAATATTGAATGCTTGTTGAATTATTTCTCCTTTAGAGTGACACTAAGGTTGAGAGTCTACATTGGTAATCCTTGTGAGTGAGTGACACACCATGAGGGTTAGACAATGGAAGATTGGAGAGGGTCGAGAGGGTGAGTTGAAAGGTAGCGGAGCGTCCCCTTTCTCCTCCGGTGTGATTTATCCTACTTCCATGTTCCAAGGGTTCTTTGTGGTCACAATATAGTGAAGGGTTAAGGGATGAACTTCGCTGGAGCTTAGTTGCGTGAACAACAAAGTGAAGCGTTGAAGTAAATTTAATACCTTGGGCTTAATTGTGATTAGGGGTCTTTTGCCTGGACCAAAGGGTTAGATCTACATATAGGAATAGGGTTTATCACTTGGAATCCCTAGAGCTTCTTGCAACTTTACATAGTGTGAGGTGTTGAGACTAGTTAATTTCTCCGGCGGGGTATAATGTAGAGTTAGTCACGGTTGACCTTAGGTTTGGGACCGTGTATTTAAGGTTGTCAACGACTCATTAAGCATTAGTTAGGAAGAATAACAGTTGGTTTTGCACTTGAAGAAATAATCCTAGGAGGAACAATATCCAAGTATCCCACTTTTATCGATTGCTTTTCCTCTCATTTTATTGTGCCTCTCTTTCTCATTTTCTTTAGTTTGTTTGCATCAATATTTATCCACACCATCATTATTTCATTTTCACTTAGTTAAGTAGCAATCTTGGTGTTTCTATTCCTTATTCCCTATGGATACGATACTCCACTCACCTGGGATTTATTACTTCGACAAACCCGTGCACTTGCGGGTCACACGCAAGGGGTGTGTCATTGTAATTTCGGGGTTACTATAGCACGGGTGAGTTCTCATTGTTTTCTTGGTTTCTTTGGCTTAGAGGGAAGCCTAGAACCTTTGGAATTCTTTGGAAACCCCCGATCTTAGCTTTGAGCTAACCCTTGATCTCGTTGATGGTCATTTTATATGTTTGATCTTATGGTTTTCCTTGATTTTTTTTGGCTTACTCTTATCTTACTTGTGTGTGTGTGTGTGTGTGCAGTCATGGTTGGTTAGGTGTTGAGGGATTGGCTTGAGGCAAGGAGCCAACGAAGGAGTAACACTCTCGCGTGCTATACTCGCCTAAGTTTGTGAGTGGGACTAATTAGCATAATTCTATTAGAAAAATACTAATTGCTATATATATATATATATATATTGTGGCTTAAGTAAAGCTTTATTGGTTTATACTTGTTTTGTATCTTGTTTAATGATGGTTATTATTGTTAAAGATCTTGAAGGTATTATTCGGTGTTTGAATGTTCATCTTTGACTTCTTAGTTAAATTCTTCAACGAGTTTGCAAAATCTTTGTTTTGTAAAACTTGGGATTTGTCGTGGAATTCTTTGATTTTGCATAATCTAAGCTTGAACTCCTTTTGGGCTGTCGAAAGAAAATAATTTCCATGTTATTTCTTGTGTTGAGGTGTGTAAAATGATTTGTGTTAAAAGCTTTAGTTTTGTTTGTGTTTTTATCATTTCCTTGTAGAAATGGCTATGTTGTTAATTGTTGGTTATTGTGATTATTGTATTCCGTGTGGAGTGTGTTTATTGTTGAGTTTGTATGGTGATTCTCTGCTGCAGTAGGCGGACTTCCACAGCCAGCCTTTTGAGGTGGCGTGGTAGACCGGCTGATTACTACGAGAGTCAGTTCATGTGGGAGTGTAGAATCCTGATTGGATATTCATCAGGTAGCTATTGCCACTATATGGTGAACTAATGGGTTAACGTCAAGGGCATGAGTACTTTAACGGCTCCAAACCTAGCCGTGGCCATGGTGAAGGTTTAGGGAGGTTTCTAGATCACTTTATGCTGGGTGAGTGTTGGTTGTTGCTTTATGTTGGGTTTGAGATTTACTCCCTTTGTGTTTTTTTTGTTGTGTCATATTGAATTTGTGGTGAGGAGGCGAAGCACAGCTGTCACTCTTAGGAGGGCAGTCTCTTATAAATTCGATTTGGCACTAGTGTTATGATTACTTATTGTAAAACTCATGATTATTTAGTTGTTATACCTGTATTTTGGAACTATTTTGGTTTATGTGTTTTATGGAGATCACTACTATGTGTAATTATGTTTTAAACTAGTTGTGTTATTAGTAGAATTATTATTTTGGTGGTTTATTATTACTATACTTTTGGTATATTACTAGTAGAGTTGTGCTAACCTTCCCTCACTGAGTAAATTTAGTTGCTCACCCCTCTTTCTTCCTCCCAGCTTGTTGCAGGTAGTAGGTGCGGTTGTGTGGCAGCGTGCTGGGCATTTGCTACTATTCTCTCTGTTGCATTTCCTTTCAGTTCACATATGTTTATTGGTCATGTTATTTGACTTATGGATCCACTAGTGTGTAGTAAACCTTGTTGCATGGTTTTGTATCTAAACAACTCTTAAACTCTTGTGTATTAGCATTTCATGCTGTTATTAGTATTGCTTCCCTGTGCATTTGTGAACCTTTATATTTTCTGTATATTGCGGTCGTTAATGTTGTTGTTACTTCCGTTGTGTATCATTGTGCTTCTCTATTCTATATCTGTAATAAATGTTGCTATATTCCAGGTATGTTAGTCAGCCTTGCTGCGTCCCAAGGGTTGAGTGGGGGAGTATCCCTCCTCAGAATAGTCACGTTCTGTGGGCCTACTGGTTGGGCCATGACGGTGCATATCATATTAGGTTTTTTTAAATCTTGTTGCCAAATCTCTTTATGTTATAAGAAGTCCTGAACAGTTTCTAATAAAATTCATGCAAGGGTAAGGGAATATTTTTTATTGTTAATACCTATTGTGCATTCTATTAATTTTTCTGTTAAAATTATTTTTTTCCCGAAAAGCATCTCTAACCATTGATTTTTGTGTGACTTCTTCTCTATATTTTTTAAGAACTACTTCCGAAATATAATTTCTCCTTGCCTCTATATTCATGACACCTATTACAAGGAGTTTGCAACCATCTTTAAATTATATAAGTAAAACTACATTAAGTAAATTATTGTTCTTGAATCCTATGGGAAAGATATATAAATTATGTTCTTCCATAGTTTCTGCTTCTTCAACCTTTGACCTTGCTCAGCAAGTTCCTCTATTTGAATTCCTTTAAATTTATCTTTTAAACTATTATTTTCTATGGTTAAGCTTCTATTTCTTCTTCTAGAGCTTTTATTCTTTCTAATAATTGTCTAATTACCTCTTCCTCTGAATTATTATTACAACTTGTGTTACGTATAATTCTTTTTTTTTCTTCAAAAGTAAAGTTAAATAATTCTTGAGCACATCTCCTCCATATAGATAAATCACAAAGGGTGCATATGAGTTTGTCTTTAAGCATAAAATTTATTACATTTATCAAGATTTTGTTTATAATTTTTTCAAAGGGTTCAACCTTATAGGTACATTTAAAGAATTCTTCTAGTTGATTATATTGTTCTAAAAGAAATTTTGGATTATTACCTAAGTCATAAGTAAAATTTATTCGTCTATCTATTTTGGATTTCCATAGGCTTCTTCGAAATCTATTAATCCTCCATTTCTACAAAGGTATTAGTTTCATCTCCTCCAAAAATAATATAGATATCACTACCATACTTGTCGCCATTGGTATCTACACTTACTATATCAATTTCATCCGCTAATTCTAGTTCTTGATACTTATTAAATCCTTCCTTTTTTTTACTTTTCATTTTTGAATTCTTTGGCATAATGCCCTTCTACAATGCATATATAAGACTCACACTTTCTTGGAGGCTTATGTTGTTTAAATTTTTTAACATGATTATATTCTAGTCTCCCTCTCTTATAATATGTGCTTTTTTTAAAAAAAAATCTCCTTTTCTTATGTTCTTTATGTATTGAAGGTATATAGATTTTATTACAATAACAATAATTTGATGTTTGTCTTGTAGTTCTGCTTCTAAATATTTATCTTTTAGGTAATTGAAGGTGAATAGTATAGCAAGTCCTGCTCCAGTCAAAACTTTCATGACCCTTTTCTACCAATGACTTAAAAATTATGTCTCCTAGTGGTTTTGGTAATTTACTAAGGTGATGTTTGTTTCCAGGGATTTGGAGTTCTTTGTAACTCCAAATACTTTGCTTTTTAAAATATGGTCTTTGTTTCAAAGTATCTTCTTTTCAAAGGGTTTTTAAAATCCCTTGGATGAGGGATTTTGTTTTATAGCCAAAAATGAAAAATAAAACAAAATCCCAAGATTTCAAAAAGCGTTGAAATCCCTACGATAAGTGTTATATTATACATATTATATTGATCATCTTTTTGCACCTAAAGTTGTCCTCTAGACTATTTTTATGGACAATTGGTACTTAGTTAATTCCATTTATGTTCTCAAGACAAAAAGAAGCATAAAAAGAAGCCAAATGAATGAATTCAAGAGCAAAATGGGCCAAAAGCATCAAACAGAAAAATACACGGCCAAGGTACAAGCCTGTGTACCTGTCTATGTACCCTTCAGACATTGGCAAGAAAGGCATTTAGAGAAATACATGCGCTATTCACATAGCCGTGTACATGACCATGCCCTCCCTAGGCTCAAGTCCTCCCGAGAAAAACACGACCATGTAGATGATGTACACGCTAGTGTACATTTAGGGCTTTAAAGAATATGATCCAGAGGAGAACACTGGCTAAAGAAAAGCACACACCTGTGTGTCTCAAGAATTGAAGAAAAGACTATCCAAAGATATACATGGCCATGTACCCGAAGGATCGAGTTTTTTGATTCATCCAGAGATCCACACGAGCGAAGTACACGCCAATGTACTTGCCTGTGTAATGTCTAGATTCCTTCGGAGATAAATAGAAAGCTAAAAAAGTTATTTAGGATTCGATTTTGGGAAAATGATTGAGGGTTGACGGCTAGGGTTTCGAGATGAATCTATGATTGAAGAAGGAGCTTGAAGGAGTCACCGGAGTGACTATCCAAGGGTGATAATATCGGCTCACATCTGCTCCGATTGTGGAAACATTGAGAGGGAGTTTCTTCATCCATGTTTAGTGTTCTAGCACTTTATTTTTATTGCTTAGATTTGAACATTAACCCCATGGAAAGCTAACTTCCTTAGGTGTCCGGATTGATATAGCTTGGATAATTTCATTTTGATATATTTTTTTAATATAGACTGTCGCCAGCTTGTTAGGTCCATCTGTCTTTTATTGTTGATCTAGAGTAATGTGAGTGGATATTTCACATTAATGGCATGATTGAGATCGAGAGATCCATCACGTGAGATCACCCACATATGAAAGGAATTAAGAGTGTGCGTTAGAGATAGGCCACCTGAGATTCCTCCGAATTAGGATCGAATAGCGAGAGCTTCATTTTCTATTAGGGATTTTCTAGTTCTCTATGCAATCATGCAAAAGTGGGATTAGAAGAGATCCAATCCTACCGTAACATGAGGATTAGGTATTGGAGAGTCTTGAGAGGGAAGCCAATATGTATTTCACATCCGTTCATCCAATAATACTGGGGTT
Source organism: Dioscorea cayenensis subsp. rotundata (assembly GCF_009730915.1). Classification (NCBI taxonomy): domain Eukaryota; kingdom Viridiplantae; phylum Streptophyta; class Magnoliopsida; order Dioscoreales; family Dioscoreaceae; genus Dioscorea; species Dioscorea cayenensis. The sequence continues at coordinate 849,541 of NC_052490.1, forward strand.
TATCTAAATTTAATTGCAATTACTTTAACTCTAAATTCCAAAGTGAAATCTATCCGGACATCTTCTTCTCCTATTAATTTCTCAACTTTTAACTTGTGATTTTGGTCCTTTCCATTCTTAGATCTAGTTAATTTGATACTCATTGATATTTTGTTCTAAGTTAGATAACATGATTAGAGTTAGTACTTCTACTATCTAGTCCCATGAATTCGACCTTGCTTTCGAGCACTTTATTACACGATCGGCATGTACACTTGCTTGCATCCCTATCACCCTCACACGGTGAACACGTGAGGGATTCATGAATCAGCTGAGAATGTGAACAAATTTTCTTAGATCTAACTGCAAGCCTTCCTCTGTTGTGTTCCAAGCTCCACCTTCAGCTTGTTTCATTCGCCTTCCAGCTAGTCATCATCTTTTCCTCTCCTTCAAAGGTTGGTACTTTTTCTCAGATATACTGGTCCTTCTCTATTCGTCTTCCAAGCTCAGCACCATCTCCAGCTTTTGCTTCATTAGCCTCCTAAGTTGTCACCATCTTTCCCTTATCTCCAATTCATCTCAAGTATGTTTTTGCACATATCCACATTTCTATAAACATTTATGATGCTAAGATATATTATGGGGCATTCTCATGTTAATTGTGGAGCTTTCTAGATTAGGCGCAAGATCTAATAATTGTAGTGCATCTTAATTATGCTCTTTTTCAAGACACATTATGTGCTCTTAATTAAGCGTCTTAATTATTATGGCCTCTTTCCTATGCTTAATTGACACATTAACCTATCAATAGTTATATTACGAGGATTTTTCTTAATTACTAAATCTTAATTTTATTTCTATGGCTGTTTTATGAGTCTTTTTAAGATTAATCATTGAATCTTAATTATTGAATCTAATTATATAAGATCATTTTAAGGCACTTTGAAAAGGTTCTTTAAGAGCTAAGCTAGGTTAAGCTAGTTAATCACACATTAGTTGCCTAAATTCTAGAGCTAATCGTGATAAAGGAGAATGTTTAGTGAGTAATTGAGTGTACTGCTTGACATTAGGGTGCCCTAATCGCATGATGATTTATGTAAATTAATGCCCTGTATTTTGCCAGAAAAATGATATGGTCAAATTGTGTCACATGAGCAACAACTACTAATCTTACATTAGGCTGATCACAATGGGTACTTTCTAAATCATTTTTTAGGAAAAATTTTAGACATTCATATTTTCCAAATTCATTGTTTTCAATATCAAAATTTAGTTATTATTTTATTTTATTTTTATTTTTCTAGTGATTGCTTTGATTTAAAGGTATACATATTAATTTAGTTCAACAACTTGTTTTATATAGCATGGACTATGAGAATGTTGGAATAAAGCCATGTGTAATAACAAGATCATTTTTATGTACTCTTCTCTAATTTAAGGCATCATATGATTCAGAGGCATTATGTGTGTAGTTTAGGGCATCATGTGATTTAGATCATCCAAGTGGTAATCCTCCATTTGTATAAAATTCTTAGCAGTGAGTGATTTAGGGAATCATGTGATTTAAAGCATCACAAATTAAATTAAAACCTAATATTTGTATGTTAACTTTGATAAGAAAAAAAATTAAGCTTGGGATTATTTATCTATGTTATTTTGTACTATGCATCTCTATTTAGGTAAAGCGTGTAAAATGTCCAATATCTTGAACTTTTTTTGTGTGGTATTTTATAGTTTGTAGATGGAAGGTAATGACATAGAGGTTAACTTTTGTGCCACTTGCATTACAATTCTTGTTGCGGCTTTTGCCGTCACATTATTTGTGCGTAGTAAATGATGTAGAATTTGTAGAAAGCCCTCTTGTGGCCGGATGAAAATTAGAGAAGAATATTTATCACGTATAGTAGATGCAAATGACACTACTAGTATCAACATGGTTAGTATGAACAAATCAACTATCTTTAACATTTGTTCGTTAATTAGATGAAAAGTGCTTATGAGAGACACGTTACACATCACTATCAAAGAGTAGATATTGATGTTCCTACACACCATAGAACATAACTAGCTTAATCGTGTCATCCCCCATAATTTTCTTAGATCCAGTGAGATAGTTAGCAGTTACTTCAATCATGTTCTCTACGTAATTGGCCAATTGCATAATGAATATGTGTTCCCACCTAGTACGCAAACTCCGTCATATATAGCCTCGAGGATCCACACTGCTATCACTTAATTCAAAGTATTAAATAAGTTTTTGATTCAACTAAATTTATTATAATATAACTAGTTCTTAACTATAATATGTTAATGTAGGATTGCTATTGGAGTTTAGATGGGACCCATATCCACACTTATGTTCCTACATTTGAAGTTATGTTTACAAATGTCCTTGCCGGATGGGAAGGTTATGCAAACAATTCTCTAGATTTACGTGATGCACTCGAAAGACCAAATAGCCTATTGGTCTCTAAAAGTATCTATTTCATCCGATTTATAGATATAAGGTTTAGTATACGAGGACAACTTAAAATTATAATTTTGTTAACTACCATCTTTCTTTTTCTTACGGAAGTATTACTTGGTTGATGTCAGGTACGAAACAAGATTGTGATTTACATCCCCTCATAGGGGTATAAGATATCATCTTAAAAAGTTTGAGTGCGAGACCTCGGTCAAATCATAAAAGAACTCCAACCTCAGTCACTCAGCTGACTTGCATACCACATTGGAATACGGTATTCCTCTTATAGTATGATTCAAGATTCTCTCATCAAGACCATTCTTTCCATTCAAAACTCAGTCCAAACTAGTTTTGGCTGCATGTACTTCACATAATTATATTATAAGTGGTTGTGAAGATGTCTTCACATACCCTAGAGGAAAGTGGACACCATACAAGACCACCTTAAGTAACGTGAGGGAGGAACAAAAGGAGGCTCAAGAATGGGTGGTACATTGACAGATTGCACGCGATATGTGGGCAAACAAATAGCATTGTTGTGCTCCATAATTTGATGCTCCAGCCACTAGACTATGTCTCAATATTGACTAATTGATTTTATAAGAAATTGTACTCCATACTAGACCCACTATGACTAGTCGCTGCATATTTTGAGGGTTATACGTTTAGAATTTTTAGAAGCTAGCATTTCATCTAATTAATTTATGTATTTCTATGGACTAAATTTTATATATTTAGTTTAGTTTACTCATCAACGTGCCTATTCTAAAACTTCCTGGCAATAGATACACATTTATTTTGACATTTAGCTGTTATTTAAGAAAAACTTATTTATGCTCAATTTATAGAATGGGCAGTACAAGAATGTCAAAGATAGCCAAATGTTATCAATTAGAAACGCAAAGGCTGGTGTGCATCGCAGGTGGATCACTATCTTGAAAGCATATGTATTTTATAAGATTTGCATGGCTACCTCCAAGTGGAGCAAGGCTTCAAACCATAATTATCAGATTCTCAAAGCCCCCCACCAATCTTCGATCTAGATCGCTCAAATAATCGAGAGTTCGTTTTGTTCCGGAATTGATTGGGTACTGCAATCTTAGATGATGGGCCACGTATCAGGAATTAATTAACGATAGATTTGCTATAAAATCCATCTAACCTAGTATAATTATGAGACAACGCTACAATTTATTAGGTTTAAGAGTTGTTATCGATAAAATTGTTATCTATTTTTAAATATAGTATAAGTTTTAAAATTATTATCTAATATAAAATTTCCACTAAATAAAATTATAATCTATATATACTTTTAAAATTGCAATAATCAAAAGTTTGCTTATTTACTTTTATAACTTCAATCATAAGGTTCTTTTCTTATAATGTTATCCTTATGCACTTTTTGGATACTATTTCAGTAATCTAAGAACATCTTTTATTTCGAATTGATATTAAAGTTTTATAATTTTGTATCCATTTTATGTAACCAATTTTGATGTAATTTTCAATCGATCTTTTGAAATCAAATTAATTGTACCAACTAAGCCCTATCCCCCACCATTTTAACTATAGTATCGCTGTATCAAGCTTGTATCCTTACCGTCCTCATGACTTGGATCGTGCCGTGTTTTTGGTAACTAGTGCATCAACTCAAGCATTCCATGTTGCCATTAGTTGCAATGAAGAATGAGTTTGGGGTTATAGTCACTAAAAGCAAATGTAACTAACCACTCTGGGGAACACTACGCATGAAGCAATGGGCAAGAATTAAAACCCAACAGAGTTAAGTGGAGATGGGGGTGGGATAATAGACTAAAGATGATAATTGTGGGAGAATTAGAGTTCGAAAATTATGTGAGAGATATAAAATTTATTTCTATTATACATCATCTAACTTTGAAATAATTTTGACTTAAACTTTCCACTCGATTTGTTTCTCACATTACTAAGTTCCTCACCCGCGATCAGTACGCCATGACTTAAACACACCATACGGATCATGACTTACTTGAGATGGTAATGACTCAAGTCACCTAGACAGCGTGTTGTTCAAATTAGAGATGAGAGGTGGCTTGCCATATGGATGACAATGTTGACTCCGCGTCGATCTCGGTCAGACGGGTCATGAGCCTGAGTAGCGTTTACTTTGAGGAGCATCGATTACCATGACAATATGCCACTACCCATCCACAACCGGCTAGAGGAGTCACGTAACCGAAGACCACAGCCTCTACATAATATAAAAGAAAAATGAAAACAAAATGGCCTATGAGAGTTGAGACATGATTGCAAGTAGTATGAATAATACCATTAAGGAGATGTTGCTCAACAAAGAAATATACTCCAAAGTTTAGAGTTTTTCAAAGGAACCAATTGGTGAGTGAATGAAATTGAAAGCACATGGTACTTTGGTTGTGACATCAATAAGGTTTTGTGATTGGTTAATGGTCAACATGTGGGTTATGGTTTTAGCCAAGGGATGAAGTTAAGGAAGTATTGTGAGGACTCTTTTGAATCACTTCACAATCAAGGAGAATTTTTTATAAGGCCCACTTAGGTTGGGACTTTTTTTTTGCCGCATTATGACATTGTTATGTATCTAGTATGTCATTGTATTCCTTTTTTTAAACAATGATGTTGCAGATTGTGGGACATCCTAAAGAGTTTATCCGTGAAACACGAAGGATTCTACGGCAACAAATTATATTCCTATAATTAATATATTGTTATCATTAATTAGCTCATGATACTAAAATTGAATTTCTCAATAATGAGCAAGGTGTTTTTGGGTCTCAAGGTGGCAATTAAATACAGCATGGAATCGTATATTCCAGTGTTTAGAATTTCATAAAATTGCCTATGAAATGATTGCCTCCTTCCTTTTGAATGTGTTTTTTTATGTTGGCGCACTCAATCTAGGAGAGTCTTAGCCTTTGAACAAGTTCTAAAGCATGAAACTTTGAAATCCAGATTGCTTTTAGAGTCTGACGATGATACATGTTGGTTTATGGTGCTTTACTTGTTGTAAGTATCATGTACAACTTGAGATCCATCTAAAATTGATCATGCTTGAATCTTATGAACATACAATTTTTTTTCTTTCTTCAATCTTAAATGTATAGGGTGTGTTTCATTCTTGGTTGAAGAGCACAGCGTAGATCTTCTTCATATAGTCTATGCTTGAATCTTATGAAGTTACAAAAGTATTTTATTTTATTTTTTCAACATTAAAGGTGTATGTTGTGTTTTCTTATTGGTTGAACAATGTGCTTTTCAACTCCCTTTCCCACAAAAAGAAAAAAAATGTTTTGATAATAAATGGCAGTTATTAAAAAGGAAACCTTTTTTTTGTAAGTAGCTCTTCTATTAAAAGAAGAAAAATAATAAACAAGAAAAAAAAGGTTTTAATAATAAATAACAATAGAAATGGCCGAATTATTTTAGTTGCTTCTCTATTAAAATAAGTTAATAAGTTAATAAAAAATTAATAAATTTATAAATGGGAATCATAAAAATAGTTGTTATTAGAATAAGTTATTAAGCATAAGCTAGTGATAATAACACACAAAGATAATAATTAATACATATTTAGCAATTACAACACTATAATGAAATGAAATTTAAAAGGATATAAGTAACTTCACTATGAGTAACCACAATTCCTAAAATACATCAAACCAAACATGTGTTTTCCAATTTAGATTTACAACTCCACCAAACAAACATAAAATCTTATCAAATCTATTTTCTGGCTACATCCAACTAAACACCGTGACGGATCGCATTATATTTTAAAAACCAAATATTCCAGTTACATTGATAATCGAAATCCAATGCATTTAGAATTAAATCAAACCAAATGCCATCTAAACCATCTTTAAGCAATCTCATAACTACTCCCAATGATCTTTTGTCTTGTTGTTAAGGTTATGTGGCGCTTTGATTGAATTAGCCGCCCAATGTGAGAAAAAGCTATCATCGTCTACTTAAGAGAAGAGCTTCATCGCCTTTCAACGAAATTACTTTATCTCAAGTCTTTCTAAACTTAGTTGTTGCATCAATTAATGTTATTCTGTGGGTGTGTGTGATATTCTTTATGGCATTGATTACATCTCATCTCATCTATCAATGAGTTAAGCGGCCATTTTGTGAACATGGATTGTGCTTGGACCAGCATACTTCCTTTGTTATTTTGCCTTGATATTGTTTTGACTACTTCTAAAGGATTTTGCTTATCTCTTCCTGCCTATAACGTTGTTGAGGGTATTGAGTAAACTCATAATTAGAATATGGTTGGTAATAGTTGTGTCATCTTACTAGTTCGTTCTATAGAAATCAATGTTACCGGAGTTCTTCCTATTTCATAGGTACTTGGGTTACTAAATCAATGTAAGCTAAAGATGACCTTGTATTTGATTATTACATCCCTTGATTCAATGTCCATCATTTCACCCAAATTTATTTCTTCTCGACATGTTTTAATAACTGGATATTCTTTATTCTTCTTCATTAGTGATATAATTTTTCAATGTTATATTTTTCTTATTGTTTCAACCCATTTTTGAGGATATTCATATTTATACTCACATTCCATAAGAAAACTACAGCATCATCTGTCTTCTAGTGCAATTCTTCAAAATTTGCTATCCAATAATATCTTAAATACACGTTTTCATTTAATTCTTCCATTTTGATTAACAATAACAGTTTTTTATTGATTCTAATTATGTTTCTAATGCTTCCATTTCTTTGAAATATTCTATATCAAAATCATGCCATCTCTTTAAGAGGGCTTTAGCCTTGGATGCCCTTCATGTAAGTATTTATTTTATTTATGTTGTGTGCTTCTCCTTCTTTGTTTTCACTTTGACCTTCTAAGATGAGTGCATCTCCTTGTTACTAGTATCAAAGCTCAAGTTCCAACTTCACGGGTCTTGTTCAACTTCTGTCATCTCTTGCCCCGCAGCGCCTGGGTCTCAGGGCAAGAGACATGTTTTAAGTCAGGACCAATGGTGGAGACCTCCTATTAGACTTAACGCCTGAGCAAATCTAGGATCTCCTAGAGAAGATAGATCTGATAAAAAAAAGACAATGAAGCCCTGTATTGTTTTTTATTTTTCATTTTTTTAGGATGGTAAAGGGTGCGCGTTGTGTCTCTCGATATGAATGTATGTTTGTAGGGTGCATTGCACCAGACAATCCTATAGGCCCTTGTTTTGGTGAAACGGGTTGCTTTTACCGTAGTGCAACCATGCTGGTTGTTATCAGAGGCAAACCATGGGCAAATAGCTCCATGGTTTTTAGTTTGTACTTTTGTAGATTCATGGTTTTTGTTTGCAAAATCTTTGACTCCTATGATCTTGAGCCCATGGTTTTGTGTCTTTCGCTATTTTAGAGTCTATATAAGAGTCTTTATAGTTTGTATTCTAGCATGGGTGCAAACTAGTCTACACCTAAGTTTTTAATAAAATTTTTATTCTTTTGAAGTCATCTCTTTCCTTTCTTTTATTTATGTTGTGTGCTTCTCCTCTTACGCCTTTCTTCACTTAATGAGTGCATCCTCTCTTAACACGCTCACCTTTTGGTGTATATCCTCATTATTGGTATTGCGACTCTAGTTTCAATCTCTTGGACTAGCTACCTCAGATCTCAAAGTCATGAGATCCTATTCAGGCTTCTAGTCATCTCCAAACGATCAAGGAAACCGTCACAGAGCAAAGAGGCCTGCTTTTAGGTTTGTGGCCGATATGAGTGGAAACTCATCTATTAAAGCAGCGCAGATAGGCGCGCGGGATCCTCACCAAGAAGATGGATATGATGAAGAAAGATGACGGAAGCCTTGTACCATTTTTTTTTTATAATTTTTTTTAAACAAATTTTTAGGGTGGTAGAAGGTTTATGTTTGTAAGTTTGTGTGTATGTACACATGCTATATACATACACACAAACTTGCACCAAAAATATCTTAGTTTAAAAAAGATGTCTATTTTAGATTACTGAGAGGTGATAACCAAAATTTTTTTTTCACAAATCTGCGCTTTCCTTTACAAATTGATTTTTAATGTATATATATCTATATAAAACAAACATATATGTATATAAATATGTATAGTTATATATGAATATTCATATACGCATGTATATACATATATATATATACACACACACACACACACACATACATGTGTATATAAGTAAATACACATATGTACATATATATAGCCATATGTATTTATATATATACATAGATATATATCAGACTTTACATAATATAAATATACATATATACATATACTCATCTCTTTATATATATACATATATATACATATCAAATTTTATATAATATAAATATACATATATATACATATATATACTTTATACATATATATAATGTGCTATGCATATGTGTAATCCGTATTAGCAGACTCTTTTAAGGTTCACAAATATTTTCAAAATTATGGTATTTTTCCAAATTTATTACTATAACCAATCAAACACCGAAATGAAATTATTCAAATAATGAATTCCCAACTACATATAATTATATCAAATTACCACAATATTCCCAAACATAATTATATTCTCAACTTTATTACCGTAATAATCACATTATATAGTAATATATCATGTCCCGAACCAAACGGTCCCCAAGGCATTTTCACGTAAAATTAACAAACCATTGATGCACTTTCAATTTTTTATTATATATATACTGAAACAAAGTTTTACATGGTTTGGATTAAATATATATCATTGAAAATAGAAAAATCAACACTAGGCGCAAGAAACAAACAGAATGGTTGCAAACATCATGGCATTTCTAGCAACGACAATATCATTAGAATGCAAACATAACATCATTTCCTGTAGCTTACTGCCGATAACACAAGGGATGGCACACAAAAATAAATTATGAAAATTGACCATGATTGGGAGCTTAGCATCTCACTTGAACAACTTCATTATCATGCTCCTATTTTACATGTCGGTAACAACTTTGGAAAACATCATTATCATGCTTCCTATTTTACATGTCGGTAGCAACTTAGGAAAACATCATAATCATGCTTCCTATTTTACATGTCGGAAACAACTTTGGAAAGCATCTACTCTTGTGAGTTAAATTAAACTAGTCAAACATCAACCTGCTATTTTATTTTCTTGTATTTTACTTCCAATATATCTTCTCCTTCGTGTTGATGGCTCAAATTTCTAGCAAGAGCCAAAAGTTCAACAAGTCTATGAATGAATGCATCACCCATAAACTATATCAGTGAAATCTCCCAAACAATCGTCTTCATCCTTTTAACAGGCTCACAGTATCATTCTTTCCTATGGCTAATCAACTAACGAAATATACTTAGCTTTCAAACCTGAAACCTAATTAACGTAAACCAAATCAAATCCAACAAACTGTTTTTCAGTTTAACCACCTTAAAAGCCGCTAACAAACAATTCAAAGAGAAATCAATCCAACTCATTTTCAAAATTCATTCTTTGGAGACTTGAAGCATTTTCAACATATGGTTCTCCATCATACAGCTTTTACCAATCCATGTATATATTCGTAACAATGTGACCATTACACTGCATGTGACTCTAACCTACCTCCCGCAGGAATGAAGGGCTCATATCAAAAAGTAATGCACAATAAACTCTCTAAGAATTGCATAGCAAAATTACAAAGAAGACAAGAGCCAAAAACCTGACGATGCTTCAACTTGGTACTATGGAGCAGACACCCTGATGAGGGAAAGCATGTCTTGCGCAATTTCAGCAGAGGCATTTGGTCGAGCAACACTTAGTGCCTTCTCTGACATCTCCGCCATCAACTTCTCATCCCCTGTCGAATTTATGATAATAATGATATGATATTAGCATCATAGGGGAACACAAGAAATAAACCATCATTTTGATTTCCATTAATTGATAAAATTCAGTGTGCTTCAGTTTTGCTATAAATGATAAGAATTTTTAATATATAAATATTATATTATCCATGAGTTCTCTCTGAGAGCGTACGCACAAAAGTATCACAACATAAAAGTAAGAAAAGCTTCAACATACCTAATACTTCATTGATTGCAATTTCTAAACAGCTTGAATCAAGTTCATCTTGTGGAATGACTTTTGACCCAGCAACGTCTGCCATAATATAAGCATTTTTTGTTTGATGATCATCTGCAACTGTAGGTGACGGTATCTGTTCAGGAAAATGAAAAGATTAGGCACATAAATATAAACACAATCTGGTCAACACTAAACTTTGTAGGAGCACATGAAGCTTCTTCAAAGCATCATTCATCAAGATTCAAGAATGCATATATTCTCTTAAAAACTTCAATCAAAATACGAGAAATAGTTTCATTTAGAGGTGGTATATCCACTTTTTTCCCCATTGTAGACTTTCATTCTGTTATATTCTCATGTTATAGCATACATATAGCCCTTCTATAGACTGACAAAATGAAAGGAAGAACCCAATATAATCAACTAAGCAAATAACATACAGAAGTCCTAGTTGACAATGGCAACTTTCTCATCCTATCAAACTGACAAAAAAACTAACAATGATCACTTTTAACCATCAAGGAAGCCATTTTCCATATGCTAAGAGCACCTTATACTAAACATACCATGCTCCAAGCTACAAAATTAGGCCGGAGGGGTCCCATTTGGCTTGCTGGTCACATTTCCCAGCAGGAAAATGGAAGCAGATAAAAGTTGCCTGTTTTCTAAGAGAGAGTGTTTTAGGTAAACTCATAGCCACAGAAGTACCCTTGGCTGAGCACACACATAACCGGAAATTTTCTTTTTTTATAATTTACATCTTTATAAAATAATAGAAATATGCAAAATTCAGAGAAACAATTATTCGTAAAGAAAATAATATTGCATATTATAAGGATAGAAAATAAGAAAAATAATATAGAAAATGCAAATGTGTGCGTATAACATGTGTGTGTGCATATATTCAACAATAATTTGATAGTAGCCCATGGCCATGCATATCCTAACCGACCAACAGGTAAAATTACTTTTTTTTAATGGGGACCATAGAAGCATTTATACGCAATCATCCAAAAGAAATGGTTCAACACGCAATGGATTGGATTTGACCAGCCTGCAAAACAATAACCCTTCCTTTCACATATAAATTGCTTGTGTCTAGCGCACTGTCGCAAACTTAACACGTGTGTCAGGGTGAAATAGTATGCACAACTATGCCATAGTACACTAAGGGTATTCTAGAACCTTACAACCAACTCTAGAAGATTCTAGGATACTATAGAACAATTTTAAAATTCTAAAAAGCTCTGGAGAGTTCTAAAACCTCACAGTACTAGAACAATAAGGAATAATGGAAAAATTAAGGGAAAATGTGTATGATATACAAGAATAATGTGGACCACTCTAGAAATACTTCAGTATCAAGCCAACTAGATTTATCTTGGCCATTCATTGTACTAGACCTTGCTTACAAATAGGAACCAGGTCGTAATTTATAAATCACTTCAATGAATACAAAACTACAAGCTTTCAAGTTTCTTCTTATTTTAATTGCATTTCTCAACTCTCTTAGCATCACAATAGGGTTAAAAGGTTGGCTTAACATCTTTTTAGGGGAAAGATTGCCTGACTGCCACATGGTGCAAATGTTCAACAAACAACCCGTGACAATTAGTATCAGAACTAGGTTAGTAGAAGACTTTGGCAACATATCAAACTATAAAAATTGCCCACAAGATGGAAGATGGCAAGTTGGTAACTAAGGAAATGTACATAAGAATAAGTCAAGGGGCATAGTGTTTGCATTGGACTCTAGACCAGCCAAAATGGAGTAAGCTATAACAGAGATCCAAGACAAGCACTAGAAAACTGAAGAAGGAATGGAGCAACTTGAAGAGGATAAGGAAGGACTACAGGAAGAGATGCAAGGTGCCCTCAATGCCATTGCTGAAGTCTTAGAAGCATGGCAGATGCATCATGACAGTAGCTTAAGGAGCTCAAGGGTGAGCTCATGGCATGTAAAGCAGCTAGGGGAATAAGGTACTTGCTTTCCAATCATTAGTTAAGACAAATATGCCAAAGCAATAACCATATTATGGCACACAAGAAGCCAAGGATGTGGACAACTTGGGGAGTGTAGGGCAGGATTCCAATTTCCTAGGGATTGTGGATGATGTCGCTAAGGAGTGGACGGCCTCATTATTTTTGAGCGATGTAGCCCCGTGACATGATGGTATGGTAGATATGTGATAAAGTTAAGCAGGGACATGACAACATCAACACATGAAAAGGCATTTGTCAAAGAACTCAAGCAACAATTTTATCCAGAATATGCAAAAAAACAAGGCTAAAGCTAAGCTGTATCTTTATGTTCAACAGGGTGAAGTTTGAAAATATGTGCAAGAGTTCAAAGTAATATTGTCTGAGATTCCTGACATGAGCAAAAAGAATTCCCTACTCACTTTTATGGATGGCCTCCAATGGTGGGTTAAGATGGAGCTATAGTGACGAGGCATGCAAACATTTTCACAAACCATTGCAGTAGCCAAACTATTTATTGAGTTCAACTAAAGCAACTTTTGAAAGTTCTACTGAAAGGCAAAATAAGCAGAGAAATAGAGAAGGAATGCTTTGATAAAAAAATGCCGCACAGGATTGAATATTAAAGGCAAGACGTCTAAGAAGAATAATGAGCATGAACAATCAAAATGGATGCTCATGTGTGAAATGCTCCACTTGGCAAGAGGTTGTCCCAAGCATTCTAAGCTATCTACTAGCATTGATGAGTGGGAAAGAAAGGCTACCCATTTAGGAGCCAGATGTCTCCTTAGAGCTATGAAGTCACAAGAGTTTCAACAAATGATATTTGTTTAGATTGAGGTCACATGAAAAAAGTTTAATGCTTTAGTGGATACTAGAGCATCAGAGGTATTTACTCAAAGGAAGCAGCAAATAATTTGGGTTTCAAACCCCACAAGATGGAGGCTACGAAGACCTTTAACACGAAAGAGGTTCCAGTTATTGGCACAACACATAATATCCCACTCCATGTAAAGAGTGGGCACTATAAGGTTACCATCACTATTATCCCCCATGATGACTATGAGATGCTAGTAGGATGACTTTCCTTTACCATATCCTTGCCTTGCCTATGCCTTTTTCTCAATTTAACTTTGCATATTAGATCCAAAATGCCATTGTGTGGTTTTAATTAAAAGAGAGGCAAAGCTGACCACCAAGCTATTATCTGTGTCATGCAACAGACCAAAGGGTTACAAAAGAATGATGTGACACTCTTAGCAACGCTTAAAGTAGAGGAAACAATTGAGCTAACTGCTCCCATCCTAAACAATATTCAAACTGAGTTAACACATTTAAGGATGTGAAGCCACCAGAATTACTTAAAGGATACCGCTTAGGTGAAAGATGGACCACAACATCGAGCTAGTCCTTGAATGAAAACCATCCACTCATGCCCTTTATTTGGAAACAACTGAAGGACTTACCAGATGCGGTTTTATTTGACCATCAAAAGCCCCCAAATAGAGCACTAGTGTTGTTTCAAAGGAAGAACAATCAATCATTAAAGATGTGCATAGACTACTAAGCACTAAATTAGCAAACTATCAAAATAAGTACCATGTTCCATTTATGGCTTGTTCGATCAACTTGGAGAAGCTGGATACTTTTCGAAGCTTGTAAGGTCAAGAAATTGGCAAGTCCATATAGCCATGTAGAATGTAACTAGGAAAACATACACAACTTGCTACGGACTTTGGAAAAGACAAGTACATGCACCTCCCTCCAGTTTTGCTCCAGGGTAAAAGACAAATACATCATTTTCGTAGAGCCTCTTAATGCTTTTAAAAAAACAGCTTGTGCTCAGTTTGAAAAGTTCAGTTCAGCGTTACTCAACTTGCTTTTGTTAAAACAATTCTAGTTTTCTCACCCATACCTGCTCTTTTGGCAAATTCTCTTATGTTTGTCAGTGAATGATATGATCATTCCTAGGGATGACTCGAATAGCATTACCTTTCAAGCAACACCTTGCAACATTGTTTGAAATGAAAGATTTAGCCGTCTATGTTATTTTCATGGCATTGAAGTAACTTTATCAACTTATGGTTAAGTTTTTTCTCAAACTATGTAGATATACTCAACAAAGCTAGCCTTACTAATGAAAAGATAATCACCACTCGTTTTTTAGGACAACATTAAACTTTCCCCAGATAATGGCGGACTTTTGAATAATTCCACTTAATATCAAAATGTTGTTGGCTCTTTTGTGTATCTCATAGTCACTTGTGCTGATATAAAGTCCACAAATAATGTTTTTAGTCAGTTAAGTTTTGCCCCTCGCGATATTCATTAAATAGTTGTTCTTCTGATCTGATACTTGCAAGGCATATATCATCATAGATTATTGTTCCATTCATATTAACCTTTGATCTCTTAGAGAAACAAGAAACTAGGGGTTGTTGCTAGATCACGTATTGAAGCCGAGTTTTGTATATGGCATCTAACACAGTGTGGCATCTTGCTTATGATAAAAAATTGTCACATTAATTGTTCACAACTCAATTTCATCAGCAGATAAAAGATACAGAAATCAAATGCCAACATTTCCTTCAATGTAGATTATTGATATGTTTGCAAAGACTCATAAGTGGCCCATTTTTAGTTTTCTTCTAAGCAACTCTTAATGCTTACTTCTTCTCTATCAATAGTTTAAGGAGGGATATTAAAGTATGAATATATGTTTAAAGTATAAACGTAATAAGGTTTTTTAAGGTTAAGTATAGAAAACCCTAATCTTTCTCTTATTCAAAGAAAGTCGTACCTCCATTAAATTTAGAGGAAAGATCTATTCTTTTAGTTTTCAAATCTAGATCCCTTTCTTTCAATATATATATATATATATATATATATTTGAATTGCATTAGAGAAAAAAACCTATTCTTTTAGTTATCAAATCTAGATCCTTTTCTTTCAATTATTATTATTATTATTATTATTTTATTTATTTTTTTATTTTCGGATTGCATTAACAAATTCTACTTAAAATTACAAATGGGCCTAATTATCACATGACAAAAAAAACGCAACACATAAATGATATAGGAGTTACTGAATTTAATTCGTCATCTGTACTATAATGGAAACATATTTAGAAGTCTTAATAGCATACGTAAACCAAGGTTGTCAGACCCAGACCGGCCCGGCCGGTTCAACCGGAAAAACCGGGAACCGGCCATGTGGCCGGCCCGGGTATACCCCATTGAACCAGGTATTAAAAAACCCGGTGTTAACCCGGTGACCCAGGCGGTTCAACCGGGAACCGGGTGACCCAGTTCAACCAGGAACCGGGTGACCCAGCCGGGTTAATCAGGTCACAATGTTTAATTTTTTTTTTTACAATATTTAATAATTTATTATTATTTTCTCATTCGAAACCACAAAATCGTGTATATTTATTAATATTAATTTATAATTTATAATCAATAAATAGAATTACAAAATATATATATATATATCATAAACATACCAACAAAAATTATCATTTAAAAATAAAATCTATTAATGTGTTATGTAAATACTTTCTAAAAATTTAATTTATTAAGAGAATAAAACAATAAATGAGTGTAATTTTATTATAAAAATATAAAATTAAAGTATTCTAATTAAATAAAAAATATAAGAAAATTTAAAACAAAATAAAAACTCAATTGAGATATATAAGTGAATTAAATTTCTTATCTATTTTAACAAAATCAACCAATAAACAAATAGATAAATAAATAAATAACACCGAGAGAAGTTCGATAATTCTATATTAATATATTAAATTTGTAAATATTTAAAAAATGTAAAAATAAATGACATAATTAGAAAACTCTATTGTATATAAGGTCATTTATCAATTTAAATATCAAATTTGAGTAGGTTTTATATTATAATTATGGGTTTAACATTATATTTGCTCATTATTAATTATTATAATATTTTTTATATTTAATTATTGACCCCGGTTCAACCCGGTTCGATCCCGGTCGAACCCATTGACTCCTGACCCCTGGGCTTAGTCGGATCATTGCCCGGGCAGGGTCTGACAACCTTGACGTAAACATGATGTGCAATAAATTCCCAAAAAAATAACATTTAATATTTAACCACAAAGGTAGTTTCTTTAATTCTTTGAAGTAATTCACAAATATCATACATGAAATAAAGCGCATAAATAATAACATTGGGGATAGAATCAATGTGTATGCAGCTCTAAGATTAGGCTATCAAGGTCACACTACTTTACGGTTAAATCTATTATGATCCAGCCATTACCAGCAATTATGTTAATGGCAGAATCTATTTGAGTGACAAAAGCATGCAAAAATTAGGGATGGCAACGGGTAGGGTATGGGTAGGGTATGCCAAAACCCTTACCCTGCACCTGTAACCCCCTACCCCATACCCGTGCATCTTACCCGTACCCTCGGGGTAAAAATCATACCCTTACCCTTACCCGCAGAGTACGGGTATACCCGCAGGTACTCGCTACTCTCGTTGTTCAAATTATCGAATTAAATTTAAATAATAATAAAAAATAAATTAATTATACATTATATTACAATCTTTTAAACACATCCATAAATTCAAAAATTATGAGTTGATATATATTTGCTTATCTTAAATTATATAATCACATAAAAAATGACGCTCTATTTAGTGACTCAATAGTAACTCTACCTTTTTGTTTTGTTCATGCTTTAACCATCTTGGTTTTTGTTTAAAAATTTTTTTCATATATCTACTATTTATATTTTTATATAGCTTCAAATTTTTATAAATATCTAGTAATAATATCTAGTAATATTTTTGATTCTCATAAGTTATATCCAATTGATTTTTTATTAGTATCTTATTTTTCATGATGTTCTTATAATTTTTTTATATTTGTTTATTTTTTTAATTTAATTATGATTCTTAATATATATCTAAAAATTCAATTTTGATAATATTATCAAATATAAATATAGAAATTAAATAAAATTTAAAAATAATATATTAAGAGAAAAATTTTGAAGTATTATTTTCAAATTAATCACTATGAAAAATAGATATTGAGTAAATTGTGAGTAAATGTTTAGTTTTATAAAAAAATTATATATATATATATATATATAGAGAGGGTAAGGGAATGCGGTACGGGTTTTACCTGCACCTCTTCAACGGTAAGGGTAAGGGGTAAGGGATGCGGGTAGGGTAGGGGCATACCTCCCTACCCCGATCTGCACTCATCAAAAAACTAATCGGTCATTAGACTACCCGATTGCAGACTCCGGTCAAAGAGGGTAATACCCTCTTTGACCCGGGTACTGGGTACGTGTATACCTCGCTCGAGTAGGGTACAAATTGCCATCTCTAGCAAAAATAAGTTTTCTTAGTTTCCAAAGAAAGTTAAAACATATTGAATCCAGTTTTCTTTTACTCCAAAATGGCAAGCTTATCTCTTCAACCATCTAATCTGATGTTTTCCCAACTATTTGTTGCACACACAAACATGTCACACCAACATTTAAGTTTCTTGGTTCACAACAAAAAAATAATAATCCATCAGAAAAATTCAAGTTAAAATATTCCAATATGATTGATAATGACATCCAGATAAAGCCTAAACAGATGGTTCTTCTACTCTATGAATGTGTAATACTTGTTTTCACAGTCATGCATGTCAGTTTGAAATTAAAAAAAGAGTGTTAAGTACCAAAAATAGAGGGCTTCCCAGTTGTCAAGATCTCAGTGCAAGTCATGGCCCCAGCTCTAGATACAACAACATCCGCAGCAGCATAAGCCAAATCCATTGAATGCAAGAACCTTTAGAAGGTACAAGCAATTAAATAAGGCATTAACATCATAAATGCCGGAACCATGAACTGCAGAACTTATCAGAATATAGCAATACATTGTTAGATTTTTAAATTATTTGAATTTTAGTAGAATTATAGTTGCTCGTGTCTTCTTAGATGGAGCATCAAATATAGTATGGTAAATACTGATTAAATAGATACATGGATCATATGAATTAAACTTGCATGATTTAGGACAAATTAACCTTAGAAAAAGAAACCATCATGAAAGCAAAACCTTCTGGCTACTCCTATACTGATGGCTACGTGGATGCCAAATATTACAATCTTATCAGCAGCATATGAAGTCTTATTGATATCTCAACAAAGTAATAATGCATGATACCCTATATAAGAAGCTCCATTATGTAAAAACCTAAGAGTTAATCCATATCCAGCCTTTCAGATTACTGAACAACTAATAAAATGATATTATATGACCAAGAAAAAAACAAAAATACAATTATACCAGATGATGATGGGAACACGTTTTAAGGGAGTGTTTGGATGGAAGAATAAGTGGTGGATTAAGCCATTTATTCCTCCTTATTCCTCAAAATTTTGGCAAATACTCCTTGTATGGCTTAATCCTCCTTAGAGGAATAAGGAGACTTATTCTAAATTAAGATCTGCCCCACTCAAAAGTAAATTATTCCAGATTAAATAATATAGGAAAAATTATCTTTCTACCCTTCACGCACCACATCTCTTTTTTCTACTTTCTCTTCTCCATCAACTATAATCAATAATGTTTGTATGCACCATTGCTAAAATATTAATTATTATGTATTTGACTTGATGATTTTTTTTTTATGTAGTTTTATTCAACCATAGTGTTATGTTTTATTATTATGTGTAATAATAGTTATAGTGCAAAAAATACGTATAATATAAGTATCTTCAACAATAATTAGGATTTTAATAATGAAAATATTTGATAGTGGAAATATTTATAATAATTAAAATAGTACTATTATTTGTTGTACTAAAAATAAGAATATTAATGATGATATATTAATTATACTAATATTAATATAATAATAATGACAACCACAACTATAATCTTTCTTTTGCCTCCATGTATATCATCCATATATATAGAATGAAAGGTAAACATCAATTTTAAAGAAAATGTCTCCTTAATCAAAATCCCCGTATCATTCCTCTTCCAAATAACTATTCCTCATTCATATTTATCAGGTTTAATAAATAAACACTTTGCTTCACCTTATTAAACTCTACATAAAAACTTTGAATTATCCTTTAGTTAAGACTACCCTGACAAGAAAAATGCATTGCCATGTGATGTAGAAATCTGATAGACACTAGCCAAAAAATGGAAACCTATCATCATTAGTGATTTGATTCAAATTTATTCTAATGAAATAGGCAACCAGTACATAATAAGCAACAAATAGGAAAAACAATGTCTAATGAAGAGAATTATCTAATAAGTAGCAAAAATTTACAACATGGAAGAAATTAAGGTTATATTAGCCTAGTTGATGGCTCATCATATGATTTGTCATATTAGCAAGACAATACATGCAATTAGAATAAATTAGCCATTAACTCTGCCGTACATATAGTAGAGTTGATGATGACCCTGCATGAATATATACCACCATAAGATCCAACCTGAAGTTGAAAGCTATTAGAACTTCACTCACATTCTACGTTCATTGCCTGCATGTTTGTTTTATTTGTTCTATGGCTGTTGGCCCTTAATTGTCTTATGAATAGCATTTGACACCTCACAATCTACAACTTACTAGTCAGGTATCCAGCAATATGATTCTAGTTATATATATCCCCATATAGGTTCTACTTAGAAAAAAATTTAACAAAAAAACCTAATATTTGCATCAATACCATTGTTATCATTGCCCATTCTTGATCACTCACCACTAGGATTGTCAATTGATCAAGCAATTTGTGAGCAGCTCAAGCTTAGCTCAGTAAATGCTCAAGCACGCCTCAGAATTTTAAGCTTTCGAACTGACCACAAGCTCTATTTTTTGGCTCAAAATTAATTTCAAGCCAAGCTCAACAGCTCAAAATATGTAAATATATTATGATTTTTTATCAAACTGACCTTGAAATAGTATCCGCCAAAGGCCTAGCTTGGTGGGCATACATATAATTATCTGGTTATTCAAGGGCCAAGTTTACAAATGTCATATGTCTAATCTCAAAAATGATCAAACTGACTCAGTTTTTGCCAAGTATGGAATGAAGCAAATGCCACAACTCAATGACTTTTACAAGCCTGAAGGAATGCCTTGTAAAATTTAAGGAATAAGAAAATTAATCCAAAGTTCTAATGTAAGAAAAGGGATTTTGTTTTAGTTAAAATCAGAAGACCAACATTATATTCTTTTAAAGTTTATAGAACATTTATTTATCCCTAGATTAATAGTTCCATTAAAGTTAAAGAAAAGAAGCATTTAATTGAGATTTACATCATTTTCATGCAACGCGTGGGTGATATACTTAAAACAAATTATAACAAAAAACAATGCAACTGTATAATCAACTCATAGAAACTAATCAGGGTAATGATTGTAATGCAAAGCAAACATCCTGCAAAGAGCTTTTCATGCATTACAAAATTAAGTCCATATTTTATGTTGTATCTTATTTTGGGCGCACACACACACACACGCGCGCGCGCGCGCACAAGAAAAAAGGAATTGCATAAAGCCAATCACTAGAAAAGTCAAACTAATCATAACCAGAACTATTATGTAAAGCATCATTCAGAAGGGTAGAGGAGTAGAGGGAGTATACTGACGGTGTTAGCAGCAAGCGCCGATTGTTCTTGACAAGGCTTTCCATCTCATTGTAGCCATCAGCGCCAGTCTGCCATATAATGTACCTATTCTTGTGTTCCAGCAGCATCTCATAATACATGTTCAGAACTGCAATATTGAGAGCATAGGCACCAGAAGAGCCTCCAAGAACAAGCACAACCTGGGCCTTCTCATCCCCATTCTTCGCCGAAGCCTTGGGGAAGAAGTGCGACCTGGCGACTGCCTTGGACACATATCTCCTCAGAGCCAACCTGACCGGATTCCCACTCACCACACACTTCTCCTTTGGGAAGTACTTCACGCAAGCATTGAAAGCAAGAAAGATCTTCTCAGCATAAGGAGCAAGAGAGCGATTAGTGAGACCTGGAAAAGAGTTTTGCTCCTGGATCACAAACTTGATGCCGGCGAGAGCGGCAGCGAAGCAGACCGGCGCGGCGACGTAGCTGCCGGTGCCGAGCACGATTTGGGGGCGGAACCGGCGGAGGATCGTCCAGGAGATGAAGATGGAGCGAAGGAGAGAGAAGGGGAGGAGAAGATTGACAGGGTTGAGGAAGGGGCGGAATAGGCGGGCGCTGGGAATAGGGGGAGTAGTCATAGCCGGCAGAGGGGACGACTTCGCTCTCCATGCCGGATTCTGTGCCGATGAAGAGGATCTGAGCGTCAGGGTAGGCATTCTTGAGCTCGTCGGCTGTGGCGATCGCTGGGTAGATGTGGCCGCCGGTGCCACCGCCGGTGACGACAACACGGGAGGCCGGAGCCGGAGCTGGATGGGTGAAGAGCAAGACAGCAAGTGAGGGATCTGCGACCGGCGCGGTGGCCGGGGAGGTGGTGGTGGTGGCTGGGGGTTGAGGAGAGGGTGTTTAGGTAAAAGTAGGAGAGAGAGGAGAAGAAGATTGAGAGGAGAGGAAGCCATGGAAAGAGGAAGAGGAGCAGGAGAGGAAGGTTAGAGAGTGTGGGAGTGCAGCCATGGACCATGAAGAGCCAGGGGAGGTACAGTGCAGGAGATGACATGTTTTTAATTAAGTGACAAAAGAGAAGGAGATTGGGAATTTCTTTCCTTATTTAATAATAATACTAGTTTAATAAAATCAACCTGCTACTAATGAAGGAAAATGGGAAGTAAATGGCAAAAATTATCCTATGGTCTCTAGAAACTTTTTTTATTGTTTTTTTAGATAGTCACTTTGACATTTTACATCGGGTTTTATAGTCTTTTTTTATTGTATATTTCAAATGCTTTTTATCACTACTCTTCCCTTACTTTACTACGGAAGTAAAACTCCTTTGTCTATGAAAACCACTAGGAAGTCCCATCGAAGTCTTTTAATTAAAATTGTGCTAGTTTTTATGAAAGTGTAATCTTAGGAAGTCAAAGAGAGTCATGCGAGAAACCCCAAATGTGTGAGTTCTATTTTTATTGTTTATTGGTCTCTTATGGTCTACATTATTTACTACTTAGTTATGCAAGCCATTTTTTTTGTAGCTTGTGAATAGAGACCTTTCTTACTATCGTAAGGCATAAAAAAATCAATAAAACAATTTGTCATACCAAAAAATGTATAATAAGAGGAGGGGGCTCCAGTTTCTCAACCTAGAGTTTAATGTGTTAACCTTGTAAGAATCTATAATAGGAAAATTGTGCAACAATCGAGCACTCTAGTTTTCTAGGCTGAGAGTCTAGCGTATCAATCAAAAAATCACAAAACAATTTATACTATTAATTTAGGGCTAGACTTCCTAAATATGTGTAGCATATATCATATGTTCAAGAAGAATATAGTGGATATGATGATGGATAAAGAAGAAGGAACCGTCGAAGGACTCTCTGGCTCTTTGTACCCGCATAAATATCACAACCATAGTCCATATAATTTCTGAAATTTCAGGTTGTTAGAGATGTGGCCTTGGTTGAAAAATATATGTTATGTATGGTTTGAATACATTGGAAAAATGCTTATTAGTCCGCTTTTGGTTTTTGTGTAATGTTTTTATTTATTTTGTTCTTTTTCTATTTGCATTATAATATTACTGTTTAGTAATGGTAATTATTGATTATTTCTCCATATTTTCTAAATTACTTACCATAACTGTACAGTTTTATCCTAATTATCAAGGATCCGTTATTTAAAAGAGTGCCCTTCAATCCAAAGTTCATGTAACCCTCACAATCATATGCAAGAGCTCTAAATATTGTCAAGTATTCTCAATCTTCTAAGGTGCCAATAATCAAATTGTTTCAGGGTTTTACAAATGTGAAGCACTTTAAGGGGCACTAAGCATTGCTATCATATATAATTTTGATTATACTTTTTTGAAAAATGATAAACACAAAGTCATTTTTTAATATGATGCAGTTTGCTGCAAATGATGAATCTATGCCTCGTGAGAGGATAGTCTTCTAAAATTTAGAATTATAACAATACAATTTACACAAACACATTTGTGTTGGTACATTGACTGTCAAAGAGTAAACACACATTGATTGGATTGTAGCAAGTCATGTTTGAATACACCTATTCTATCAATGTATCTATGATATATGCTCACACTATTCTATTGTGACCAACTGGCACTCTTTGTCAAAGCATGTGTCATACAAATCCTTATGATTGATTTTTAACATCCAATTAAAGATTCTCTAATTTGTGAACTATTTAAGTGTATACATACTAAACCCTTCTAGTGTTTTTCTTGATATGAACCTCACCAACTCGTGACGAAACCCTTAACAAAAATTGACCCGATTATTTGCTAATACTAGCTTGGGATGGAACCTTGACCCATTACTTATGTCAAGCAAGAAACCTCGGTATGTGAAGGCGCGAAAGCGAGTTTGCGGAAGGATGTTTGATAAGTCGATGATTGAGTATCACGTGAAATTACGATAAGCTCAAAATAGTTTTCAAAAGAACCAAGAGAGAATTCAAAAATCTCACAATTTTTGGGGTAAAAGGGTGATCCGATTATTTCAACCAAAAAGGCTTCTTAAATAAAAAAGTCAATGAATTTTGTCAACTAATAAAATTTCTAAATTAATACCAAAATTCCTAATTTACTCGATCAAATAAGGAAAATACTAAAATAACAATTGTTTAGCTAAAATTGATTCTCTAACAAAGTCAAAATAGTAAGTAATCCTTGATGTTGATTTATGCTTTTTTTTATATTGCATCCTTGAAGATTTCCTTTTTTAGTTATCACAAATTCAAATTTGAATGATAAATTTCCGGCCATGTAACACACTTTTATCACCTTCAATGAGTCTCCACGAACACTCCTAACATAAAGGCTTCCATGATGTTTCTCAAAGAACTTTCCCTTGCATTTTGATAGTCAAAAGAGACTCGCATTTCAGATATTTCAGAGAATTTTCTAAAAAGTCTCACCGACTAGTCTAATAAGAGGGATAGAAATAAATCGGCATAGGAGGAACTAAAAGGTATGGAAGAATGTTAAAGGGGCTAACTAGAAAGTTCAAAACTTTCAACTCTCGATTGGTAATTTTTTTGTGTTCAACCCATATATATGAGCAACCACGTGCATTGCTCCCAGTCGAGCTTTCGCCCATTGTGGAAAAATTCCCTCTTCTGCCTCCCACATCCTAAATATATATCATAATGAATAATATGGAATGTGGGTAGAAAGTTTTTAAAATAATCATTTTCTCCAAGTTTATTTTTTTAAAAAAATTTCCATAAAGAATAATCTAGCAAAACGATTCAATATCACTATAAAAAAACTCCTAAAGTTTAGTTATTAAATAAATATATTTAATAATTAAAATTTAAAAAAATTATAATATTAATAAATAGCTATCATTAATTAGAAAAGTTGTTTACATAATACTCAAATTATTGTATTTTGTGGGGAAAGCAATTGTAATATATGAGCTTGTTTTAATATTTTATTATATTTTATTTTTTTCCCTCTTCACTCATTGGCCCTTTGTCACATAAGTCATGATTATCTTCCTCTCTTAATAACAGATGTCCATATTCAATGTTGAATTGCAATAAAAATGAGAGAGGTGGTTGAACAAGTGAAGACGAAATAATACAACAGGCTCATGAATATCACATTATAAGTGGTTTTTGCAAGTTCATTTATTGTCTATCTGTTTTTGTTTTGGTTTTTGGGATAAAAAGTCATTTATTATATGTTTAAAGGCTATCCAGCATCTTCCTGTCCTTGTCGTTTCAAATAATTAATAAATATTGTAATTTTTTCTTACAGACATATGCATATATATATATATATATATACCTATATAAAATTCTGGAATCATGTATATATTCTATTTTTTTTTCATATATATATCTTAATATGGCCAAAGAAGGCTTTAATTTTGAAATCTATCTATATATATATATATATATATATATATATATGCCACTCTCATGGTTAACCTTGAATTATGGTATCAATTTTCTTAACTTTTGACAATAACTGGTAGAATGATCTAGAAAGGAAATAAAATATTTTGATCATAATTTACAAAGATTTCATATATTTATCATGTTACAAAATATACAATGACATAATTAGATGAGCTAATTTAAGAGAAAGAATATTTGAGAATAATAGATGATCATTCTCAAATATACATTGTGTTATCAGTCCCTTTAAGCTCACAGGCGAAACAACAGTGAGTTTGTCATGCAACTAATGAAAGGTAGTGAGCAGCTAGGGGCTTTAGTCTTAACATCGGCAATCTGCTCAATATCTAAAAATATGACGAATGAAAAGGGACTTCTTCGCAGCTAAGTCTTGGACAAAAATATCGATCTCAATATGTTTTGTTTGAGCATGAGAGAAGGGATCAGTGATAAGTGCTTGAAAGTGAATATTTTATAAAACATTTATACTACAGTTAGCATGGTATTTTACATGTTTAGCATCAAACTAGTACATAATTTCATTCTTTTGTTAACCACGAGCTTTTATTCCGTCTTAAGGCTAAAGGAGAGATTATAGACGCGTTCCGAAGTAAAACAGATCAAATTGCTAAAAAGGGACTTCTTCGCAACTAAGTCTTGGACAAAATAAAAATCGAACTCAATATGTTTTGTTTGAGCATGAGAGCGGGGATCGGGTGATAAGTGCTTGAAAGTAAATATTTTTATATATCATTTATACGCAATTAGCATGGTATTTTTACATGTTTAGCACCAAACTGATACATAATTTCATTCTTTTGTTGACCAAGAGCTTTTATTCTGTCTTAGGGCTAAAGGAGAGATTATAGAGCAGCGTTTGAGTAAAAATATATCAAATTGTTGAACCAGAGTATCACCACGACTCACAACGCTCATGATGACATCTCACCACAATTGTTGTCAACTTCTATCACGACCGTTATCAAGTCGTGTTAGTGTGGAATCACATTGAATAATCGCGAAGTCATAACGACCTTAACAATGAGCATTGTGAATCATAACGACAATGACTAATCCATACAACGCCAGAATAGACCTTGCCAGGACGCGACCTAAGGCCCAAGAAACAAACTTACTCACCACGGCCTCTACAACGGGCATGATAAGGCAGTAGCATACTAGATACTATAAATACCCTAGGGTTTACAATTGAACAAGGATTCTTTTTCTTTGAATTGAGTTGAGGCGGCGGATTTTTTTGCGGACACTGTCTTGGTGGAGGCGAGTTTCATCAAGATTTCGGTGGATTCTAGTGAGTTTCTCAAAGGGAAGTCAACGTGCATCAATAGTAGAGAGCGCATGAAGAGATTCGGGTGTTTTTTTATGATCTTGGGATCTTCTCAACCTCAACCATTGGTGACCTATTGGAGGGAGTTAGTTTAGGAATTCTTTTGCTATTCTTTTGCCCTTGGATGATTATTATTTATTGAATTACACATGTATATCCATTAGAGGATCCGAATTCGAGGGGAATTTCATGTAAATTCACCTTGATTGTTTCTTGTGATTCTTTACTAATAATTCAATATTCTTTCTAGTCTTTTGTGATTCATTGCATGTTTGTTTAATGATATTTTGTTAATGCATGTGATAAGGAAAATATGGCCACACATTAGAACACCCATGCTCTGTTAGATCTATACATGCGCTAAGGGATTAGTTATTGTTAGATTCCAGATTAGGGTTTTATTTGCCCTTCTAGTGGAGTTTTTTAACTGAAGACGGACATAGGAAGGCTGGGGTGGAAGAGATTCCATCTTAAGTTTCTAGTGTTTTAGACCCAGTTGCCGAGAGATTGGAATCAGTAGGCCCTTGAAATCCCTCAGTCCAATACTAGATTGAATTGTCACCTCTTAACGCTAATTCACAAGTGATAATTGAGGGAATCGTCATACGATTACCCAACTTCTCCCAATTGCACTTAACGATTTTCATTTGTATTTTATTAATTAACATGTAAAAGTAAAATTAAGAAACACCGTAGACATTTAGGCTATTAATTATAAGAAAAAGAAGTAATAAGAGCCTCTCGCTATTCCTTGCGGAATACGATCCTCGTGCTCACCCACGAGATATTACTTGATAACTTGTGTACTTGCGTTATATACAAACTTAACCCTAAACCCACACGCCTAGTCCAGAGATTCTATGAAATCTTGTAGCCTAGTGTTTTAGCCAATTGTTATTTTGTTATATTATTCCATTTTTATTCTTTTGTTACTTTATTAATTTGTTCTCGCTATTCTCTTTTGCATGTAACTATTCATGACCAGAGTGAACCCTACTGATTTAATAGAAGGATATAGTGAGGTTGAGAGAACTTTGTTGAGAAGGCTCAAAGAGAATGTAGCAGTCAAGAAAGAGATTGATAGCGGCAATAGGGAGTCTATCATGATGGCTGAACCAAGTAGAACACTTTCTGAGTATGAGAGGCCACAGTTTATAGGAGAGGAGTTCAGTGTTCAAGCCCTATCAGTAGTGGCAAACAGCTTCGAAATCAAATCTAGTACTTGATAAGTGTTAAACTGATCATATTTTCTATATCATTTACACTACATTTAGCATGAAATTGTACTTGTTTAGCATCTTATTAGTATGTTCTTTTCTTCATGATGACCTTTATTTCTGTTATAGGAAGAAAGAAGAGAATTCGAGGATGTTTTGAAGGAAAATGAAGCAAGTTGCTGAATCAAGGCTGCACTATGACTCTAGCAACGGGCATTCGGCAACACACAACACCTGTTGTCTACACTTACCACTACCGTGATCAAGCTGTGGCAGCATGAGCTTACTGGTAGCAATATAGAAGACATAACGTCCTCACAACAGCCATTGTGAAGTCCATAATGGCCGTTGTCAAGACATGACTTAGAGCCCAAGCAACAACTTACTCACAGCAGGGCATCACTGACGCTCGTGGTGATGCCATGGCAAAGCCAATTCCTTTAAATACCTCGATATTCTCTAAATTCGGGGAGACTCTTTTTGTTGAATAACCTAGAGACGGATGGATTTCGGAGATTTAAGCGGCAAGAGATGGTGTTTCTTCCATATTCCAATGGATTACGGCGGATTTCTCAAAGAGTACGTCAACAAGCATCATCGGAGAAGATCACGGGTGACAGGCATCTTCGAAAATCATCATCAGAGGGGTGTGAGTGACACACGTCATCCGGACAGTCTTGGAATCCTCTAATCCCCAACCTTCAGAGAACTATTAGAGGGAGTTAGTCTAAAAATACATTAAAAGCTTATTTATTCTTTATTTGGTCTTGTGGTTCTCTTGTGCTTTAATGCTTTACTTGTTATTATTCATAAAAACCTAATTTGAGGGAATTGTATGTCTAGGTCCCTCGATTTATTATTTATGAATCTTAATTGATTAATATAACTTGTTCTACTTTTCATAATTATTGCATGTTCTTAATTGATTGTTACATGTTGATGTGGATGAGGAGGATATGCCCCCATATTGATGACGTTCATGCCATGATAGATCTATGCATGTTCTAAGAGGTTAGGCATAGCTATGTTTCTGAATTAGGGATTGATTGTCCCTTAGGCTTAGGGTCTGATTGGTCTAATCTCGTGGGATTCCCACGCTTAAAATATCCATCAGGATCATTTTATCCTTTATTGAGTATTTTTTTTCATTCTACCTTTTTCACCTCTGGAGTTCTCTTTCATTTCATTTTTTCTTCCACACTACAAAAAAAAAAATTTAGCATATACTAATTCCTATATATAATGATGGCAAAAATTTAAAGTTATGGAATGTTTATACAAACATAACTTTATAATTGTTAAATATCAGATAGTTGTCTCGAGTATGAGTTGGCAATTTTGGTGAAAATGAACACGCTTCCAATCAGTGGCAACCATATGTGCTCACTATAAATGGATTACTAGTGTATATAATTCCCTTGGTATAGATATTGTCATATTCTAATGCTTATCTATAATGACAATCAAACTTAGTAGTCATGGATTATTTATACCAACAAAACTAATAACAGTCAAAATAAATCAGACATTTACTAATGCATATACTCCTGTTGCTATAAATATTATCATATACTAGTGTTTATCTATAGTGGTGATCAAATTTTCATAGCTATAGACTATTTAAACTACAACTTGATGAGAGGGGTGAGCAATGACATCCCTCCCTCCCACAAGTGCACGGGTCATCAAATAATAAATTCCCCCGTGAGTGAGCATGAGAGAGTTGTATATCTAAGGTCCCAAGAAGTACTATTACTTCCTCTTCGTGTTACTATTTAATCTACCAATCAAGAGAATGATGTCTTAATTGAACCTAAAATAAACAAAAAAAAATAGCACCAAGCGACACAATTGAGATAAAGACTCTATGAATGAAGTAGGCCTTAGGCAAAAATCTCCTCAAGAGTACTAAAAATGCAAGGATGATTTTAAGATAAGGTCGTTGTTGGCAAGCTTGGAGGTATGAAGGTTGCATAGTTTATTTTGGACGAGTCATGAGGCCTATGTGCCAGTGCATAGGGGTCATATGGCGTTTTGGACAAGTCATGTGGGTATTATACCGGTTGTTGTGAGCACTGTTACTACTACACTATTGCAACAGTGCTTCATCTTTGAACTTACTCCTCTTCATCAAGAATTCGTCACGAAATACGTTCTTGCCCTCTTGGTGATCTTTCAATACCCTGTGAAGCAAATAAAATCAAATAACGCATAAAAAGAGTAATGATCCAATCAAAATGCACGCATTGTGTATAAAATACATATATTTAGACACTTATCACAATTGTTACAATAAATCAAACATTTACTAATGCATATACTCCGATTGATATTATCATATACTGTTGCTTATCCATAGTGATGAACAAATTCCTTAACTATAGACTGTTTATCCTAATGGAAGTTTACAACTGTTAGTATAAATCATACATTTACTAATGCATACACTTCCATTGGTATAAATATTATCATATACTAGCGCTTATCTATAGTGAAGTTAAAATTTTATAGCTATTGATCGATTGTGATGTGCTTGTGAAATTGCAATTAAGATGTGTTTGATCTACTGTAGTGCATAGGTCGTTCAAGTAATTAAAGTGTGCATGAAATGGAAGATGTCGATCCTACGAGGAGTGGGACTACTAGTACTACCCATTTTCCTATTTTCAAGTCTAAAATCAATTTAAATTTTTAAATAAATAAACTAAAGTGAATTAATTAAGAACTAAGAAGGGAAATATACGAGCTGAAGGGAGTGAAGGACATTAATGATATGGAGGGGTTGCGGACTTAATTCCCCATAGGATTTGTCAAATACCTAAACCTTAACTTCTGGATTAAATCAAGGATTAATTGAGCCATGGAGATTCTACAAGCATGTCAATACTACTCTCAAAGCAATTAGTATCTAAATAATACAAGACACTGGTGAGATCTATCTCCATCCTGGATCAAGCATAAAAGTACTACACTCAATGAATCTCTCAGTATGGGTGGATTATTGTATTTGTTATCTGGATAGTAAATCTGGTATTTTGGTTTTATGTTGATCCTTAAAATTTATTTGTATTTCTGTTTGTTTGTTACATTCCTCCACTCTGAGATAGGTTCTGAGACCTTGCAGGCCTACTGGGTTCACGCCCTATGAGACTGTGGTCGATTGTTCGTCATTGGATTCAGTTCAACCGGGTTTGGGGAATGACAAACAGGGACAAACAGTCATCCCACATGGCGTGAACCCAATAGACCTGCAAGGTCTCAGAACCTGTCTCAGAGTGGAGGAATGTAACAAACTAACAGAAATACAAGTATATACTTTAAGGATCAACATAAACCAAAATACCGGATTTAGTATCCATATAACAAATACAATAATCCACTCCAAAAAAGTTACAACTATTAACAACCTACTAAACAAGTCCTTTGTTTACTGCTCTTGATTTGAAAAATATTTAATCACTAGCCCAATCAGTAATCCACTTGTAAATTTCTGTATTTTAAAATTATAAATTTTTTGAAATTTTATGCATGATTTATTTAGTTATATTAATTATTTTCTAACTATGCTCAATTATTTGACAAAATAAGTATTTCATTTACTTGTTTACTTATTATTTTGTTATTACAACTGAGTACAGGCTCATTATTTTATTTTATTCTTTACCCAAGCTCCACATAAAGGAAAAAACATAAGCATGGTGGTGAGGATGGGTTCATTTTAGAGGATGCAATTGACATGGAAAGTGAGATTGAAGAGCAAGACTCAGGGGACCATGACACAAGTAACGCATACTTTCCCCTTACCACTTTTCCACGTTCACAGCTAAACACTCGCTAAGTCATGATGGGACATTAATGTTGTTGCAAGAAAAAGACAAACATAGAATGATGTTTCATCAAGCCAAGGAAAAAATGGGTAGATTTTCGCTTATAATTCTGACGCTAAGATATTTATTACATGGAAAGTTGGATGTTTACAAGCTATCTGAGGCATTTCATGAATCAAGGGTAAGTTTTCAGAGCTGTAAGAACACATTAAAATAAACCAAACTCATGTTTAAACAAAAACAATAACAACAGAAACCACAAACATAATTATCTGACAATAACATTAATAAACACCACCTATAGTTTAACATTCAGCAAAAGATTGAGAACTATGATCAGCATTCTATTCTTTCCATGGTGTATGAGGCAATAGATCATGCGTTGGTTTATGAATTAATACTGTGAGATGCAAACGAGCAATCAGTAATCTCATCAGAGAGACCTGTCTATTTCACATGAGTTAACTTATCCAGAGTGTCAACCACATTCCTCATACTTGGCCTCCTTTCGGCATTGATTTGAACACATGCTAAGGCAATCTTAAGCACATAAACCATCTCATTTTCTTTCTGCAGTTCAGGAACTAATTGAGGGTCCAACAAATCTGCTAGTGGTCTTTTCTGTTCAATGCAGAACTCAACCCACTTAACAAGATCTACTTCTGAAGTATCCAACAGAACCATTGGAGGTCTACCAGAAATCATTTCCATCAGAATCACTCCATATGAGTATACATCCCATTTCTGAGAAGGTTTCAGAGTCCTCAGTGTTTCTGGAGCATGATAACATGATCCGAGCTTCGGGGCTGGGCTCCCGGGAACATCGGTTTGTTGAATTTGAGGTTTATCAGCGTTCATCCGTTCTGACGGCAGCAATGAAGATCCTCGTACTATGTTAACGAGACGGTTGAGACCGAGATCAGATATGTAAGGTTCCATGTTTTGGCCAAGAAGGATGTTGTTTGGCCTGAGATCACCATGGACACACTTCTTTGGACTGAACTCATGCAGAAATGCCAGACCCTGAGCAATTCCTCTCATAATATTTAACCTCATAGTCCAGGACATCGGCTTAAATTCAACCATTCCTGGTGTGCCTGAAATCAAAATGTACATAGTGTGTCAATATTAGGCAACATGATTAGCTTAAAACCATAACAAAATATATGAAAGTTGTTTGCCAATCTTACTATTTAGATTAGCTACTTCAAAGAGGGCTTTGTAGTTTTTGGATGAAACTATTATCATAGACTAATTAAAACTAAAGACTAAACACAAGAATGTCAGTATATATTGAGATATTAGTTGTATGGCAATGCTACCATTTAGATATTAGCTGTTTCAAAGTTTTGTAATCTTTGGTGGAAACAATTAAACATAGTTAACTCGAACCTCTATAAAACTCAAAACTAAACATGAATGCACAGTGTGTTATTATTGAACTAAGTGATTCACTTAAAGCCATACTGTAAAATACGAAAATTGTATACCATTGCTACAATTTAGACATTAGCTATTTCGAAGTTTTGTGCTCTTTGATTGAAACAATTAAACACAGTTAACCAGAACCTCTACAAAACTTAAAACTAAATTTTGCACAAGTTAAAAGTCAAGCGGAATTTAAGTTCATACCGTGAATTGCAGCAGAGAGGTTGCCATTAGTTATGTAATCATAAATTAGCAGTTTCTCTTCATTAGACCAGTAATAAGCTCTCAAAGAAACAATACAAGGATGTCTAATCTTTCCAATTGCCTCCACCTCCGTTTTGAACTCTTTAAGCCTCTGTGAGCTTCCCTCTCCCAATCTCCTCACAGCCAAGTTCAATCCATCCTCCAACACAACCTTATACACAATTCCCATCCAGCTTTTGCCGAGAACAAAAGCTGAAGCCTTCAATAGCTCATCGATATCAAAACGCACAAGGTCATCCAAAGGCACCAGATCAATCTGTTCTGTATCTTCTGATATTGTCTCTGATTCACCCTTCGCAAAGAAACACCGGCATTCCTTCCGGCTATTATTACCCTTATTGTTGTTTGAGGCAATTTCCTCCACCTTCTCCTTTCTCAGCGAAGAAGTTGCTCTCTTGTAGCAGTAAAAGAAGACAAATGCAATCACAAAGAGTACGATAACATCGCTTATGATGATGGCGATGACCAGGCCTTTGCTCATGCCTCTGTGGTTGTCACTGACTCCATTGTTAGGAACACTGCTCATTGGTTGGTAATTGTTAGGCTGAAAAGGGAGTGGTGAGGATGGACTGCTCACAACAACTGAGGAAGAAGAACAAGGTCTCTTCAATGGAGGACCACATAGAGCAGGGTTCCCTATAAATGCTGTTGGCCCTCTATTCACCAAAGCTCCATTCTGTGGAATGAGACCACTCAAATTATTGAAACTGAGATCAATGTACACATTATCTGGGACATTGCCAAGACTGGGAGGAATCAAGCCAGAGAACAAATTATGGGACAAGTCCACAGTTCCTTGAAGACTAGAAAGCTCACCAATGTCACCAGGGATGGAACCATTCAGCGAGTTAAAAGAAAGGTCTAGTCTTTCAAGAAAAACCAAACTTCTGCCAAAGCCATTTGGCAAGGGACCAGAGAAGTTGTTGTTGCTCAAGTGAAGTGACCTCAACCTTTGACATCGAATCAATGAGGAAGGTATCAAGCCTTTGAAGAGATTGTGGGAGAGGTCCAAATTCTGCAAGGAAGTAAAGTTGCTGATCTCTTGAGGAAGAGGTCCAGACAAGGAGTTGCCATAAAGAACAAGACTTTGGAGGCTCTTTACAAAGAAGAGCTCTAATGGAAGGTTGCCAAAGAGTCTATTGCTCCTGAGATTGAGATGCCTGAGAGAAGAAAGAGAGCCAAGAGCAGCAGGCAAATAACCCACAAGCCCCTTCCTTGGTATGCTCAAAGAAACCACCTTACCTTGCTTGCATGTAATGCCATCCCAAGAGCATGGGTTCTCATCAATGGAGGAGTTCCAGTTGCTCAGAGAATCATCTGGATCATAAGAAACAGAAGACTTGAAAGAGAGAAGAGCAGTAACTTCCTCATTTGTTAAATTCAAGCCAGAAACAGCAGGGACTATGATGAGCAGCAGAAGAACATATACACTCATCAGTGAAGAGTAGCAAAAACAGAACAGTATGAGTTGCTGTCAATGGAGTGAAGGATGCATGAATAAATAAACAGTGAAGCTCAAGGAAAGAAAGAAGAACTAGTTTTGTAGTGGGTGCTTTGGCTTTGGAAAAGGAGAATATAAGAGAAAGAATGGCGGGGATAGTGTGAGCGGTTGGAGGGGAAGGAATCCCTTCATAGCTTTTGAAGGCCCTTTTTGAAAACAAAAAAACTAAAATGTTTTACTTCCACACCCTTAAGAATAGTGAAATTACTTTTCATCATCTCAATTTTCAAATATTACCTCTCATCACTCTGTTAATCATATTTACTTGTTGTATGTCTGTCCATAACAACTTTTGAGGGTTTAATTCATAATAAAAAAAATTTGGGTTTTTATAATAATAAATATATATATATATATATATTAGTCAGTTAAAATATATTAGTAAAAACAAAGCATAGATATAAAAATAGTGATCATATGTAAAGATTTGATGAATAAAAGTGAAATACACTCTTAACTACAACAGATGATTAGATATTTTTGTAAAGTTAAAGAAGATAAGAAGAACAAAATTGTGAAACATGTAAAATGGTAAGTTTTGGAGCCTCCAAAACTTGACTACCATAAAAAATTATTTGTTTTTGAAAAGCTGGAAAAAATGCAAAAAAAGAGAAAAAATCAAAGATGCAATTATTAGTTGCCACCTAATCCCAAACTTGTGCGCCTTTCAGCCTTTCTGTATTATGTGCTTTTAGATATAATTAGAAATTGTTTCAAACTTAATTATAAAAAAAATGAATTATTCTTCTAGAAAAATAGAAATATATTAGTGGTTTTAATTAAGAAATCATGGAATATTTTTACAAAATCTCACATTTGTGTACAATATATACATTATAAATAATAAATAATCCAGTTTAAAACAATCGAATTGTTTCCGAAATGGCCTTGAAGATAAATGTACATAAACAAGAAATGACAGGTAATATTTGAAATATAATGAGGTAAATAATTTTGATAATTTTCAGGGGGTGCCAAGTAAAAACTTAAATAAAAAAAAAAGAAAGAAAAGGGTTTCAGCTCACACAACCCTACAAGCAGCAGCATCTTGTTCCAATGTTTTCTTTTCTTTGTCCTTTTTTGGCAAAGTTGTTCCATTGTATGTGTACTTTGGGGGTAGGCCACCTTCTGTTCTTTATAAAAAGATGATGCTAATATAGTAATATTAATTGTTGTTTTTCTTTGCAATTAAACTAAGAAGTAAAAGGACTATGATAATTTAATAAAAAACTGAAAACTGACAAATTATGAATAATAATTTATATTTTTTTAGGGATTAATTTTAAAGATAGGAAGTGTAAATGTGTGTTGTAATACATCGACAAGCTGCTTATATATATCGAGTTATATGTATAGATGGAGAATTAATCGCTTAACTCGCACGATTCTCAATCGCATAGAGGTCAATTACAAACTTGTATTTATAATTAGTGACTCATTACTATTATTGTTTCTAATAAATTATGAATTGAAATTCTTTTTAATGTTTCATTGTTATTTTTTATAATAAGTTTAAGCCTCATTGGACCATCTGCTCTCGTTGTAATTCAGCATTATGAAGACGCTCAAAAATTTGATAATCATTGGCTAGAAAGCATCATGTATTGCAGTTCCTTAGAAAATTTCTTCTAGAGATGCTTCCAACTTTTCGGTGGTTTTTCTATACCATGATTATCAAATGATTTTATTTTATTTTTTTAAAAAAATTACTTAAATGCCCTTGACAAAGCTTATCATTTTTATATTTATTTTTAGGACCCTTAAAAAAATAGCAAAATACAATACATTTCGTCTATAAATAAAATTTGATTTTCAAATCAAAGACAGCATACACATGCTTTTCAACCACCACGCAACTGATGTGGTCATGGAGATTGTCAATGATGATCACATAGAGGACCATTCTAACATTAAAAAAATTGTATGTATGTATATATGCATATATTTGATGAATTGTAGATAAGTGATATGTCAAGAGTATGCATATATATAGAATTAATATTTCAAAGCATTTATATCATGTCCTCATCTTGACACGAGTGTTTGAATTTGAATGATGTCAGCAAAACATAAATATCTTACATGAGAGATCCAGTGTTTATAGACGAAGTAGGTTATGGATATATATATATATATATATATATATATATATATATATATTACATGTTGCTATATTATGTATGTAGTTGTTATTATTTATCATTGATTTTGTGGAAATAAGCAAAGTTGTCACTTTCCATTTGCATTATTTGCTAGTTTTCCATTGAATTTATTCTGTAAACCGTAACACCACTCTTTTAAACTTGGCATAATACGCAACGAAGCTCTCTTGTTATATTCGCTGATTTTAAAAATGGATGTCACTTGACTTAACATTAGTTTAATTTGCTATTTTTTAGCTGTAAATCATGCACTACATTCAGCAAAAAGTCTCAAATAATTGCAAACCAACCTTTTGATTGCATTGACTCTATATATTTTAGATTCTTAAATGAATATGAGTTGCTCAAATATAAAGAAAATTAGCTAACGTTTTAACTAACATATCTATATCTATCTATATATAATATGATATAATATGGTACATGTGCTTTGTCTTTTTTGTATTTTTCTTTTGTGGTTGTTTTTTTAAGTACTTCATTCATATTTGTATGGTCATAACTTCTAGTTTCTATTTATATGTCATTTTATGTTATTAATAAAACATTTATCAAGTTTTTTTAAGTTTACTACTAAACTGGGTTTTGGCGCATGTCTCTATGGCTTGTGAGTATCATTTATGAGTTAATTTTTTTAATGAGGATTTGAATCTTTACTACTCTGCACACCACACAAGAGACTTATTTTTTTGTGCAACTAACTACTTAAATCAAGTGGCTTTGGTATTTTTATTTTTTCTATTTTGAATTACAAATAATAAAAATAAATTAGATAAGTAAATATTTTATTGAAAATTGAAATTAATTAATTTTTTTTGGTTTCAGAGATTTGATTATTGTGGCCTTGCAAATAGGAACGGCGGGAGTATTCAATATGGATGCCATCTTGACACATAATTCAAACTATACTATTAATTTATAATAATATACCTTAAAAAATTAATTTGTGTATCCCATGTTAACATTTTATAAGGTTATTTAAAAAAAGTTTAATTGAAAAATAGATAAAATATTTATATGTTTTTGGCCATATGTGAATGAATCATTTTTTTTTTAAAGAATAGACGACAAGCATTTTTTTTTTAAAAAAAAAATTGTCAAAGAGATAGATAAGCACAAAGATACACCAATTATTGTAGTTTACGGACCTCCTACTAATGTCTCCTGCCCTATAATTTTAAAGGGGTGAAACCATAGTTTTTTCACAGGAGACCCACATCCAGATCCAAATGTACAATGCATAAATAGTACTACTGAGAGAAAGATTCAAACTCTTACCCTCTTTTTTGCACTGTTGTGTCATATTTTTGGGCTATCTAATGATTGACTGGGTCATCATATTAAACTTTTTAGGAGAATAGAGCTTATTTTAAGAGTAATTAGGCAGAAATAAATATTGAGACAAATTATGAGAAGCACAATTAAACTATTTGGTCTTTGTTCCCCCAATATTTATTTTCACCCTTCCATGTTTAATATTTTTAATATAATTTCTATACAATTTACAATTTATTTTATTATTTTTTATTCATATGTTATTTTTAGCATACCTCTGTGCATTAGATATATTATTCAAATACATTATTAAATGTCAAAGAACCAAAAAGCCATGCATGGGTCCTGTTAAAAATCTCTAATGATCATTAATTAATATTTTTGTACGTATACTTCTTAAAAAAACTTTAAGCTCTTTTTATTTATTACATCTAAATCTTAAAAGTTTTTATGGTCATCAAATCATTTCCAAAACATTTTATATTGTTTTATTAATCTATATAAAAAATTAAAAAAAAATATCTAAGGTAGACAGTAATTAAAAAAAAACTCCATTTTTAATATTATTAAAATTAATATTCATAGAATATGTAATATATTTTACTAGTTAATGTGAAAATTTTAAGAGGTAGATATGATATTTAATTTTATTGAGAGGTAAATATGTAACTAGCTAATCGAATTTCAAGGGTATATAAGTAAAAAAAACCCACATTGATTGATAATATTAATTAAAATAATTGTATGTTTCCTATTGTATACCAATTGTAGATGAAGGCACTTTAAATGATGAAAATAAACAATAAATATAGAAATTATATTGAACAATTTGATGTCACAAAAAAGTGTTTTTATATTAAGAAAAACCTTAAAAGGTTGGTATGGAGAAAGCTGTAAATATATCCCAAAAAAAAAAAATTGGAGGAGAAAGCTATAAAACACAAGATTTAGTGTTTTCAACAAATAATGGACTTAATAATGGAAATTGACTTGGACCAACTCAAGAAGAATATAAAAATTCAGAGTTAGTCAAATTCCAAGACCCATGCTAGCTTGTCTGCAGTATTTGATAAGACCTGGTTTCTCCGTAGAAAAGAAGCTGTTAGCATATACATATGTGTAAAAGCAAAGAAAGCAATTTGAGCTTAAATTTCTACTCAACTTGAGAAATGTTGACAATTTAAGCAACCCCAATAAATTGAGCGTCTTTAGGTCCAATTTTGGACATTCATGGCTTTGTCACGTCCAAATCACTGGCGCCAATCAAGCCGCACACAACCAATACAACATTCAGTTGACATTACGTTTTTAAATAAATCTAGAGAGATTGATAGTGTCAAAAACGTTAAAGTAATTAAATAATTGAGACGGTAAAGAAGGGAAGGGGGATGCTCTTGGTGATGGACAACAATATATAGTCAAATGAGGGGTTAATTTTTTGACAGGTCACCCAACTTTAGCTTTATATAATTGATCACCGAACTTTAATTCAGACTCAAAACGATTCACTAATCTTTAATTATGTTTCACGCTGCAGTGAGTGGATCCAATTCCCATCGACGCTGGCCAAGATAAATCACAATCGACGAAATGGCCACGTCATTTAAGTAATCCCGTCATCATCATCATCTTCTTCTTTCTCATCCTTCACTCATTTGTCTTACTTTTTCGCCTTTTAACTCGTGCACGCTTCGATGAACTCCGCTTTTAGGGCGAGACCATCATCTCTTCTTCCGAGATTCTTGAGATGGTGTCACCGAGAGCCCTTTGAACCGGAGGTCGACTTGTTCATGGACATCTTAGAGTCATCATCTATAGAGATTGACGCAAAACACACTGGCTCGCATACAAGCTCAGGGTTGTTTGCCATGCTATCTGTCATACTTCATGGAGATGATAGGAAAAAGTCAAACACCGGATCTAGATGTCTTTACATGTAATAATAATTCATCTTCTGTACATCTACTTTTGCATGTATGGCTTTTGCATGTATCTTCTTTAACTCAAAGTTTTTGCTTGCTTATCATTCAATGACATTGTAAGGTCAATGAGAATGACCAAGTTGTTTATATATATATATATATATATATTTATATATATATATATATATATATATATATGAGAAAGCTAGACAGACATGAAGATTATTGCTAGGAAATATAGAGTGAACTAAATTAATTTGGTGCATGTTGCTGAATCTTTGCAAGCTGAAAATGGGTCACACTTGTCAATGACGTTCACTATCTGAATCTATTTGGCTCATCTTTTGTTATAATATACTAGAAATCTTCCAAATTATATATATTTATTCCATCAAGCTCTGCCATCAATGAAATGCCAAAGCTTTTGAATATTCAAAAGTACGTTTTGACTAATATTTGTATCTTAACATAACACACTTGATATCCTAACTAGTGTGTCGGTCTACATTCATTGTGAGACAAAATATATATATATATTAAAAGCAAATGATCACCCTCATTTATGCATCTCTAATCATGTATTAACATAAAATGGTGCAATGGCTTTGAGATATATTATATATGCTCGAGTTTGCCACAAAAACTTATTTTTTTGACGCTTATGTCTTCTAATGATTTATTTGACCATCATCTTGGATGTTTTAGAATAATATTATTTGCTTTGGGGAGTGAGGTTATGTATTCATGTCTCAACTTTTAACTTAATATTTGCCCCGCCATCAACACATTTCCCTGCGGCTTCGGATCCATGCTTCTATGCAGGAGAATCCTGATTTCGACAAAGTTGTGGCTAAAACAGAGAAGAGGCAGTGGTTGGACTTCATTGAAAAATGTCCGAGTCAAAGTTGGAAAAAGTCGACAAGTGGGTGAAGAATAAGGAAGAAGAAGATGATGTGGTGTTTCTTTGCTTGATAGGGATGAGTCGGATGATTTAAATGATGTGGCCATTTGCTGATTGTGATCCCTAATGGCCACGTCAACAAATTAGATCCAGTCACTCACGTGTGAAACAAAATTAAAGATTAGTAGCCATTTTGATGTAAATTGAAGTTCGGTGACCAAATTGAAACAAGACTAAAGTTGAGTGACCTATCAAAAAATTACGCCGTCAAATGAAAATAGTTATTAAACTCAGATCGATTCGATTGATCGATCCAGTAATTTGGTGTTTAAACCAATACATATTTTTAATTAGACCATTTATACAATTAATTCACTTTAATGAGGTCGGGTTTCTATGATCTGGAGATCAATTTCTTATTTTTTTTAAAAATGATTTTTTCATAGTGTGAGTTTTGTTATATACTAAAGTGTAAATATGTAATTTTATTGATATAAAAGAATTGAAAAATTAAATCCCTATCTAATTTAATTTGATGTTATGTTTGAAATTTTGTTATGAATTGATTTGATATTAAGTATGGTATAATGTTGTTGAGTCCAACCCATTTGGTTGATTGAATGGAATAAATGGGCTCCA
This sequence comes from Dioscorea cayenensis subsp. rotundata, assembly GCF_009730915.1. Taxonomy (NCBI): domain Eukaryota; kingdom Viridiplantae; phylum Streptophyta; class Magnoliopsida; order Dioscoreales; family Dioscoreaceae; genus Dioscorea; species Dioscorea cayenensis. The sequence goes on from NC_052490.1 coordinate 891,568, forward strand.
AGCCCATGATTTTTTTTTAAAAAAAAACTATGTCAACTTATGGAAGGGCAAAAGAGTAATTGCAAAGTGAGAGGCTTTTATGATGCTTACTCATAAGGATGAAAAAGAGTGAAGTTAATAGGGATAATACAAGAGCTGGGGTTGAAATGGAATAAATGGGCTCCAAGCATATTAATGTTAGATATCATTGCAGTCGAGATGTTCTTAAAGGTAAAGAGTTATACTTGGAGAAGATACACATTAGTGAGAATGGGTCTGATATGTTCACCAAGGCATTATCCAAGGAGAAGCTTGAAGCATGTCGGGAAAGAACAGGGGTTGGTACAGCCCCAAATGTTGCTGAGGGGGAGAATTGTTGATTCCATCCCATTTGGTGGACTGGATGGAATAAATGGGATCCAAGCCCATGATTAGGAAACAAAAAACTATGCCAACTTATGGAAGGTCTAAATGGTTAGATGCTTTTTTTATGCTTACTCATCAGGATAAAAAAAAAGAAAGGAAGTGAAGAGGAAGAATACAAGAGAAAGGGGGGACCAAGAAGAAAGTGGGGAAGAGATGGTCTTGAGCTAGGGCAAAGATTGATTGACAAATCGGTGTCGGAGTTCATCTAAATTCATTGGATTGATTATTGCAAGTTGTACTCCTCGGCCTTGTAGCTTGATTCCTCATTCTATCTTCTTCTTGATGTTTGTTCTATAAAACCCTCATTGTTGATGCATTGTTGTTATTCCACTAGTTGTATCTATTGAGGACCCTTGTCATCCTATAGTTGATATAGTGAAGCTTATTTCAAGTGGCTCTAAGGAGTACCGTGGTTTTTTCCTCGATTCGAAGGGTTTTTCACTTAAAATCTTGGTGTTTGCTTGTTGTGTTGATGTTTATCTCGTTCTAACACATATTGAGGGGTTTGGTAGTGTCTTGAGTTTGTTTTGAAGGTTTGAAGGGGTGTATTGGACTTAGAAAGGTCATACAAACCTCATAGAGCCACTACAACTTCGGCAGAACACTGTGTGGGCAGCATGCCGTAGCATAGAGACTGCACAGGCTTGGCAGAGAGTTTTTGCAGGCAGCTTACGCTCACATGTAAACCACACAGCGAACAGTAACAATTCTATAGTGTGATGAATAGTACATTTACTATAGTACTCAGGATTGGCTGTAGTCAGTGTGCTCCTGCAAAGAACCCACAAAAGGTTGGCTAAGAAATCTTGCGGTTGGTGTGCGCCTGTAGATGGACCGTATGATGAATAGTAATATTGCTACAGTATCATGAACAATAACATTGCTACAGTAAATTCATCTGGTTTTTACATTATTGCATGATTGGAAACCCTTGACAAGTGGTATCAGAACTAGGTTAGAAAGGGATTGTTTGTTGTGAGTTGAGATGGTTAAACAAGCTTCATTTGGGATGACTATAGCTAATTCAATCGAATCATTCAATTTGGATGCGCAAGATGCAGGACTTGTTTATTGTAAAGGACTTATAATTGCCGGTGATGGGCAAAGAAAAACCAGAGAAAATGACTGATGATGAATGGGAAGTTTTATATCTAAAATCTACAGCAACAATTCGGCAATGGGTGAATTTAAATAGTTTTCATTACATTTCCGAAGAAGTCAAGGCCGATGAACTTTGGAAAAAGTTAGAAGCCATGTATGAAAAGAAAACTTCTAGGGACAAGGCCTCAATCATTTGAAGGCTAGTAAACTTGAAGTATAGAGATGGAAGAAGTATGACAAATCATACTTGTGACTTCCAAGGCTTAGTGAACCAATTAGCTTCCATGAAGATGCCTTTTGAAGATCAGTTGCAAGCATTGCTACGCTTAAGTTCCTTACTAGATAGTTGTGAAACTTTGGTGGTATCTTTGAGCACTACAGCACTAGGAGGAAAACTAGCCATGGAAATGGTTAAGTAAAGTCTATTGAGTGAAGAGGCTAGGAGGAAGGAGAAAGGTGAAACTTCTTCTGGGGTTTTTATTTTAGAAAAGCCAAAAGGTCATGGTAGAAGCAAAAGTAGGTATCCTAAAGGTTATGGCTATAAAGATACATCCAGAGGTAGGTCGAAGAACAAAAAGAACATCAAGTGCTTTCATTTCAACAAGATAGGCCATGTGAAAAAGGAGTGCAAGCTCCTTAAAAGAGAGCAGAGTGGTGGAAGTAATGAGGAGAAGGAGACTAATACAGAAGCCATAGAGGGTGACATTAGTGTCATTTGTGATGATGACTATATTAATTTGGTGAGCCAAGAGAGTGATTAGGTGTTTGACTCAGGAGCTTCATTCCACTCTACTCCCCTTGGTAACTTTTTTTCTACATACTCTAGTGGTGACCTTGGAAGTTTAAGATGGGTAATAGTGGTGCATCAGAGATAGTGGGTATCGAAGACTAATCAGGGGCTCAAGCTAGTACTCAAGGATGTAGGTATGTTCCAGACATTCAACTAAATTTGATATCCACAGGAAGGCTTGATGATGATGGGTTTGTCAGTTGGTTTGGTGAGAGCAAGTGCAAGCTCACCAAAGGTTCCCTAGTGGTTGCTAGAGAGAAGAAGATGAATACACTCTATTTTATGCAAGCTGAGCTACACATAGGAGAACTAAATGCAGTTCAGAAAGATGAAAGTATTGAGCTATGACATTAAAGACTTGGGCATGTCATTGAGAAAAGGGCTACAACTTCTCTCCAAGAAGAATATTCTACCTAGCATGGAAGGGGCATCTCTCAAACCATGTGTTGATTGTTTAGCAGGAAAAACACATATAGAGGCATTTCATTCACATCCCCCATCCAGGAAATCAAATATTTTTGATTTGGTTTATATTGATGTTTGTTCTATATATGACAAAACTCTAGGTGGTGAACATTATTTTGTGACCTTCATTGATGATCATTCAAGGAAGGTTTGGGAAAGTGTTTTGAAGAACTAAAGATCAAGTGCTGGATGTCTTCAGGGATTTCCATCTCAAAATAGAAAGGGAAAGAGGAAAACAGTTGAAGACACTAAGAGCAGATAATGGTGGTGAGTATAGAGGGCCGTTTGAGGAGTATTGTAGACTTCATGGAATCAGGCTTGAGAAGACTCTAGCCAAGACACGTTAGCTCAATGGTGTGGTTGAGAGAATGAACATAACAATTGAAGAGAGCGTAAGATGCATGATCTCTCATGCAAAGCTTCCCAAGTACTTTTGTGGGGAAGCTATGATAACTACAGTGGGCATGATAAATCTTTTTTTAGTAGCAACTCTAGATGGTGATGTGTCAAATAGAGCGTGGACAGGGAAAGAGTCCTATATTCATTTGAGAGTATTTGGCTGTAGGGCATTCATTCATATTCCCAAAGATGACAGGTCCAAGCTTGATAATAAAGCGAAGCAGTGTATTTTCTTTGGGTATGACCATGAAGAATTCAGGTATAGATTGTGGGATCCAGTAATAGGAAGGTTGTCAGGAGCAGAGATGTTGTGTTTCCAAGAGATCAGATGATTGACTGTAATGAGCAGAGAGAGACATCTAGTTTTTCAAGTGAGATTTCTGTTAGTGTTGATCTAGTACTTCTTCCTGATAGAGTCCAGCTCAAGGGGGAGCTACATAAGAAGATTGTGATGATACAGGTAATATTGAAGCTCCTCCAATTGATGTTTCAAAACTAGTTGAAGAAGAAGAACAATCATCACCAGCACCACCAGTTGAGACCCAAGTGAGAAGATCTACTAGAGATCGTCATCCCTCTAGTAGATACAATACAAATGAGTATGTTATGCTTAGTGATGGATGAGAGCCTGAAACCTATCTAGAGGCTATACACCATGAGAAAAAGCAGGAGTGGTTCAAAGTTATGCAAGAGGAGATGAGTTCCTTGTGCGAGAACCACACCTATGATTTGGTAAAGCTGCCTAAGGGTAAGAAGACAATGAAAAACAAGTGGGTGTAGAAGTTGAAGACTAGCTTACAACCAAAAGTACAAGGCAAGGTTGGTTATGAAGGGGTTTAGTCAGAAGAAATGTATTGACTTTGAAGAAATATTTTCTCTAATTGTGAAGATGTCATCCATTAGAGTTGTGCTTGGTTTAGCTTCTAGCCTAAACTTGGATGTGGAACAATGATGTGCTCCCCGCAAGTGTAAGGGATCGCCAAGTAATACCTCATGTAAAGACACAAGGATTGTATTCCTTGGGGCTAAGGATCTACTATTACTCCTTCATCGCCTACTATCTAGCCTAACATCTTAAACAAGAGAGTTTACTCTACTAGATGCAAGAAAATAAATAAAATACGGCTATACGAATTAAAGAATAAAACAAGAGATTGCAAGAGCTACAGTAAAATGCAAAGGTTATGAATGTGGATCCCCTTGAGGGGTCATCATGATACATGGGTGAATAACAAAAGATAGCAAGGGTGATTTAGACTGAGGGATCTTTAGATTAGATTAACCCCAATTTCTCGGTGATTGAAAGTTAATCCCATACGAATGTTGATTGGAATTTCTTCCTAACCAACATTCCTACGATTGTGTTAAGTACAAGAAGATCCCAAGATAAGGGTACATTTAACCTAAGTTTACCCTTATAGATTGGAGGGCTATCGAACTCCACTTTCTTTGCATATCGATACAAGCAAACCCCTTTTAGTTTATTAATGATCTAATACACGCGAGTAGGTCACATCTATGTGTATAACTCAAGAAAGAACTACAGATTTCTCTATTGAGTAGTTCTTGGCATGAAGAACAATGAACTAAATCATTAATCAACCCAAGCATTAGATTTAAGTAAAAATCATCCAAAATACATAATGAACCCCCTTCCCCCTAAGGTTCACTAACACCTGGTGGCCTTGGGAGTCTAGTGTGCCATCATACAAGTAATAACAATAAAGTAAAGAAAAACATAAATAAAGCTCATAAATGACACTCCCTAGTCAAAATGATGAAGAAGAAGATGGAGATCCGGTCGAATGACGCTTCCCCCATCCAAGAAGTGCCGAATGACGCTTCCCCTAGCCGAAGGCCGCTTCTTGGTCCTTGATCCTTACTTAGTAATAGATATCACCCTTTGATGATGAAGCTCTTGCCTCCTTCTCCAGCCCTAGAATCTCGCTTCAAAGAGATTTCTTCGTTCTTCTTCTTCCCCTCTCCAAGTGGTTGCCAAAGACCCTTTTCTTGCCCTAAAAGTGTGCTTTTATACCCCCGGGGTATACGGGCAGTATGGGGGCCATATGGGGCGCGAACTGGGCTCAAAACTTAGATGAATTGTGGTTTAACAGGGCCCATATGGCCTTCATGCGGCCCGTATGGAGGCCGCATGAGCTAGGCTAAACTCTCTATCCTAAAAATCCTCCAGGTGATACAGTAGTTTCTGTAGTGAAATTACTACAGTAATCTGCTACAATACTTATCAAATATCCCCACACCTAAGTGTTTGCTTGTCCCCAAGCAAACAAATCATGAAAAATTGAGAGGATGATAAGTGGCTAAATGTATTACCTCAGGCTCAAATGAATACAAGAGTCTAAAAGCAATGGATAATGATATAGAGATGTTAAGTTCCAATCAATAAGCACAACAAAAAGATCTTGTCTCACCTCCTATATGTATGTGTCGTGTGTGTGAATCTTCTATCTCATTTGCCCTAATATAGTCTAGCTTACTGACTTCAATCAATATATCTCTAGATGCTAATCACTTCACATGCAAAGAGTACTAAGTCTTAAAACTACTAAGTACTGCTTAAATGGACAGGTAAGATCCTTCTAACTCTTGAGCTTGAAACTAAATCCCCTTTCTTCTCGAAACAACAAGAAGGTAGTCAAAATGATCATTAGGGTTTTTATTTATACATATTTACTATTATTTTTTTCAAGTCTGACTAATGTAGACTGAACAAAAATCTTTTTGGAGGATGCACATGCTGGTTAGGCACAAGAGCCACCCAACTATTCGATTACAATTCTACATAGACGCATTCATGAATCATTAGCAGAGGAATACTGACATAGACTCCTTTTTCTTTCTTTTTTTCTTTCTTTTTTTTTTTCACATTCACCCTAGATCACATCTTTAGACTGCTCTACATGCCACAATACTAGGGCTAGCTCAATAAGACTTAGAAGTTCTTAAGAGTCCATTGAAGGATAGAACTTAATATTCTAAGGCCAAGTACTCAAAGTCGTGTGTTAAGCATACAAGAGAGTTAGAATAGTCATGTTGGTTATTCGCAGAGCATCAACAAAAGATTCAGTGCACAAGAAAATACTAGAGATGAAACAGGATTCAATAGAGCACAAAAAGCATGTAACTCACATCAATCATTAATCCAAGCTATAAAAATCTCATAAGAATGAATAAAGGCATCATCGATAACACTAGCATGTAAACAATAGCTCTAATACATGAAGTACACCCATCCCCACACCTAGTGTTGTACATTGCCCTCAATGCACACTAATCATGAAGAATAATGCAATATATGCAATGAAAATAATAGAAGAGGGTGAAAACAAACTTTCCCGGTTCATCTTGTGCAAGTGGCGAAGTGTGACCCGAACAACATGTGTGGCGAGCTATACATGTCAGGTCCGGTCTTCATTGAATGTGGAGAGGCTCACCAAACTCCCTTAATGCCCTGCAAGGCAAAAAGATACATCATCATTCCAAAGAAAAATTTAAATGCAAAGATTAAAAGCTAGGGAATAGTCAAACACACTTACTAGATAAAAAAAAATAAAGTTCTAAAGAAAAGGCTTGTAAGGTAAGGACCTTGGCCAACTAATTAGTACAAGAAAGAAAACAAATATGCTGAAATATAAATAACAAAAACACACTAAAATAAGCAAAACAAATGTCCATGCTTAAATGTCAAACTAGTCATCGCTGGATGTTGTAGATGTGGTGGCCTTGGTGTGCTTCAAGAGTGCTCAAAACCTCCTAGGTTAGCTGGCAACAAGTGGGATCATCAATTGCAAACAAATTCACCCAACAACCATGTGAGAGTAACTCCTTCACCCATTCATTCATCCCAATTGTTTCCAAGATACCCCATTCTATGTGATGAAATGTGCCAAAAGGTTTGGTCTTCAAAAATTCATACTTCGCCTTGTGATGAGCATGCTTAAAGTGGGGTTCTTAGGGGTTGGCATTGTGCTTCTTGGATGTTTGTAGGTAAGTTTCTTGATGTTCGGCATTCCTATAACATAGATAAACTTAATAAAGTTTTAAGGAATCCAGAACAATTAAAAATGTGGTGTAAAAGGTGAAGAAGAATTGGATAAAATGATGGTTAATGACCATACGGTCATATGGGGGCCGTATGGGTACTGTTCACTTCAAAAAACCTCCCCAAAAGCATAAAGATCAAATTTTTTTTTTCATAAATTCAAGGGAAATTTCATCCATGACAATCACACCACAAAAGGCAAGCCAAATGCTTGAAAAATTCCACAAATAAGCTCGAAGAAAGCAAGAAAAATGAAGAAGATAAAACTAGGGCATCAAAGAGCTTATCGACGAAATCTTGAGAAAACTTGAGTTAAACTCTTGGCAAAAAACTAGATCTAAGTCCCAATGAAATGAGGAGAAGTTTTAGAAGTAAAAAATGAAGAGATTTGGTTGAGAAATGAGTGAGAAAAATGAGAGGAAATTTGGTTAGAAGAAGGTTGAAAAGAGGAGAGAGAGAGAAGATGGGAGAATAGGGGCTATAAAGCCCCTATCCCGTTTCATGTGGCTGCATGGAGGCCGCATGGCATAGACAAACCTCTCGGGTTTGCTCTATAAGCATCCCCTTTCATTTGAGAAAAGGAAAAAAAAGGGAGCCAAAGAAGAGAGGAAGAGGGAAGGAAAAAGAGGAAGCTAGAGAAGAAAAGAAGTGGAAGAGGCAAGAAAGAAGAGGAAACTAGTAGAAGAAAAAATGTAAAGGAGGAAGAAGCAGTAGAAGTTTACAAGAGAAGATGAAGATGATGGTGATAAAGCTTGGAGATGTGAAGAATAATAAAAAGAGGAAAAAAGAAGAAGAACAGAAGAGCAAGAAGAAGAAAAGAGAAAACAAAATTGAAAAAAAAAAGAAAGAGAAGAATAAAAGAATAAAAAAAAGGTGAATTCACGGTGCCTTTAATTTAACTTCTTTTTTTTTATAACAAAGACCAGGCTAAATTAGCGATGTTTTCTGAAAACCGCAACTAATTTGGTACAGTTTTTTATTGCTAAATGCCTCTACATTTTTATCCAAAACGCCGCTAAGTTTGCGACGTTTGTTATGAAAAGAGCAGCTAAAGCAGCGGCGGTTGTTTGGAAAAACGCTGCTAAGTTAGGGGTGTTTGTAAAAACACTGCTAATTGCTGATATATTGCTGACGCGATCTTCACTGGCATTTTAAAACACCGCTAACTATTTTAAAAAAATGATGTTAAAGACTTATTTTGGTGTTGTGGCAAAGTTAAAAATAAAAGAGAGGGAGATGTTAGTTTAAATCTTATTTAGTTTAATTTGGCGATGATATTAATTTATATTTTGATTTAAAGATTCATAACTTTGTGATTAAAAATCAACATTAATCGTAATTGGCATTTTGAATATTAATCAACTTTAAAGTTAAAGGAGAATTAATGCTTCGATTGAAAAATTATATATAGATTAACATTATGGGTTCTTGAACAATAATTTTAATAAATAATGAGTCCATTGATGGGAAGGAACATACTGAATTGGAAGTAGCATCGTGTTTTTAAAATGTTTAGATTTAGGTTCACATCATAAGTGTTTAATTTGTTACAGCTACAAGTATGAATTCTTACTTCCACTTATTATTATTCTCTATGCAATCAAACAAAAGTTCATTTGGGGCAAGTGATGGAAAGCTATTAAAGTAGACTAACTTCTTTCAACTTCGAATGCTTATTTGCTAAGTGGAGGAAGAAATAGCGCATCCCCTACATCAGCGCTGAGTTTGACTTCTAATTGAACCCACTTCAGAATTTTGTTTTGCTAAAGTGGGGGAAGTGTGGGAATATAAGTGTGCTTACCCCCTACTTCCACAATCATGTCAAACTCCTTGTAGTCTCCACCTATGCCTTTCCTAACTCTTAAATGGCTTCATCAGCAGCTTTCCTCCTTAATGTCCTCCCATCCTTGAAAGATGATGCCATCAATGCCACATCCATCACCACCTTACCACTTCATCTTAATGGCTCCCCCATCTTGGATGTAGTCTTTTTTCTTCTTCACATCTTAAGGAACAACAAACCATAGTTCCAAATCTCTCCCATCAGTTTTAGGTGTGAAATATATTTATAATTATGATATTTTAGATAGCAAATTCCATGATAAATTATGAAGCATTCCTTTCATATCTCTATTTTCAGAGCTAGCTAGAAGTTGGAATTTATCCTCTTAGGGGCTTACATTTGAGTGAAAGTGGGGGGAAGTAAAGATGTAGGTGGAAATATCTCTTTCCTAAAGTGGGGGAAGTAATATGACTTCCAAAAGTTCTGGTATTAGTGTTCCTTCCTAAAAGTGTTCATTTTTCTACTTTTGGTGTCATGTGGTAAAAAGTGAGGCCAGTTCGGTATCGAGTTTTTGATCATGTTCGTTTCCAAGAAAGTATGCAACTCAAAAAAGAGAAATAAATAAATAAATAAAATGGTTTTTGAAAAATATAAGTAGAAAATGTATAATTTTTACAAATTCAAATTTTTTTAATTTGAATAATATATTTTTTAGTTTTTTATCATAATTAAAATTGTGAAGTAAAATTACATATTTCTTAATGCACAAATCCAATTTTAACATTTAAATTAATGAATTGAGAAAATAATTTTCTTTAAACTCAGACTGGTTCAACTGGGCGACCTGGTAATCTGGAGCTTAAACCCATGCAAGTTTCTAATTAGACCATTTATTCAATCAACCCTCTTTGAACTTGGCAAACTCGATTAACAGGTCTGGTGTCTATGATCCAGAGATCAATTTCTTGTTTTTTTTTAGAAGTGACTTTTTCATGCAGTGAGTTTTTTTTATATATTAAAACATAAATAAGTAATTTTATCAAAATAAAAGCATTGAAAAACTAAATCCCTAAATCTAATTTAATTTGATGTTATGTTTGAAATTTTGTTGTGAATTGATTTGATATTAAGTATGGTATGATGTTTAGTTTGAAGTTTTGTTATACTTTTTATCATGTTAAAAATTGAACTTTTAATGTGGATTGGTTTGATGTTTTGTTTGAAGTTTTGTTATATATTAGATTAAGTTTGATTTTTATGATTTAAATTTGAACTTTCATTATTTATCAGTTTTATCAGTTTTATGTTGCGTCAAGATTGATTTTTTTTTTTTTTGTACTTTTGTATTATTTCTAATTAAATGATTACTAATTTTCTTTCTTCAAATTATTAATTTGATAACTAATAAATGATAATAAATAATATATATATTATATTTTGTGTTATACAATTTAAAGATAATTCTAGTTTTAAAAATAATATTTAAAAATATTTTTAATAATTCTGAGCTAGATATCATAACTATGCAGAAGAGAGACTTTTATCTGAGTAACATCCAAATTTAACTTAATTAATAATATTTTTAATAATATTATTATTATAATTAAATATTTATTTACTTTTTTATGATAAATGTGGATAAGTCATAAATCATCAAACTTTGAGTTGTATGGGAGTTAAACCCTTGACCTTTCAATTAAAAAGAAAATCAAATATCAGCTTCATATCATTAGGGTGGTTAAATATTTTAAATTTCAAAATAATTAGTAGGTAAATTATTTTAAAAAAATAAAAATATGTTTATAATTTATTTAAGTAATTTGGCTTGGGAATCATATTTATACATTGCGGGTGTTACCAAAGTTCCATGTATATAAATGTATAAATATATTTTATTTCAAATTCAAATAGGAATTTAAAATGATATATAGATATATATATATTGGCTTTCAGTTCTCCTCAGACCGTGCATGAACTGCTGTCATTATTGTTTGACCTCTCTTTTTCCTTGTAGGAGGTCCTACATCATATATATAATTATTATAATTGTATTCTATATTTATAAAAGTAATTACATATTAAATATAGTAATTGAACATGCTGATTTTGTGCTTGCATCCTTATTTGTTATTTTCTACCATTGTTGATGCAGTTACTACTTCCATTATTGAATTTTGATTTCCTTATTGGTATTGAGGTTCCGCATGTTCTAGAGCTTGTTGGTTAGCACCAAGCCCCACTTCTTTCTCCATTTGTACTTCATGCTCTTGATCATGGTTTATTTGTGTTGGTTCTTCTAATGCATAATCTTGTATGTGTGCTACTTCTGCTTGCATTTATCTTATACACAACATATTTTGTGCACACAAGTATTAAGCAATAGACCCTAGTTGCATATAATTCTTCCCTTCCCAATTGTTAATATTAACAAAATTTTTAGCTCATAAGAATTTTCAGCACTTTTAAACATGCCAAAATCTAGTGACTTATAAAGAAAATATTTGAATGTAGCTTGTGTAATTTTATTTGCTCAATAATTTTAGTCACTAAAAAAGAGAAAAATGTGGAGTGATGGCAAGTCATATATGAGTTTGAACCACCATTTTTTTCTTTCTAGATACAAATTAATATATATGAATATATATATATATATATATAGTTCTTCAAAAGCATGAAACCAAATATGTACCATAAAAGGTTTGTTACCTGCAACTCTTAAAATTTTTAACACACTAAATTACTAATATTATAGTTTAAAATTATGATTTTCTTAACATTTAATTTAAATAAAGAGAAAATTACTAATATTAAGAGAATAAATATCACAATTATTGTAACTAACACCTGTAATACCTAGAGTCTTGATAAGTATTAAAATGTGCATGTTCTCATATATTATTTTGGAACACTTAGCTTGTTATGAATGGCTTATTTTGTTGTTTTGGTGTTTAGTTTGATCTTTATGTGTGTAAGATAAGTTCATAGCATCATAGATGAAAAGAACAAGTTTAACGCAATTTGGAGGCTAAATTCAAGCTAAAATGATGATATTAAGAAAGTAACAACAAATTAAAGGGTATAATAGGTGAAGGTAAAATAAAGAAGAAGGCACATCCCATGTGGAAACTAGGCACACTATAGGCACAACTTGTGGTGAGCATTTTCCCCTAATTCAACTTGTTTTGACCGTTGACACCATGGCCTATGCCCTCCATGTGTTTACCCCGTGCCTGGGCATGATTTGGGTAAGTATTTAAGGCCTAACCATGATTGTTTGAGGCATTTTTGAAGGGTTTGAACGCCCAGTACCATCATTGAAACTTAGGAAGGTAATTTTCTCAAGATTTTAGTGAAGATTAGCAAGGAAATTCTTGGCGATCTTCGAGGAGTCATTGGAGAAGAGATTCAAGGCATTAAATCCTTGGTTCACCATCAAGCTTGGAGGGTTCTTACATCATTCACTTTGGAGTTTGAGGGAGTCTTCATGATGTTTGTTTTTCACTGATTTAACACTCTTTATTTGTGTGTTGAACATCTATATCAGGAGTAGCTAAACTTTCCTTGGGTTTCCACATTGAGGAACTTGAGGATAACTCTTGTATTTGAAACTTAATCTTTCTGGACTCAATAAAGGTTTTGATTTTTGAGTATGTCTTTATGCATTGAATGCTATAGATTCCTAATAGAAAAAGCTAGGATCTATACTTGATTTTTATATTGTGGTTGAGAAATCCTTGTCAATAGATCTTCATAGACTGATGTGGGGCGTATTAAGGAGCTAGCTTGTGCTTTTCAGGAAAAATGGGACAGACCCTAATAGGGGTATGTTGGTAATTTTTTGAGTGGTGAAGTTTTGATGTTTTGAGGATCATATTTGATATAAAACGGGTCAACAAGAACAAGTCACTAGCTTTGCTTGTGCGCCATACCAGTTTTTGGCCGAATTCCATCATCTTGGCCATGAAAACAGGGATTTTGCCATTTTAGTAAAGATTTGATTTGGTTATATCTTTGGCTACGAATCTCAGATGTGTGCGTTGTTTTGGGCATTAGCTCTATTTTGTTAAATTTCTTATTTTCCTGCTATAAATTGAAAATTTGCAATTTTTGGCAAGTTTTTGATTTGTCTCCTTTTAGGGTTTATTGTATTGTTTTTCCTTAGTCTATTTATTGTAAGCCCTTGGGCTAAGTTCAGTAGTTGATTTTGATGAAATAAAAGTGTTTATTTTGATTTTTTCCTCTAAAATCCCTGAGTATTCTCAGACTAAACAGGGTTTCATTCCTTATTGTTTGACTTGGGAATTCTTAGACTAACAAGTCATCAACCTTATCTTTACTTGGCGTTCCTTCGTTGCGTTAGTTACTACCAGAGTTTCGTTCGTTCTTGGAGGAGACATGGCACCTAGGCATGAGCAGAATCTTCAAGAGATTTATGAGCGCGATCAGATGACGCAATTGGGGAAAAAATTGGAGCAAAAATTGAAGCAGAAATTGGGACAGATGATGGAACAGTGGATGGATCGGCAAATAAAGCATCTAATAGAACATCTGAACCAAAGGATGGCTGTGCTTATGGGCAATCAGGTACTAAACATCACCCAAAACTAATGACGATCTATGCGAGGAGGTGACTCGATATAGGAGGGTTCCTGCAGAGTATGATTAGAGACGCTGAGAGGTGGGTATGCACACAAAGATTCCTTAATTCTATGGATGCCTGCAACTAGAGGAATTCCTTGATTGTGTGCTCAGAAATTTTGGAGTTCAAAGGTGTGCTGGAAGATAAACGCATACCTTTAGTGGCAACCAGACTTGAGAACTGAGCGACTATGTGGTGGCAATAGCTAAAATTGACATGAAGTAGGCTGGGAAAACTGAAGATTTGTACATGGGAGAAGATGAAGAAGCATCTACATGTACAATTTCTTCCCTATAACTTGCAGAGATTGATGTACCAAAGGCTGCAGAATTTAAAGCAGGGCACAAGGTCACTGGACGACTATACCACTGAATTTTACCAACTCGTGGCACGAAACGAGATTTAGGAGACTGAGGATCAGTTGGTGGTATGATACATTGGAGGCTTGAGGGTACAGATTCAAGATACAGTTAACATGTTTGTTCCTGTTTCTATATCTACAGCACACCAGAGGGCTCTATAGGTGGAGAAGCAATGACGACGTAGCCTAGTATTTCCGGAGTAACTAGCGGTGATGGTAGCAACAGTAGCCATTCTAGTGACATGAACCGTGTTGACACAAGAGGGTTTACCAAGAATGCCAACATTACAAATCAGTCTAGCAAGGCTAATAGTGGCACTTTTCAGTGTTTTGGCTGTGGAGAAGCGGATCATAGACTATCTGAATGCAAGAAGGCTCTTGGGAAGAAAGTACTTTTCATTGATGTGACCAATCTTGAGGAGGAAGAAAAAGAAATAGCTGTAGATGAGCAACTTGATGATGGGGGAAAATGAGGAGTTTATCGAAGGAGATGTGGGCGATGCATTGGTTGTTAAGCGATCTTGTCTAACACCAAGGACTATTGAGGTGGATTGGTTGAGGACCAACATATTCCAGTCTACTTGTACCATCTTGGGAAATGTATGTCATTTTGTGATCAATGCAGGCAGTTGCGAGAATATCGTGTCTGAAACAGTCGTTCAAAAACTGGGGATCAAAACCGAGGAGCATCCTAAACCTTACAAGCTTGCATGGCTCAAGAAAGGGGGGAGGCGAGGTAATTATGTCTCAACGTGCTTTGATCTCTTTTTCTATTGGATCTAAATACAAAGAAGCCATGTGGTGTGATGTGGTTACTATGGATACATGCTATTTGCTGCTTGGTTAGACATAACTAAAATATTAAAAGATGCAAAAGTAGACCTGACCGTAGTTAACCAAACCCGAACTGACAATATTGAAATCAAACCAGTAAAAATCATTTTCGCTCCAAACCAAAAGAAGTAAAACTTTAAGATTTCTGGTCAGAAACCAAAATAAAACCAAACCCCCTATTCCATTTCAATTTTAATTTTTTGAAAAAAAATAATGTATGAAATAATTTTTTTATATATTTTAATTAATCAGAATATAACTATGTAAAGTAGAACCGTATTGGAGTCAGATATGGACCAAAAACCTTAAGATCACGATTCGATTCTAATTCTAAACTTTACAAAATAGTAACATTAGTTCCAAATTTAAACTGAATCGGAATTTAACCATGGTCAAATCTACACTAGAGCACAAACACAAAAACCTCTTTAACTTAAATAATTTAAAAATAAATAGAGTAGTCAAGTTAAAACAATTTTCACTTTCAAATCAAATGCTAGTTTATTGTAGTAATTTTTCTAAAGAAAATTATAGCAACAATTTGCCAGTTTTAATTTTTTTTTGCATTATTTCTTTATTTATTGCAACCATCTCTTAAAATATTTAAATGTTAATTAAATGGCTTAGGTTTCAATTTTTTAATTTCAAATTTTCACCATTTCTAAACTTTATAAAATTTATATAAACACCTTTTCTAGATATATCTCTTTTGTCTAATTTCCATAAGAAAAACTTGAAGCTGATTTTTGGCACAATGTTTTTTATATAAAGAAAAGCTTTTTGATAGAATCTCATTTTTTTTATAATAAAATGTCTAAAATTTAGGTGTACTTTAATTAGAAATTCTTTTTTTAGTTAATCTAGGGAAATTTAATTGATTTGTCATGCATTTAATCGGGTTTTTGTGCTTTCTCCTCAAATTATCACACATATATCATTTTAATCACCTTACATTATTTCATATAAAAACATTTTAATTTCTTAAAAGGTAAAAACATATTTCTAATAGTTTTTAAGTTTGAAATTACTAAGTTATTTAAAAGAAATGATCTAGTATGAATTATTTGAGATATTGAGACAACCACAATATTAATATATTAATAATTAGTTGGTAGAATACAATATTTAGTCCTTCTAATATAGTAAATCTACCCTTTTGATCCCTCTAATATGATTTGTCTCTAGAAAGTCCATATATTTTAATTTTTAGGAAATATAAGTTCATTTCTCTTATATAATTTGTCCCTAGAAAGTCCCTATGAGGACTTACATTTCTCAAAAATTAAAATACAAGGACCTTCTAGGGACAAAGAATATTAGAGGGACCAAATTGGCAGATTGACTATATTAGAAGGACTAAATAGGGTATTCTACCTAATTAGTTCTATATAAGAAAACCTATAGCTACATTTTTTTTTTTGAAAAATTTAAATAAAGAATGAAGAATGAGTTAAGTTAATTTATTTGTTCCATTGATACTTAAATACTTCTCTTTAATCAGTAATCATGGAGAATTACTTGTAAAATAATAAATATATAGGAAATTAATGTTCATCTATCTCATGTACTATAATATAACAAATAATGTAAAACAAAGGATACTAATAATATTAATACTAATAATAATGGAAGTGAAAAGTAATTAAATTTATATATATCTAAAAAATAAAATTTTAATTCTAATAAAAGTTGGATCTTATTCTTACTCGGATTAAAAAAAATTAAATCTAAATTATAATAAAAATTTGTTTTTTATTTTGATGAGGATAAGATATATATAAGCTTGATGGAGGTCAGAGGGGATAATGGAAGACCCGGGGAAAAAAGGAGAAGAAGAAAAAAAGAAGAAGGGGGTAGTGATTGGAGAAAGAGGTCAACCGCTATCGTCGAGACAATGAGGTGAAGGATTGGCTTGATATCGGCCGTTGTTGATGGATAAAGGCAAGAGAGTACAAAAAAATTCAAGGAGGTTGGAAGACCTTCTGAACTTACTTAGAGGTCTTGAACAAAAATGAAGATTTTTTAAACTTTGAGGTCGTGAACCCTCTTAAGAAGAGTTAGAGAATTTCTAATGCTTACTTTGAGGTCATAGACGCTCATTGGAGTGGAAAATTTTCTCAAACTCACTTTGAGGATATAGACACTCTTAGGAATGACGAAGAGAATTCAAAGATGAAGACCTTTTTGAACTTACTTTGAGGTTGTGAACCCTCTTAAGAGTCAGAGAATTTCTAATACTCACTTTGAGGTCATAGATGATCATTAGAGTGGGAAATTTTCTTAAACTCACTTTGAGGTCATAGACACTCTTAGCAGTGATGGAGGAATTTCAGAGATGAAAGTTTTTCTGAACTTATTTTGAGTTAGTGAACCCTCTTAGGAGTTAGAGAATTTCTAATACTCACTTTGAGGTCATAGACACTCATTGGAGTGGGAAAGATTCTTAAACTCACTTTGAGGTCATAAAACACTTGTTAGGGTTGGAAAAATTCTAAAACTTAGTTTGAGGTCATAGACACTCATTGGACTAATGAGAAATTATGAAATTGTATAACCCACTTGAGGTCTTGGCACTCATAAGTGTTATAAAAAATCAAGTCCATTATTATGCCTTGAGAATTATCAAAAATCAAAATCAAAGCCTTCAAAGAAAAAAAAAATTAAAACTCAAAGCTATCAAGATTCAAGATGTGAAAGAGCCAAGATTAGGAAAGAAATCAAATAAATCGACAATTGAACTTAACAGCCTTAAGACATAAGAAGTCAAATATTTAAAGAGTTTCACAAGTCAAGACTTGAAAGCTTCAAAAGAATAAAAGATGAAGCTTTTGAAAAGTAGAATTATGTAAAACCAAGTGTGTGATTCATCAACATAGAGAATCCACAACTCAATATCCAAATCAAATCGTAGGTCTAAACTCAAATGTCCAAGATACAAGTTTCAAATGAATCAACAAATGAGCTTAATAGTCTCAATGAATCAAAATTTAAAGGGTTGAAGAGTTCACAAGTTCCAAAAAGTTTCACAAGCATGAAAGCTGAAGCTTGCGAAAAGTCAAATCATGTAAAATCAAGTTTGTGATCCATCAACATAGAGATTCCACAACTTGAAATCCAAATCAAATCAAAGATATAAATTTTGAATGAATCAACAAATGAGCTCAACAACCTCAAGGCATCAAAAGTTAAAGGGTCAAAGAGTTCACAAGTTGCAAAAAATTTCACAAGCACAAAATGGCGAAGCGTTTTTTTTTCAAGAATTTCAAATCATCAAACTGGTGATTCCTAAAATGTGGAGGATTTACACTTAAAGCCTAAATCATGTTTGGAATGCAATTTCAAAATTTGATGAAGACCAAAAGTTAACAAAAGTCAAAGAGTGCTTTTTCAGTGAAATGAAGAGGAGTTTGATGAAATGCTACAATCACTGTTTTCTTAGGCACATTAGTCTAAGTTGAATAAAGATAAAAGGAAATAAGTAAAGTAGGTTCAGGATGATTAAATTTCAAATCCCTTGTACTTTCAATGAAGTCTATGACTTCATGTTTATTGAAATGAATGAAATTGATTGTTCCAATTTGCTTTTTGTTCACACTTGTTTCTTAATCGGAGGTTCCTGTAATAGTGTCCAGGGTAATTAACATTAGGGTCTTACCCCTAGTGGAAGTTGGAAACACACAATCCCTTGAAGTCTAAAAAAAATTAAAATTTGATTTGTGATCTGGTTATTTTCAACCGGTCAACCCTAATTAAAGGCTGGGTAAGAATAAAAGAACCCACAAATTCTAGCATGCCCAGTGGAAACCTGACTTCTCCTCCCATCTTTGAAAGATAGTGTGAATGGAAAAAAATGCAAAATCAATTTATGTTGTTAATGAGATGTGTTCCTTTCAGGTAATTGTAATGGCATCTACAAACAACACTAACAAAGCTACAACATAGACCATTTTTCTTGGA
This sequence comes from Dioscorea cayenensis subsp. rotundata, assembly GCF_009730915.1. Lineage (NCBI taxonomy): Eukaryota > Viridiplantae > Streptophyta > Magnoliopsida > Dioscoreales > Dioscoreaceae > Dioscorea > Dioscorea cayenensis. The sequence continues at coordinate 910,365 of NC_052490.1, forward strand.
GAAGGTACTCAGGTTAAGCTATCATATCCCTCTATCTGTATGGATCCTGCTGGAGCTAAGATTAAGTTTGGGATAGTTTTTAGACTATGTCAAGTTTTTACTGAGTCCTCCACCATCACCAATTGAAATTCATGTCCCACACTTGTCATCAAGGGGGCATCATTCAAATGTCATGCCACCTACTAAGATCTAGGAGGATGGTTCTGCTGCTAGAAGGCCTTTTCGACTGACTCATTTTTCTAAAAGGAAGTGTGAATGTCACATAAAGAGCAGGTGAAGAGGAGCCTTTATTTGTACCACTCCTAAAGGGGAAGAATGTGGCATTTAAAAAAAAGCCCAGTGCCTCTAAAAAATCTTTGATGATGGGGCACCCAAGGCTAATCAAGAGAAGAATGCCCTCACCCCAAGAGAAAGCAAGTCTCGTTCCCTTTCAAGATGCAAGGAATGATTCTTCAAAGCTTATTTACAAATTCTTCTGAAGCATTGAGAAGGGTAAAAAAGAATTCCATGACTGGCAAGCTTCGCTCCTAGTCAAATAATAAGATCAAAGGGGTAGCCCACCAAAGTCTCATTGCTGAAAGAAAGATATTTGAAGAGGATTTATCACAACTACACCTCTTATAGGATATTAAAGACAGGGGACCTTCTTCACACTCAAAAATCTCAGTCCCAACAATTGATCTAATGAGCTTTCTAAATGTAAACTCCTTAACATGATCTCTTAAGAACTTTATTATCTCAATAGTATGAATAACGAAGGGCCTAAGTGCTGGAGTGGATTGGATTTCATATTTAATGTGTCTTCATCAAAGAGTCAAGTTCCTCATGGTATATCATTTAGACTTCACACTTTGTAAAAGCTTGATCTTGACTTAACTTGACATTGACTTTTTGTCTATGCTTGTCATGGCTTTTTTTTAGTCTAATGAAAGAACATTCTAGCTCAAGTGGATGTTTTTCAGTGATTACCCGTTCAATATGTACTTTAAGGTCATGCATTTCTTCATCTATCTTCCTTTTCCATTTAACTTTGGTGAGAGGTGCGGGGATGGTACTTTGTGCCCCCTTTAGCTTCTTATGGGCTTGCCCCTTGGTGCAAGTTGGTCAAAGACAGAGGCCCATGGCTCTAGAAGCAACTTCATTTTCTTTAATAGAAACTCCTCTGGTGATAGAACAAAGTTATATCAAAGATTATGCATTCCAAGACTCATCAATGTTGTCACGGCCCAACTCACGGACCTAAGACCCGACAACTGCCACAACGACCCCGAGGAGGGATACCCTTGCCTCTCAACCATCAAGTCACCGCAAGACTGACAAAATCCCTGGAATTACAACACCACACAGAGTATAGAAAACAAATAACTCATAAGGTACGCAAGGGAAGTATCAACAACAAGGCCTGATAATAGATTTCAAGAGGTACTAGTCACAAGTACAATGAAATTTTCAAGAATTAAATAAGCAAACAAACTATGCATAAAGAGTTTAGACATACTAGTGGATCCATAATATTGTACAACATGTCCATGCTAAAAAATAAAAATACATGATATAGGAAATGAGATAAGGAAGAAGGAAGGTGAATGCCTAGCACTTTATCCAACTGCAACACTAATGGCCACTAAAGCCTGGAAAGAAAAAAAAAGGTGAGTAACCTAAGTCACTCAGTGAGTGGGCTAGCACAATTCTAATAGAATACAACAAAATGATCGATAAAATTTACAAAACTAGGCTTTAACCATACTACAAAAAGTTTAGAACATAATAATATATAACACTATACACAAGTGTAACAAAACCATTGATGACATAAAAGAATTCTCTTTGTGGAAATAAGGGTTTCGATATTCAAAACTCAAGAATAGTAAAATATGAGTTTTAAACCATACAACATGATACTCTACATCAAATCAATTTAGTTTCCAAATAATTTACAAGAGAGCACATTTGAAGGTTACTTTACATAAGACATAAGCTCTTCAAAATACAAACTTTTAATCGTAAGAAAAGAAGTAGTGATCTAGAAAACTCTCTAAACTTTCACCATGACCGCGGCTAAGTTCAGAGCCGTTAAGGTGCTCATGCCCTTGATGTTGAACCATCTGTTGGCCATATGGTGACTCCAGTTTTTAATGACCATCCAATCAAGGTTCCATACCCCCTCTTGAACTGGACGAAGAAATTAGCTGGTCCTCCATGCCACCTTAGAAGGCTAGCTGTGGACCGCCTACTGTAGTAGGATGTCACCAAACAAATAATGCAATACATGCATACCTCATCAAAGAGTCCATAACATGGACATCAATAAAATATCAAGAATAAATGCCATTTCCACAAACAAAAATGCCAGAAGCATGCTAGCATAACCAAAGGCTCATAATTCACTTCAACACTAAATATAAATATAATCATGAACACATTCATTTAAGCATCAAAAGTTTCAGATATAATTAAATAGCATGGAATTCAATTTCCAAACCGATCAAACCATCAATACAAAATGATAAAACCATAGAAAAACACTCAAGTAAAGCAATGGAGAATTTCAAGTAATATTCTATAGAATCATGCAATCTCAAATCCCACAGAAAACTTAGGTGAATAAAACATGAGCAAGCTACTCCTTAGCTGGCTCTTTACCTCGTGATGAACCCACACCTCCTAGCCAAGGCATACACACAAACAACGAACAAGAATTAAACCAAGAAGCCAAGAAAGAACCCTAGGTTAACAATGCCAAGAAACCAAAACTCGATCCTAAGGTTAGAGCAAGATTGATTTTTAGAGTCCCCAAGAACTCCTAAGGATTAGAGCTTCATTTAAAACAAAGAATTCGAAGAACACCCAAGATGTACTAGTGCTATACTGATCAAGCTATAGTATTCAAGAACCATAGCAAGAAATGGTTCATGAATATGACAAATCAGGGAGGCATGGCAAAGAAATTCACGCAACTCAAGTTCTAAAAGCAATAACCAACAAGAAGAATACGAATCAAGACACCATCCAATTCTAAATCATCTATTCTCCATCAACAAGGAAAAGGAAAGAGATGGAAACCTACCTCACAGATTCAAGGATCAAAATGGATGGATTTTTAGGCTCCAAGGTTGGAATGACGAGGGCTAGAAATAATCAAGAAAAAGAACAAAGATTAAGCTCTCAATCTAACCTCTAGATCCATCTATCCAAACAATAAAAAAGGAAGGAGAGAATGAGATCTTAGCTTTGAGCAAAGAGAGGATTGATCTTCAAGTACCACTAGCAAGATCAAAAGATCAACCAATCCAACCCTTAATCTTCCAAAGAATAGCAAGAGATGAGTGAAGGAGAGGATAAGAGAGTGACAGAGTGAGGGAGAAGAAACACAAGAATAAGCACTCAAAAAGGGCTTAAAAAGGCACTCCACGTGCGTTGCCCAACCTTGTGTGTGGCTCATTGTGCGTGCCACACATCTCCCAGCCTGGGATTTGTAGTCTCTTGCCAGATAGCTCCCAAGAGGAGATGTGCGGCCTGTGCACAGCTTGCACACCTATAAAACTCTGACTGCACATTCCAAAGAACTCAGCAAGAGGCACCGAGAAAATACAAAAAGAATTCGACTAAAACATGGAATCAACACACAAAAAAAAAGGATCAAAATACACCACTCTACATAAGATAAAAAACTGAAATAACATAAATATGATGGTTATCTGAAGTGTAAATGCTTCAAATATGAAATCTAAGACTATTTTAAGTATGATTTACTTTGAAGATTGTCAACTCCATCATTGAGGACGAGTACAAGAGATTCTAAGACTTGCCTCAAAGATCATCGACTCAATTATTGAGATTGAACCAATTGAACTAAAAGACTTCTTAAACAATGTCAAGAATTCTCTACTTCTAAGCTACTCAACTCCATCACTGAGAAGAAACAGAAGAAGATAGAAGTCTAATGTTTTACTACATGACTCATTAACTTCATCCTTGAGATTGAGTCATTCAAGTGAAAATATTTCTAAAAAAAAAAAAAATCATATTTCACTTCAAAGCTTATCAACTCCATTGCTAAGGATAAGTGCAACAAATGCCAGGCTTGATTACATTTTATTTCAAAATTCATTAATTCTATCATTGAGTGAAAAGCCTTCCCAAAAAACACATTGCAAAGTATTCGCACTTTTAAGCTTGTCAACTCTATTGCTAAGAACAAGTGGAAGAAGATTCAAGCTTAAATATGTCTTATATCAAGATTCATCAACTCCACCATTGAGATTTAGTCAATTAAGTGAAAAGGCTCCTAAAATCATATATCACTTTTAACTTGTCAAAGGCATCGTCAAGGACGAGTGGAGAGATTTTATGCTTAAATATTCTTCACTTTAAATTTCATTGACTTTCTCATTGAGATCAAGCCAAGCAAGTAAAACATAACATCAAATAGGGAAGTTTAAACCATGTCAAATATCTTTTACTTTAAAGCTTGCCAACTCAGTCATTGAGGACACGTGGAAGAAGTCTCAAGTTTAAATATTATGGATGGCGCAGGCTTACAATGAAATGGCTTGCATCCAAAGTTTCAAATAAAACCATGTCAAGTATCTTTCACTTTGAAGCTGGTCAACTCAACCATTGAGGACAAGTGGAAGAAGTCTCAAGTTTAAATATTATGGATGGAATAGGCTTACAATTAAGAGGATTACACCCAAACATTTAAATAAGGAAACATGGTTTGGGTATTAAGGAGACCGACCATCACCAACAAACATGCTAGGGGAAAGTTTAAGCAAACTGGGAAGGTCCGTACATAATTGAAATCATCTATGAAAGAGGAGCATATTTTCTAGTCGACACTAATGGAAAAAGACCTATGCCTTCTATCAATGCATGATTTTCTTTTTAAAAAAATATTATTCATTATGTATATGAAGTTCATGATGTGAATAAATGTATATATAAAAAAAAAGAAATGACTCGTGTTGGTCTACCATCCAATGCTCAAGTTTGAGCAATTTGGTCAAGCATTATGAGGCAAAACATGAGTTCCATTATCCTATTTCTCTTTTCATAGAAAATAAATAAATATATGTTTCTGTAAAAAAAAAAAACACTTATGGATGTTGAAATGATGAAAGCTTTAATTTTCTCTGTCATTGTTACTTCAGTCAAGGTGTTCATCAAATGATCAAATTATCTTTGATTGTCCCAAAGTTTCTCCCAAAGCATAAATACCTATTTAGTCTTCAATTTGAATGGTTGGAATTCAATTTAAAGTCTATATGAGTTATAGATGAAAGTAGGAGTTTGAGCCATAATTCAGAATTTCATCTCTATATGCTTAATGTTAATCAAGGTGCCAATTGGACCATGGCATAGATTCGGATCGGTCAAAACTTTTTTGTGAAGATTCCAAACCTAACAATGTATAATGTGAGAAGTTACGATCGAACCTAATGTACACTAATTTTTAGAATAAAATGACAAATCATATATCAAATTCATTGATGATTGTCATCACACAATATTTAATTTTTAGTTGAAGATCAGATGGTCAAATAGCTTTGATCTTTCTAAAATTTTTTCTACATGGTTAGGGTGTTCTGATTTTAAATATGAATGGTGAAGTTTGAATTCTAATTCATATTCCTATCATAACAAATTTTGCAATCCAAAGGCAAAATCTGTTTAAATTCCTATTTGGCTATTCCATCAAGTTAAGAATCACCTTACCAAATCATGCTCAATATTGGTGAAATTTTATAGTCTCTTATAAGGTCCTTGTCTCTAATATGAATGGTGGAGATCAAATTTTGAGCCCATATGCTCATCATAAAATTTTCAAGTTTAGGGACAGAATCTAGCTAGTTTCCTGTCCGCCCATATGCTCATCATAACATGTTTATAAATTCTTATAAGGTCCTCATTTCCAAAAAGGATGGTGGAGATTTTATTTGAAGCTTGAGGCATTCATAAAGAAAGTGAGAAAGATTTATTACTAAAAAGAAGATTACAAAGATGTGGAATTTCATTCCATTTATTAGATTGAGCTAATAAAGACATAAGATAGCTAATATATATATATATAAATCAGAAAGGAAGATGAGTTAAACTAAATTTGTGATTTCAATCTCTCAAAGATGGGGAGAATCTCTTCAAGTGATGATGATAAGTGTGAATTGTCATCCCCCCGAGTGTTTCGAGCTTTTCTAAGACAATAGCAAAGGTTTTGTCTACTTCTTCTATTGAAGCAATGGACTTTAATAAATCCAAACTTGAGTTGATGAGGTATTTGTCTTATTCTTCTTGAGCTTTCACGTTTTCTTTTTCGGCTTCCAACTATTGTAGTTTCTTTTGTGTTTGTGCAATCCTCATTTTAGTCTCATCGATACTTTGGGTCATTACTATGATGGCTAATTTTGTTTCTTTAATGCTCTCAGTACTCTTTATTAATTCCTTCTTCTCTACCATGTTGAGATTTTCTTCTTTAATTTCCATGTCTTGGGCAAGCTTTGCGGTGTCAAGCACTTCATATACCTTGTCCCTTGTGGCCGAAATATCAATTTCGAGCAACATCATAGTTTTATGAAGTTTGATGGTTTCTTCTCTTAAGGATTCATGTTCATAAGGTTGTAATGACTTCACCTTATGAATAAGATTATTTACCCAAAAAGCTTGTAAGGTATGATTTTTGCCACTAGACTAGCAATGAGATGGGTTTACGGATATAGTTCTTGTGGCAACATCTTCTCCATGTTTGGGAAAACCTTTCAAAGGAGGGTTATCATCCGCAAAAATAACCTTTGGAGTTGAATCTTCTAGAGTGGGTTGAGCAAAAGGGACATATTCTACTCGAGGGCTTTCCACAGGAGGGTTGACATCGAGAAGGGGTGTGTAGTAATTATCATCCTGCACAAAGTTTGAGTATAAGGACTTATGCTTAGAGGGAACTGCCTTTGGAGAAGAAGCTCTATTAGAACCTAAATTAAAGAGATGAGCTTTGTAAAAAAAACTAATGGACACTGTCTGAGACGTCAATCGTTTCTTAACATACTCCTAGCCCTTTTAGGATTGAAGGTGCTTGCACCTACACCGGATATGTAGGCTACACTAGGAATTTCTTCCAATCGGTTTATATTTTTTATGTTATCAATTGGTGTCCTATGATGGTCATAAGTTCCTAGAAAGTGGGATTTGATCCAACTATAAAATTAGTAACATGGGAAAGGAAACATAAATAATGTATGGCCCTTTACAATGTGAAGCTATGATATCTAGGTTGGTGTAGATACATGCTAACATAGCAGGGCTAGAGTTAGTTTTGTTCATTTAGCCAATTTGGTTGCCATTATTAATGCATCAGGATGAATAAAAGAGCTTCTATAGGGCATGATGAAACTACAAAGCCATACGGATAGGAAAGCCGTCAGCCTGCACTCTTCTGAGGCTTCAAGAATAGGATAAGGATCATCACTTGCAAGTTTCCTTTTTTAGTATGAATCCCTGAAGAAAAAAATTGGCCACTGAATATAACTAACTATACCAGTTTTTGTTGAAGCAGGGTAACTGATCCATTGGTAGAAATCGAACAAGTCTTTCAAAATAGAGGGATAAGATTCTTTGGAGTAGAGCATGTTGTTTGGATGAACATACTCTTCATAGAACTCTCCTATAATTGGTAATCCTCTGATGCACCTGAGTTCCCGTAGAGTGATTCAGATCTCTCTAAAAAAAGTCACAAATGTGTTGGTCTTCAAACACCAAGTTTCAGTAATTCCTCTCACAACTAATGGGTCAAATCTGTATTATCCTATTGATATTGGAACTGCACCAGGAATACCTCCTTTTGAGTATTTCAGATGATTTCCTTATGACTTCAAAAGCCCACATCTCATAGTTCGTTGGGTAGGGAGTATAGTAATGGAAAAAGCTCTTCCCAGTCCATATGATGGTTATGGGGTCAATGTTCACCTGACAGCCAAGTGTATCCAAATTGAGATTTGGCGAAGTGGATTCACATAGGTTCAGTAGTATAACTTCCTGTGTTTTTCCTTGTGAAAATAAGGGGATGTCAGTTCACCAGTGCATGAAAGGTGGTTGGTGTACTGGTCCACTCGTTAAAATCACCTCCCAGATATCTAATTAGTTTTCCTGAGTTTTTGAAATCAGTGGGATAATATCTTGGAATTGTTATCTTGTCTAGAGCTTTATCTTTATCATCATATGGCTTTTAAAGAGGTTCTACTAGTTTGCCTTTTGTGATGGGAGCCATTGGAAAAGTTAAAAAAGACAAAAATGAAAAAAAATTATTAAACCAAAAAAAAAAAAATTTACGGCTGCAAAATTGAAGGCGCCATGCATGAAAGATGGTTACAAAAGTGGTCCTTTTTCTCTGAGACCTTCAATTTGTTCCTAGGTTTCTTCGAGGATTTTGTTTCTTGTTTGGTGACGAAATATGGGAGGCGGTAAGGACAAGCATAAGGAGGGTGAAGGCGACAAAAGCCTATTTTCACATGGTCACTCTGGATATCGACCTGCAAGATACCCTCCATAGTAAGTATACCCACCAAGTATACCCACCTCATTCTAGTGGATCTTCTCATGGACATGGAGCGATGGAGGCAGTTCTAGCTAAGGAAGCAGCTGCTATCGAGGCACATCACTTATCCCGGTTCCTATAGGGCTCACAATCTTTTCTTGAGAGGTTTATTTCCAAGGAGAGGAATAACTTATTGATTGGCAAGATCATCATGAAGATTTCATGGAGCTTAAGTTGGTATGAAGGTTATTTATGTGCGGAGTTATTCAAGGATACAAGACATAAATGATGAGATTTGATTGAAGATTAGAGACCCAAGCATGGATGATTGAAGATCATACTTGGAAGTAATTGAGGAGCTAAACTTGGAAGAGAGGAGATCAAGTTTAGTAACAATATATTGAAGATCTAAACTTGGATGAATGAAGATCAAGTTTGAGGATTGTGTGAAGACCAAAACATGGACCAAGTTTGGAAAGAAGATCGGGAGATCTTTGGAGGACATCTTTTGTGAGATGGTCTTTACACCTTGGTGGGTGTGACCCTCGGGAAAGATACTTGCTGAAATAACGTAATGAAGGAAGAAATTACAAGCAGGAGGAGCTCGAAATGAGTTAACTGCTATGATAATAACTGAAGGAACATGGAGGGTTGAAGGTGTTGCAAGTTCAATTGCAAATGGGTTAGAACTCAGTCAGGTTCAGCAAGATGGGCCATGTTGTAAATTCAGTTGCAAATGGTATTGCAACATCTAACTTTGAAAATTGTCCAAGTTACGAAGTCATGGAGAAATATAAAAGTGAAAGTTTTGTTGGGATATAGGGATATCCATATAAGATACCCTGCTTGAAGATTTAGGATGAGCCACGGGTGAGAAACCCTGGTATGTAGGTTGAGGATAGTGGGCATCGGGCAATCTTGAAAGGGTTTTCTTTGTCATTGTGTGAGTGAGAGAGTGTGTTGTACTCTTCATTCCTTTACCTCTTTTAGTGGATTGTTTTCTCCTAGCTCGGTCCCCCAAATGTAGGCAAGGTTGTGCCAAACTGGGTAAACAACTTATGTGTGTCTCTTCTCTCTTGTATGATTGTGTGTGTGATTTCATTTCTTGTGAGGTTAAGCGAAAATTAACACACAACTACCCCTCCAGAACTAACAGAAAGCATGAGATGTTTTGTAGTGGCAAGTTCAAGAAATGAAAGTAATTAATATATTTCCTATTGGTCTTGAATCTTACTAGTATGATCCTATTGGCTAAACCACCACTATTTAGTTGTGGTTGTATTGCTCTCAAAGACATGGGTGTGAAAACTCCTTGATGTTTTCACAGTTTCTTTGCACTGGATAACTTCCCCTTATAGGGTTCCCCTACCGAAGTAAGTGTTGCAATCCTCTTCCACCACTTAATTCAGTTCATTTGGGAGTTCATCCTTCAACAAATATGACATCTCATCTTTCACCCAAGTCTCCTGCACATAATTAGAAACAATATCATCAATAGTATTCACATAGTAACAAGTATCGTGGAAGTCTATTGAATGTCGTATAGTGTCTCGGAGCTTCAACACAACTTTTTCATCCTCCACTCTCAAGATCATTCGGCCATCTTCACATCTATCAAAGCTTGAGATATGGCCAAGAATGGTCTTATGAGGATGAAATGAACCTCTACCCTGTCTTCCAAGTCCAAGATCACAAAGTCTATCGGAAAAATAAATTTGACCACCTTCATCAGAACATCTTCGATGATTCCTCTTGGGTGTAGGGTGGACCTATCAGCAAGCAGCATAGTTATCTTGGTATTCTTTGGCTCTCAAAGCCCCAATTTCTGGAAGATCTTATATGGCATGAAGGTGATGATTGCCCAAGATTAGCAAGTATCTTCTCATCAACAAGCCCACCAATAGTACAAGGGATGATAAATCCCTCTGGTATCCTTTTACTTCTTCAAGAGTTTATTGGTGAGAATGGCTAAACATTCCTTACTAAGTCTCACCATCGACACTTCTTCCAACTTTCTCTTATTAGTGAGCAACTTTTTAAGAAACTTTGCATATCTAGGAATTTAAGGATCTGGCTCCACTAATGGGATATTGATGTGCAAAGTCTAGCACATCTCTAGGAACTTCTTGAATTGCTCATCTTGTTGGTCCTTCTTAACGTTGGTGGGGTAGGGTAGCTTTGATAGATATCACATAATGGTTGTCTTACTGTTACCCTCATCCTTGGTCTCTTCATCAATCTCAATGATGAAGGGTTCTTCCCATAAATTTTTGTTTCTTTTTCATGTTCTGTAGCCTTGATTTCAGATCTTGAACTTGAGGAGAATATAGCTCCTTGCCACTCAATGTAACGGCCTTGAAAAACTTCCTACGGTTGACTTCGGTATTTCTTGGGATAGAACCTTGATGCTATTCAGCTAGAGTTTTGACAATTTATGCCACTCTGTGCTCTAGGGTTCGCAATGAGCCTTGTTGATTACTCATTATCTCATCATGGTGCGTAAGGCAAATATTGTTGGCCTGGATGTATTGTTCAAGAAGTGTCGCAAGAGAAGGACCTTTTCCATCTTGATTGGGCTGTCTAGAAAACTGAGGTTATGTAGGCCTTGGTTGCCCTTGTGTTCCTTGGCCTTGTCCCGGTTGACTCCATGAAAATTGGGGTAGTTCCTCCACCCGATGTTGTGCGTGTTGTTGTAAGGATTGGTTTGGTATCCGTTGTCCTAACCAACAAAATCAACTTGCTCTAATGGTCCGGTACTGACAACGCCTTTTTGGGTGTAAACTGCAAGTGCACCGGTTTGTCGAAGTAATAATACCCTGGTGAGTGGGTAGTCGTATCCACATGGAATAATAATCAGAAACACCAAGATTGCTATTTAACTAGAATGAAGTTGAATTGATAGTGGTGTGAATAAATTCAAAGAAAATGGAAATAAAGAAAGAAGACGGAAGAGAGACGCTATAAAAATAAGAGAAAGAGCAATCGATAGAAAGTGGGGCACTCGGACATTGCTCCCCCTAGGACAATTGCTTCAAGTGCAAAAACCAGCTATTATGTCTCTTAACTGATTCTTACTGAGTCGTGGAAATCCAGAATACACGGTCCCAAACCTAAGGTCAACCGTGACTAACCCAACACTATGCCCTGGTGGAGAAAGCACTTAGTCTCAACACCGCACACTGTATAAAGTTGCTTAAAGCTCTAGGGACTCCAAGTGATAAACTCTATTCTCTAACATAGATCTAACCCTTTGGTCCAGGTGAAAGACCTCTAGTCACACTTAAGTCCCAGCACTAAGGATTACTTCAACGCTTCACTCTGTTGCTTGCGCAACTAAGCCCCAGCGGAGTTCCTCTCTTATCACTTCACTCTATTGTGACCTCAAAGAACCCTTGGAACACGGCGGTAGGATAAATCACACCGAAGGAGAAAGGGGACGTTCCGCTACCTCTCGACTCACCCTCTCAACCCTCTCCAATCTTACTTTATCTAACCCTCATGGTGTGTCACTCACTCACAAAGATTACCAATGTAGGCTCTCAGTCCTAGTGTCACTCTAAGGGAAAACCCATTCAACAAGAATTCAAGATTGGAACTCAATTAAAGACATCAATTAAAGAAACATGAGAGAAAGGTCAAAGAAACAATATCATCCTAAGGTTTATAAGTCCAAGTACCCACTAGTGGTTTAGCTCTCCATGGAGCAAGATACAATTAATAATAAAGTCGAAAGTAAAAGCATGCAATCCATAAGTAAAACCCCTTGGTATTCATGTCAATGGTCTTGTGGAGTGGCTGCGTCTTCTCCAAAGGTTTCCTCGTCAAGCCTAGGGCACACCTCGCTGAATCGATGTCGACGAAAGCTCCCTCAATAACGTTCTTCCAAAGGAACTCGGTGTTGAAAGCCGTAGAACCACTCCAAAAACCTTGCCAAAGCCCCTCTAAACCCTAGCCAAGAGCACCTCCAAAGATGGTGAAGAGATGCGCAAAAGATGGGAAAAAGATTTTTTCAATCGGGGTAAAATCGTGGCTTTAAATAGGCTTGAATCGGCATCCACACGGGCGTGTGGAAATTCCACATACCCGTGTGAATCTGCAGGAATTGATTTTCTGCGGCCTGTGAACAGTGACTGCTATAGTAACTTTGCTACAGAGATTTTCTATGGTAACCCTCTATAGTACTCCGCCAAAATACTCCCGAATCCACACTTTTCACCATGGCCACATGAATGGGCATACATTCATGCGGTAAATCCCGTTGCTTCTTCAATAGAATCACATTTGATGATAATCTTGCTAGCTTTACACAAGTCAGAACACATGAGTGTAACTGCCTTTGTGCCCCTCCACTTTGAATGTTCACTCGAGCACAATGGAGGTTGGCATACACTCGCTTGTCTTTGAGCACGACTTGTGTCTTCACGTTTATTCAATATAAGATTTCATTAACGACATGCATTTATGACCTACTTTGGCTTCTTTCTTCCATACTTGTCTCCACAACCCTACATGTACAAAAGAACACAAATACTCATGTATTAGCGATAAAATCTGAGAAAAGTAATACTCATTGTAAGAAAATAATACTTCATATTACTAATACACAAGCACTTATTAGGTACTCAAATCAATAGAGGGCAACTTGGTCTAGTTTGCAACCCCCACACCTCACAACTCATGATAAGGGTGATAAGTGTCTAAATGCACGTATTTCTGTATATGTATTTGTCGCTTCTAGCATGTATTTTTACTAGAATTAATTCCCGTTTTGTGCTTAATCATGTATTATTTGCTTTGCAGGACACGGGAACGCCATGGAGGACACGAAGATATAATTTGGGCGAAAAGGAGAAGAAAACCAGGTCATAGTACTGTAGCGCATTCCCTGTAGCAAAAGACTATAGCTGGAGTACTGTAGTAAGCACTGTAGCAAAACCGCTGTAGCACATGGGGAGTTTTCGAGTCAGGAATCTAATCATGACATACGGCCTCAATGGTGCCCGGTATGGAGCCCGAGATGGTCACTGTAGCTATAATAGTAGATATTTACTTGATGGAGTTTGCCTACCCAAAATAGTGTCAATGTTGAGCTCCATAGCAAGTAGCATGGCACTCGGGATGGAGGCTATTTGGAGGGTATATTAGGGATCTTGGAAGACTTTTAGGGGAGACTTCTTCTTGGCCTCTTGGGCCGCCGCCACCACACACTCTTGAGGCCTTCCGGCCATCTTCCGGCGATGATCCTTGTGGGAAACGAGCACACATCATCACCAAGAGGGAGAGGAGCATAGGAGAAGGAGTTGGATTGAAGATCTAGACCACCATTGCATCACCATTCGAAGCTTCATTGATTCAAGGAGATCAAGATCGTAGAGGGAGTTTTCTTGCTTCTTTATTGTCTTTCTTTTCCTTGTATGTTGTATAACTATCCCTTGTCATAAGGGATTAACTTATTGTTGTGTTTGGATTTGGATGAACCCTAGGGCTAATCTTGTGTATGAACTTGGAATGTTATTCTTAATTGAGTTTGATGGTTGTTTGAGATTTAATCTTTCATGCTTTCATGTCTAGAATTACATGTATGGAGAGATCCGTAATTCTACTATGAGTTGTATGCGTAGATGTGACCTACTCACGTATACTAGATCTAGGAGAGATTGAAAGGGGATACTTGTACCTACACGCCGAGAAATCGGGTGTTGGTAGCCCTCCATTGCTAGGTTTAAGCCGAAGGATAGTAGGTTTACTCCTATTAGAGATTTCCTAGAACTTAATGCGATCATAGGTTTGTTAATCCGGAAGAAATTCCGATTGACATTCATATGGGATCAGGGGTTAGTCACCGAGAGATTGGGGCTAATCTACTCATGAGATCTCTAGGTCTCAATTATCATCAATGCATCTTTAACTCATCCTAGTTCGGGACTTAATGACAACCCTAGGTGGATTCCTTGTCCAAACACTACCTTCTCATGCTTGATACTCCCTTGTTTATTTACATCTGTGTGCTAGTTACCCGGCCATAGATTAGTTAGTTTATTTTATTTTATTTCATTTGTTCTTCATACCAAGAATTGTAGGCTAGATAATAGATGAGGGGTGAGTAATAATACTTCCTTGACCCCGTGGAATACTACGACCCCTGTGTCACTCACAGGGTATTACTTGGTGATCCCGTACACTTGCGGGCGATCAATCAAAGGGCTTGCAAATGGATCTGCATATTATCCAACCACTTGTTGATTACTACGACCTATGGCACCAATGTAGTGAAGATATCCACCTCATAAATGCAGGCTTGTTTCTCTCAAAACTCCATTGGTATTCATTGGTGGCCATCTTATTAATTTAATTCTATACCACTTCAGGTTGCTTACTACACAAAGATCCCCCGGATGCCACATCTAACATCTGTTTGGCTACCACATTCAACCCGTTATAAAAAGATTTGGATTTGCATCCATTCAACAATCCGTCCCGCAAGCACTTCCTCAACATGTCTTTGTATCTCTCCCATGTATCATAAAGAGTCTTAGACCCAACTGCCTATAGGAAGAGATGTCACTTCACAGTTTGGTGATCTAGGCAAGTGAAAAAAATCTAGTGAGGAACTTCTTATCTAATTGAGCCCAGGTAGTGGTAGATCGTGGTGGCAAGGAACTTAGCTAATGTTTGGTCTTTCCTCACACAGAAAATGAGAACAATCATAGGTGACACACCTCTGGCATGCGTGCACCGCAAGTGCATGGGTGTCAAAGTAATAAAGTACCCAATGAGTCTAGTAGTCGAATCCACAGGCAACGGAAGTATTAGTAGTAACTACTTCTCAGTTATCTAGTCGGAATTGAGAATATGGTGAAATGAACTCAATCAGAAGAATATGAATGTCACAAGAAAGCAAGGAAGATTATAAATAAGGGAAGTCTTAATTAATAAAGATGAGCTATCCAGGCAATGATTCTCCTAGGATTTAACTTTAAGCGCAAGATTCACCAAGTGTTCCTAAACCGAGTTAATCGAGTAGAGGAAATCCAAGAATAATTGGTCCCTATCTCCAGATCACTGATACTAGTCCCCTATGAGGTCCTAGTGAAGAAATCACTCAATCTTAACACCTCACACCACATATGACCGCAATAGGCTCTTGGGATTCCTAAGAGTACATCTGATTCCTAAGGATAAACCTAACCTACCTCTAGATGAAAGATCCCTAACCCCCTACAAGGTTCTAGCAGGGAAATCTCTCAATCTCATGCCTCACACCAAATATGGTTGCATAAAACCTAGGGAATATAGAGATAGAATGTCCTAATCAAAAATGAAAAGGGATACTCCACTATCTCATGACTAACCCTCTCAACCCTCTTCAATCTTGAAGTTCTAACCCTAATGGAGACCTCTCTCTCACCAAGGCAAACAAATCATGCACACCAATCAACCATAAGATCACCAAGGCAAGGAAATAATAAGAAAGCAAGATTGAAACTCAATTAAACTCGGATTTAATAGAAAACATAAAGTAAATCAATACAAGAATAAAATCCTATGGTTCACATGCCCAAGTGCCTACTAGGGTTTAACCCTCTATGGGACAAATTACAAAATAATTAATGCAATATAATCAATGAAAACCATAGAATAAAACCCCCTTGAATTCATGATCATGGCCTAGATGGGTCGCTCAATGTCTTGAAGGATTCGTCTCCGAAGCTAGGTCACCGATAGCTCCCTTGATACTATGCCGAAGAAAGAATCTATCAAAGTTGGTGAAGAATGGCCCCCAAATTCGCCAAAGATCTTCTTTCCAAACCCTAACTACTTTGCCTCTCAAGCGTTATCAAAAAGCCTCCGAAGAATAGGGCAAAAGGGTTATTTATACTAAAAAAACAGTGTCTGTCACATGGCTCCACGTAACCATGTGAGACTTCATGCGCCCGTGTGGGCTGCAGAATTGCCCACAAGACCAGGTGGAAATTTCACCCGGTCACATGAACAGTGTTTTGCTACGGTACTTTTCCACGTTGCTCTTCATGAACAAGGCTCCAACACTCTTCTCTTGAGGCCACATGGACGGGCACACATCCGCATGGTAGGTTATGAGGCTTTTTGTCACCTAATCATCATTGGGAAGGTTCTTAAATTCTTCACACAAGTCAGGACATGGGAGTGTAACTCCCTTTATGCCCTTCTAGCTCACAATCTTGCTTAAATTCTTTTGGAAGTTGGCACACATCCCTATGTCTATGAGCTCCTCTTGTGTCTTGATCCTTATGTTGCACAAAACCTCCCAAAAGGTGCCTTTTATAACCTATCTTTGTTTTTTTTTCTTCTCTCAAGACCTTCACAACCCTATTTGTACAAAGAAACATCAAATACAATTTATGAGACAAAAAGCATGATAAAAATGATGCTCAATGCATGTAAAACATATAAAGAAATATATTCACTCAAGCACTTATCAGAAGGCGACCCATATCCTCAGACACATTGGTTGCCTTGAAAGGATCACAAATCTCAAAAAAGCTCGTTAACTAAGCATAACGGTCCTCATCTTAAAACCCATCAAATTGACATATTTGCTATACCATCTGTGTAAAATTGAGCTCCAATTGAAATTTTTTTGTCGTAATGGGAGGGCGAACAATGCTAGAACTGGATCCTTCCAAATTCGGTCTGGAAAAATCATAAATACGTCTATGATTTCTGGCCATTTATGTTTCTTGATCGACCTCAATACTGATCTCAACTAACCCTGTATCTCTCAAATTAACTTGTCTCAATCTCATATGCAAAGTTTATTCAATGTTCAGATCGGGATGAGCCAAAAGAGGAAAGCTTTCTCAGGTCATGCAAAGCTATCAAAACAAAATAAAGCAAAGTAAGAACAAAAACAAGAATAAAAGAATAAGATATAGACAAAGAAAATTAAAATAATGGCTGGATTACTAACTACCTAATGTTGTTCAGCAGAGAACTAACAACCTAATGCTTCTTTGAACATTGTAGATTAATAACAGAGGTGATCAACTTACCGGCACACCTTCAACTCTAGCTACAACAAGAGGAGCTGCAAGGTAATATCTATCCAAATCTCAGGCAAGGAAACAGTTTCCAGCAAGATATTTTGGGCTTTGAGGATCATTGCTGCAAAAAATCTAACGATAACAGCAAAGTGGATGGCGGGGAGAAAAGAAGGAAGGTGTGGCTTCCACCAGGTCCTAGAGGAAGTAGTGGACCTACAAGACCATAAAAAAAACATCCTCAAAGGAAGTGATGCTTTAAATTTTGTATTTTTTTTCCTAACTTTTTGAATGCTACTTGGGACCAATAGGACCTTGTCCAGTTTGTTTTGTTTAAAGTTTATTAGGTTTCCCATGTGAAAGACTTAACCATGTAATGAAAGCAAATTACAGGTCTGCAGCAAAAAAATTTATGTGTGCCTAGTCTGTGATATGCGCACAAATTTTGTATTACTTTTGTGCTTATGACAAAATGAAAACTTTTAAATATTAAGCTCCTTTCTTGATTTGTTCAATCATTATTCTTTTGTTTAGTATGTTATGGAAACAAATTGCAGATTTTCATTCAATAAATGGCCAATTCATTATAATGAAGCTTGTTTAGTGGAAAATAGAATCTTAATAAAAAAATTAATCAGACATCTCATAGCATTAATCTACAATATGATATAGAACAAAACAAAAAAGAACACTTAAATAAAAAAAGTTCCATTCTCATTCAAGTTTTCTCTCATGGATTCAACTCCCAGCAAGATCAACTATTACCCAAAAAAAAACAAAAGCAAAAAATAAAAATGATGCATTCGAGAGTAAAGCCTGCTCTCCACAATCTTCAGTGGCGCTTGCTCTTACCCTTGCCTTTGCCCTTAGCCAAATAATCCTACGACTGCATGATGATCTTTTCTCCTCTCTCTACCATGCTTGATTGAGTGGAACTCGGTACATTGTAGTGCCCTGATCGCTTCCTCCTTCGACCCTTCCGTGCTCGCTTCCCCACCGGTGAAGGAAGATCTCACCAGTGAAGCAGGGGCATGCCGGTGAAGAATCCCTAATCTCTAATGCCAAGGATCGGGATGGGGGTGGAGTCTCTCAAGGAAAATAGCTTAGATGGATGCTGATGTGTATCTCAATGTTCCCTTGGTGACGTGTCCAAGCCAACCTGGATTAAATAACTTTAGTTTAATACATGACGTGTAATTCCAGTGGCCAGCTTAGCTAAAATTGATTGGATTCCTGTGGGTGACCTCCTGGTGAAAGAAAATCACTGTAGGATGATTGAAAAGAAACAAATTGAAATTGCAGTAAACAAAATGAAAAATGGTCATAGTACAGTGACCTACTAAAATTTTTACTCAATTGATGACTAAAACTTGGGATTCTATTCGATCATTATGCATAACTATCATCTCAGTGGTGATTGATGACTAAAATTGATTCAATTAGAGGAAATCATGAAAATTCAGTTGTTGAATCACTCTATAGTCACATTACAATTAGTAATTACTCACCCACTTCCTTGTCAAGCTGTAGAATTAATAATTAGATTCAATTAATTATCTTGGATGTCACTATGAATAAATTAACCAAGTCATAAATGAATAACTAT
This sequence comes from Dioscorea cayenensis subsp. rotundata, assembly GCF_009730915.1. Lineage (NCBI taxonomy): Eukaryota > Viridiplantae > Streptophyta > Magnoliopsida > Dioscoreales > Dioscoreaceae > Dioscorea > Dioscorea cayenensis. Next base: position 929,515 of record NC_052490.1, read on the forward strand.
GTCTCAGTCAAAATGTATGTAACTAATTGCTAACAATTTTGCCACAATCATTTATGAGAAAAATGATTAATAAATGCATTTAAAATTATAAATCTTATGTCCTCGTAATATGTCATTCACATGTCTGCTTATACTCATATTAGTTATCTTACTAGCATAACCCTAACTCTATTGTCGCATTGTTATAACACCTAAATCTGTTGTTTTATTACTAGCTAGATAATAAAAACACAAACCCAATGCTAGTAACACAATTTCACAATGTACTCATAAAATCGATTCTTTAATTTACCAAAAATCAAATGCATAAGGTTCGGTCGAAATCCCAATTGAAAATTATTTAGTTCATAGAGAATAGAGAAACCTAAATTAAATAGAAACATTCATGATCAGATATAATAAAATTAAGAACAATAAAATTAAAATTCTTATTCTTGATCTTCTGGATGGCTTGGACCTTGATTTTGATGTTTTCTACTGTTCATTCCCTTGGATCCTCTTTCTCCATGATTATGGGTTTTTTTTTTAGTTTTTTATTTAGTTGCTCATCTATGTACATCCATTTTTCCTATAGTTCACTACAATTACCCTTTTATCCTACAAAATAAAATAGAATCACATTAAGATATTATTGTTAGCAAAAGTTATTAAAACTAAATAAAGACTAAGTAATAATAGTATGAAGTTCATTATCAAGTCAAATTTAAAACCACCGCATCGAACTTACTCAATTTGTTAATACTAATTTAAAACTTAAGATGTATGGGTATTTATCACACAAATCTCTCAATATGACCATAAAGAGTCTTCAAGAGGGTATTTTGGAAAATTGAATAATCAATCATCTAAAATTCACAATTTAAAATATCAATTTAAAGGAGACAAGAAGGGTTCTGTGCAGAAAGTCAGCAAATCAGACAAAGAGAAATGGGAGCCTATTTATCCTTTTTCATTTCAAATAATGTGATATTAATTCGATGACTCTTTCAAACTAAATAGCTTCTCTAGCGGTCCCAATCAACTTTGATTTTTGAATGTGACATTGAAATATTGTTTTATTTTCCTCTTTTTAAAAGAAATGAGATGCTTATTCATTCTTGTCCTTAATGCTTCTATGGTTGATTAACTTGTCATCTAGATTGATTTGAAAAATCATTGATGAGCCAAGGAGAGGAGATTTACCATTGCCATTGGTTTGAATAGTGTATTATTGATTACATGAATTAATTAGCTTGTAAAATAAAAATATACTTGCAAATTGTATAGATCCATAGATGAGTAATACTTATTGAATCAGTTACTGACATAATTCACATAATTCTCATAAGGACGTGGAGAGTTGGTGAGGTTAGGTATTTCTATAAGACCAATAAGAGGTGTTTTTAAATGATAAAGAAATTCTAGGTTAGCGCATCACTCACTAAGGCTTGGTAGATTAGATTATGGATAGTTCCATTAAGATTAAGGGGATTTATAACCCTAGCTTTTTAAAGTATTGATTTTTATCAATAGTTGGACACTTATTTTTATTTTACTTAGTTATGATAACCACTTAATTGATTGCTTCAATAAGATTGGAATGTGTTAATTTTAGCGCTTAGTTATAACTAGTAGCAATGGATCGATATTCTACTATTCTACTAATCACTTTATTACCTGTTGATGGCAAGTATAATTATGTAATTAAGAGTATAAACACACAAATCCTTCAACAATTTATAACTACAATCCTTTAAATTTTGATTCGGAAAAACACATGATGGTATTCTAAGAACATGCTCAATAATTTTTCTGAGGCTTACTAAAACTTCTTTTGCCACGCTTAATACATTTGGAGTCAGTTTTGAATAAGATTTCCAAGCTACGGATTTTTCTTTTGGGAAAGGATCGGAATAGCAGTGGCTTAAGCTAATTGGGTTTGAGCAGACTGTTGAGTTGTGTGGAGCCCGATTATACTAAACACCACTTGTGTTATTTGGAAATTTTTGAGGGGGTATTTTAGAAATTTCCATTGTAATAGGGGTTTTTTTTCTTTTTTCCCCCCTCTTATATATATATATATATTCATCCTTGTAAAAAGTTTTTTTTTGGGAGAAGAAAATAGTGACATCAGCCGGCGGCCGTGGACGTAGCCCTAGTTTTGAGTGAACCACGTAAATCTCTGTGTTTTCTATTTTCTCTTGTTTTTATTGTTTTTCTTCTATTCTTGCCTTTGTTTCTTAGTTCCTAACAACTGGTACCAGAGCAAGGTTTTTTTGTTTTTTAGTGGGAGCAATGGCAGAGGAAGCAGGAAAGGCATCTGGAGTAGAAAAATTTGATGGCACAGACTTCGCGTATTGGAGGATGCAGATTGAAGATAATCTGCATGCAAAGAAATTACATCTACCTCTTTTGGGGATAAAACCAGAGACGATGAAGGCTGAGGATTGGGTTCTTCTTGACAGACAGGTACTGGGAGTTATCAGATTAACTCTGTCAAGGTTTGTTGCACATAATGTTGTGAAGGAGAAGACCACAACAGATCTGATGAAGGCGTTGTCTGGTATGTATGAAAAGCCGTCGGCAAATAACAAGGTGTATTTGATGAAGAAATTGTTCAATTTGAAGATGGCAGAGAACGCATCAGTAGCACAACACCTGAATGACCTCAACACTATCACAAATCAATTGTCGTCTCTAGAAATTGATTTTGATGATGAGGTTCGTACTCTGATTGTTCTGGTTTCTTTGCCGAACAGTTGGGAAGCAATGAGGATGGCAGTAAGCAATTCTATGGGAAAAGAAAAGCTCAAGTAGAATGATATACGAGATCTAGTTTTGGCTGAGGAGATTTGCAAAAGAGATGCAGGTGAAACTTCAGGATCTGGCTCTGCCCTAAATCTTGAGACAAGAGGTAGAATCATTAACAAAAGCTCAAATCGGGGTAGATCAAAATCCAGAAATTTCAATCAAAATAGAAGTAAATCTAGATCAGGTCGTCCTGTATAATGCTGGAATTGTAGAAAAATAGGTCATTTTAGGAACCAATGAAAAAGCCCTAAAAAGAAGAATGAAGATGATTCTGCGAATGCTGTAACAGAAGAGATACATGATGCATTACTTCTTGCAATAGATAGCCCACTTGATGATTGGGTTTTGGACTCAGGAGCTTCATTTTATACCACTCAACACCGAGAGATCCTACAAAATTATACTGCAGGTGATTTTGGGAAGGTATATTTGGCTGATAGTTCAGCCTTGGATGTTGTAGGTGTGGGAGAAGTCAGGATATCATCGCCCGATGGATCCATCTGGTCATTGGAGAAGGTTCGGCATATTCCAAACTTGAGGAGGAATCTGATTTCTGTTGGACAGCTTGATGATGAAGGGCATGCAATCCTGTTTGTTGGTGGTACCTGGAAGGTTACAAAGGGAGCCAGAGTATTGGCTCATGGAAAAAAGACTGGCACTCTATATATGACCTCATGTCCAAAAGATACAGTTGCAGTTACTGAAGCAAGTATTGATGCAAACCTATGGCATTGCAGGCTTGGTCACATGAGTGAGAAAGGATTGAAGATGTTGTTGTCAAGAGGAAAGCTACTAGAAATAAAGTCTATTGATTTTCATATGTGTGAAAGTTGCATCTTAGGGAAACAGAGAAGGGTGAGATTCTTGAAAACTAGCAGGACTCCGAAGGCTGAAAAATTAGAATTAGTGCACACTGATTTATGGGGACCTTCACTGATTGCATCACTTGGAGGTTCAAGGTACTATGTAACTTTTATTGATGACTCAAGCAGAAAGGTGTGGGTTTATTTTTTGAAAAATAAATCAGATTTATTTGAGACTTTTAAGAAATGGAGAGCCATGGTTGAGACAGAAACAGGTTTGAAAGTAAAATGCTTAAGATCAGATAATGGAGGGGAGTACGTAGATGGAGGGTTCAGTGAGTATTGTGCTACACAAGGAATTAAGATGGAGAAGACTATTCCTGGAACACCACAACAGAATAGTGTGGCAGAGAGCATGAACAGAACTCTCAATGAGCGTGCTAGGTGTATGAGGCTACATGCTGGGTTACCAAAAGTTTTTTGGGCTGATGTTGTTAGCACAGCTGCTTACCTAATAAATCGAGGGCCATCAGTTCCTATGGAGTTTAGAATTCCTGAGGAGGTTTGGAGAGGTAAACTTGACGCAAAGTCTAAAAAATGTTTTTTCATTGGATATGGTGATGAGAAATTTGGTTATAGGTTTTGGGATGAACAAAACAGAAAAATCATCAGAAGCATAAATGTGATATTCAATAAACGGGCTATGTACAAGGATAGGTCAACCATACTGTCAGATGTCACAGATCAAAAAAAATCTGAGGTTGTCAACTTAGATGAATTGACTGAAAGTACTGTTCAGAAAATGAGTGAAGAAGATAAGGAGAATGCAGATTCACAGGTTGATCAGAGTACACCAGTAGCTGAAGTTTGTAGATCCTCCAAGAACATTAGACCTCCTCAACGTTATTCATCATCACTAAATTATCTCATGTTGACTGATGGCGGTGAACCAAAATGTTATGATGAAGCTTTGCAAGATAAGAATTCAAGCAAGTGGGAGTTAGCCATGAAGGATGAGATGGATTCCTTGATGAGGAATCAAACATGGGAACTGACTGAGTTACCAGCAACTAAGAAGGCTTTGCACAACAAGTGGGTATACAGAATAAAGAATGAACATGATGGTAGCAAACGATACAAGGCCATAGTAGTAGTTAAAGGGTTCCAACAGAAGGAGGGTATTAACTACACAGAGATATTTTCTCCAGTTGTGAAGATATCAACGATTAGACTAGTGCTTGGAATTATAGTTGCAGAGAATTTACATCTTGAGCAGTTAGATGTGAAGACAGCGTTTCTTTATGGTGACTTGGATGAAGACATTTACATGCTTCAACCAAAAGGGTTCGTTGTTCAGGGGCAAGAGAATCAAGTCTACAAACTGAGAAAGAGCTTGTATGGCCTGAAACAAGCTCCAAGACAGTGGTACAAGAAATTTGATAGTTTTATGCATGAAATTGAGTTCAAAAGATGTGAAGCTGATCATTGTTTCTATATCAAGTTCTTTGACAATTCCTATATCATCTTAATGCTGTATGTAGATGATATGCTCATTGCAGGGTCTAGCATTGAGGATATCAATTATTTGAAGAAACAATTGTCAAAACAGTTTGCAATGAAGGATTTGGGAGTTGCAAATCAAATCCTTGGTATGAGAATCATTAGAGATAAGGCTAATGGTATATTGAAGCTCTCATAGTCGGACTATGCGAAGAAAGTTCTTAGCAGATTCAATATGAATGAAGCCAAATCTGTAATCACACCCTTGGGAAGTCATTTTAAACTGACCAAAGAACACCACCAAGACGTAAGAAAAAAGAGGATTACATGAGGAAGGTGCCCTATGCTCAAATTTTATTGGCGCCTTTGATGTATGCTATGGTGTGTATATAGGCGTACATTGCACATGCAATGGGAGTTGTGAGCAGATTCATGAGTAGGCCCCGGAAAGCGAGCATTGAGAAGCAGCTTAAGTGGATTCTAAGATATTTGAAGGGCTCATCAGATATATGTATTTGTTTCACAGGTGCAAGTTTGAAACTGCAGGGTTATGTAGATGCTGATTTTGCTGGAAATACAGATAACAAGAAGAGTACTACAGGGTATATCTATACATTGAATGGCACTACAGTTAGTTGGATTTCTCAATTGCAGAAAGTTGTTGCTCTCTCTACAATAGAAACAGAGTATGTTGCTGTTACAGAAGCTAGCAAGGAGATGATCTAGTTACAAAATTTTTGGCAGAATTGGGAAAGAGGCATGAGAATAGTATTTTGTACAACGACAACCAAAGTGCCATTCATCTTGCTAGGAATTTAGCATTTCATTCAAGAACCAAGCATATGCAGTTAAGGTATCATTTCATTCGGACTTTATTAGAAGATAAAGTGTTGGCTCTTGAGAAGATTCCAGGCAGTGAAAATCTAGCTGATATGTTAACCAAGGTAGTTATTGTTGACAAACTGAAGCTATGCAAAGCTTCAGTTGGTTTGAGCACCTGATGATTAGAAGGATTTGTCACCGGTCTGTTGTTCAGCTGTGTTTCTTTGAAGATTTAAAGCTTGAGAACTTGGATGAGATCAGTCTCCAAGTGGGATTGTTGAGTTGTGTGGAGCTTGATTACACTAAACACCACTTGTGTTATTTGGAAATTTTTGAGGGGGTATTTTAGAAATTTCCATTGTAATAGGGGTTTTTTTTTTGGAGAAGAAAATAGTGAAATCAGCCGGCGGTCGTGGACGTAGCCCTAGTTTTGGGTGAACCACGTAAATCTCTGTGTTTTCTTTTTTTTCTTGTTTTTCTTCTATTCTTGCCTTTGTTTCTTAGTTCCTAACACATACAACTCTTATGACTAAGAATATCCTTGTTGTTGTTAATGCTGAAGATAAACATTGGGTGCATATCTTGCAGCTTATATATGCCAATTTAAATGTTTGGGCCAATTGTGAGTCTAAAAAGGTTTCTTGGTTTTTAAAATGTTTTGCAAAACTGTACTTAGAGTCCGGCCAAATTTATAGATTAATATTTGTAATATTGACTCTACTAGCTTCTTAAATGATCATTGATGTTTTGAACTTCCTTTAAGCCTAAAACCTATCTTTCTTAATATGAGTTTGTTTGTTGAGTGTTTAAAAATTGTTGATTTCATTCAAGATGGTAAACTTAACTCTAAATCCGTATCAATCTGCTTAAGTAGCCATCTCGATTAGAACACGATTTCCAAGATGACCTTTGATTATTTTCATCCCAATCAATGGGTGTGGTTTCCCAATGCCTCCTCTTCCAAACTTTCCACAGAAGTTTATAATTTCTATAACCACAAAGACCTTTCTGATACAATTGTTTGGGATGAGTGGCATAGTTTATGAAGGCTTCCTGTAGCCTACCTGCTTTAACTTTCATGTGGAGATTGCTACATGTCCACACTCCTACATTTGGGTTTTATTATGACATGAACCTTGGCTCTTAATTCATGTGTCCGTTTTGTGGCTTGTGTGAGGAAAGTGATGAGCATGTAATTTGGGACTGTAGAATAATTGTAGGTGTCGGAAATTTGTTGAGCATAATGCAGGTGTTACCTTGGAGGATGTTGGGTCTTTCGTGGAAGGTTCATGGCTCTTGAAAAATTGGCATACCATGATGGGAAGTTAAAATTTGAAAGCTCTCATGACCGCTAGTATCTGGGCTTTATGGAAAGCCAGATGTGATACTGTGTTTGCTAAGAAAGTTGCAAATCCTAATCAAATTTCCTAATAGTCTCTTAGGTCCACAAGCTAGTATTTCACTCTTATCATTGGGCTGGGTCTGGCCAGCCCGGCCCAAAAAATTAATGTTTTGACCGAGCCTAAGCCCAAATCTGACGGGCCTCATGAATAGTTTGGGCTTTACTGGGCCTGTCCAAATTTAAAACATGAAACCTATAGCCCAATTTATAGGCTTGGCTCTTTGGATTAATCATTGGATCGAGCTAGAATCGCCCGTTAGATTTGGCTCGAATTGGCCCACTGTTAATTTTTTTAAACTTTATATTATTAAACTTTGTGATGATTTAAAAATAAAAAATAAAAAAAATACAAAAATGAATAATTTTATTAATTGATTAGTATTATTATTACAATTTTTACTTGAGAAAAATATTGTATAACTACAATATAAGTACATCCAAACTAGATTAGCATATACTCATTTGTCAACCATATATACTTTCTCCCATTCTACATAAAATCAGATCTCTATGTACTTGATTGATCAATGAAAATACAACCCTACTCCAAGATGAATCATGTAGGGAGTTGTTAATTGGTTGGCATGACATGACTTATGAGGTTGGCCCATGACAATTAGCAAGTTAGCTAGTTAGCTTCCTTATATGATGGTCATATTTTAATTAATCAATCATTTGTAATATTTTTAAATTTTTATTATTAATGTTTAGTGACACGTCCTTTTGCATGTGAACTGCAAGTGCACGGGTTTGTCGAAGTAATAATATCCTGGTGACTGGGTAGTCGTATCCACATGGACTAGTGATCAAAAACACCAAGATTGCTATTTAACTAGAATGAAGATGAATTGATAATAGTGTGAACAAAGTCAATGAAAATGGAAATAAAGAAAGAAGACGGAAGAGAGAAGCTATAAAAAATGAGAGGAAAGGCAATCGATCAAAAGTTGGGTACCCGGACATTGCTCCTCCCCCTAGGACAATTGCTTCAAGTGCAAGACTAATCATTATGTCTCCTAACTAATGCTTCATGAGTCGTAGAAATCCTAAAATACACGGTCTCAAACCTAAGGTTAACCATGACTAACTCTACACTATGTCCCGTAGAGAAATCACTCAATCTCAGCACCACATACTGTGCAAAGTTACATAAAGCTCTAGGGACTCCAAGTGATAAACCATATTCCCTAATATAGATCTAACCCTTTGGTCCAGACGAAAGACCCCTAGTCATAATCAAGCCCCAGATACTAAGGATTACTTCAATGCTTCACTCTGTTGCTCGCGCAACTAAGCTCCAGCGGAGTTCGTCTCTTAGCACTTCACTATATTGTGACTGCAAAGAACCCTTGAAACGTAGAGGTAGGATAAATCACACCAGAGGGGAAAGGGGACGTTCCGCTACCTATCGACTCACTCTCTCAACCTTCTCCAATCTGGCATTGTCTAACCCTCATTATGTGTCACTCATCCACAAAAGTTACCAAGATGGATTCTCAACCCTAGTGTCACTCTAAGAGAAAATCAATTCAACAAGCATTCAAGATTGGAACTTAATTAAAGACATCAATTAAAGAAACATAATAAAAGGTCAATGTCAGAATAACATCCTAGGGTTTACTAGTCCAAGTACCCTTTAGGGGTTTAGCTCTCCATAGAGCACAAGACAATCAATAATGAAATCAAAAGTAAAGATATGCAACCATGAAGAAAACCCCTTTGGTGTTCGTGTCGATGGTCTTGTGGAGTAGCCTCGTCTTCTTTAAAGGTTCCCTCGTCAAGCCTAGAGCACACCTCTCCGAATTGATGCCGATGAAAGCTCCCCAATAACTCTTTTCCGAAAGAACGCGGTGATGAAGGCCGTAAAACCACTCCAAAAACCTTGACGAAGCCTCCCTAAACCCTAACCGCGGGCGCCTCCAAAGATGGGGAAAAGATGAAGAAAGGATGGAAAGAAGGATCCCCAAATAGGCTGAAATCGCGGCTTTAAGTAGGCTGAAATCGGGCATCCACACAGGCGTTTGGAATTTCCACACGCCCATGTGAATCTGCAAAAATTCAATTTTCAGCGCCCTATGAACAGTAACTGGTACAGTAAATTGCTGGAGTAATCTGCTATAGTACTCCGCCAAAATACTCCCAAATCCACACTTTTCATCAAGGCAACATAAACGAGTACACGTTTATACTGTAGATCGCGTTGCATCTTTAAATAAAAACACATTTGATGGCAATCTTACTAGCTTTGCTCAAGTCGGAACACATGAGTGTGACTGCCTCTGTGCCCCCTCCAATTTGCATATTTCCTTGAACATAACGGAGGTTGGAACACTCACATGTATTTGAACACAACTTGTGTCTTCACGTCAATCTACTTTAGTTTCTTTCTTCTATATTTGTTTCCACAACTCTACATGCACAAAAGAATACAAATACACATATATTAGCGATAAAGTCTGAGAAAATTAATGCTCATCGTAAGAAAAGAATACTTCGTATTACTAATACACAAGCACTTATCATTTAGTAATAAATCCAATAGGTCAGATCATGGGTCGGTCTATTGGATCAGCCCAAAAAATATCCAAAAGGGTCGTCCCATCATTTAAAAATAATATCCATATCCTAGCTATTTAGATTCCTTGTATGATGGCCATATTTTAAACAATCAATCATTTATAATATTTTAAAAAAATTTATTAATAATGTTTAGTAATAAATCCAATGGCCCAGATCATGGGTCGGTCTGTTGGACCAGCTCAAGAAAAGTCCAAAAGGGTCGGCCCATCACTTAAAAATAATATCCACATCCAATCTAAGGTTTGTTTGGGTCAAGTTTGGATTAGCCTGTCAAACATTGACTTTTGGTTATGTTTGGATCGGGCTTGGGCCAGTCCGTAAGCCTTGGGTGAAATGATGAGAGTGACTAGTATTCGAGGTGGAAGAAAGCTAATATCAGGGAGTATCTTCCAAACTCTTTCCAATGATATTGTATTTCAGTCTTTTATGATGCATCTTGGGTTGATCAACAGTCATTTTGTGGTTTAGGTTTTCTCCTTGCTGCTGGAACTCAGCGCATCATACTTACTAAGGTACCCTCAACCATTACCCATTCAAGTATACAAGGAGAAGTTGCTACAGTTCATCACTAAAGCTATGCAAAAGCATAAATTTAATTATGATTGAGTTTTATGTGACTATCCCACGATGGTGGAGCTAATCAAGACAAATAATCAATGTTTAACTTAGTGATTCAGAGATGAACTTAGAATGATGAAGCAACTTGTTGGTCGCAATCCTGAAATGATCCTTTAATACAGACCCGGAGACCTCAATCAAGCAGCTGATGCTCCTACGACTTTTGGAAGGAATAATCTAGGTTTAGCCCCTTTTCACCAAGATCTTGATATCCCTAGATGGCTAATGGAAAAGCGAGTGTCTAAAAGTCGGGCTTGTCTTTAGTATTAGCGGTTTGTCTTTTGATTAATCAGTATCTTTTTTCTCTGTTTTTAAGCTTGTGGTAGCTCTCCTTTTTCTCAAAAAGAAAAAAAGAAAAAGAAAAAAACTTATACAAAATTTTTAAATCCACTCCAACAATAAAGCTCAATTTGTTGAATTGCCTGCTCCAAATATCTCCTCTATAGAATAAGAAAAAATTTCTTTTATTAAAAAAACATATTTTTCCTCAAATTTTCATCTTATAAAATTTAGAACACATTCTTTGATAAAAAAAAAGGTCTATATAACAAGGTGTAACACAAATTACCATCATGGTTAATATATAAAAATAAATCAAATATAAGAGATTGTTTTTTTTACTAAGAATTTGTTCAGAGGCAAAATTGAATTTTTTTTTTCTCTCTCTATTATGGTTTTTCAGATAGTTTGCTTTAGCAATGTTGCTAGTGTTTAATTTAACCCATCATTTAGGATAAGATGAATATTTCCAATGTATTTAAGTTTAACCATACAAATGACTTATTATTATAGCTATAGTCATCCATCTACTATGTCTCGAGTTCTTTTTTGTAATGAAATTTCATTTTAAAATCCATGCCTTTAATGGATATTTATATTGTCAAATTTGGGCGAAATTTAAGATGATCCATGACTAAAGCTTTAAGACACCTACCTCTTTGTTGATCTTTGTCAGCGAGAGCTTGTTGGTTGTGATTTATATAACGCAAGTGTACGCTATCGCAAACAAGTAATATAATGATAAGAGAGAATCGTCCCACGAGGATTAAGTTTATTAATTACCAAAATCAGTAACCCTAATTCTACTTTGTTAATGAGGTTGAAAAGATTTAGTTTAGAAAATCTAATTCAAGGGCTAGAGAGAGAGATAGAGAGAGTTAAATAAGGAGAAATCAATGTCAAGAGATTCTAGGGTTTCCCAGATCACCTAAACTAATTCCACCTAGATCATCTAGTTCAATCAATAATGTTTGTTTCTTGTGTTGTCATCAAATTTTCCTAAATTACATATTGATCTTTCTCAAGCATCAATAGCATATTCCAATAGATAAGTTAACATCATCTCTGAGATAACTGTGAACCTATGGAACTCATTAAGCTCTAGAAATTTATAATGATGCATACAACCTCATAAATATCACTATCTTATGATGATTATACGATATTTCAACCAAGACTTAATTCAATTATCACCTCTTGGTCTCAAATCAAATTAATAATCATGCAATCGGTGATCAAGCAATCACAAGTATTAAGCATAGATCAAAATATGCAACATAGTCTTAAAACAAGCATCAATTAAATTAAACAAATATGAATCTAGGTTTTCATAGTATGGCTACATCGTAGCCCTAGAAAAAGTATTTAGAACATAATAATTTCAAAGTTCGACATATGAATAAGGTTCATAATCAAATAAACAAAGAAAAACTAAAAACTAAAGCCTGGCAATGAATCCGCGCCGAATCTTCGCTCCCGGTCTCTTGATTTCTCCGGAATTCCTCCATTTTCGTCTCAACCCAAGCCCCTTTTATAACATAAAAATCGGGGTAGCGCCTAGGCGCCAAATACTGTAGCGCCTAGGCGCTATACTTTATGTTTTGCACCATTTGATGTTGTAGCGCCTAAGCTCTGCATGCTAGCGCCTAGGCACTAATTTTTTTGTTTTGCTTGTTCCTTCTTTGTTGAAACTTTGCTCTTCTTACTCCAATTTTGTGTCTTTTACATGTTCTTCCTTCAAATCAATCTCTTTATTTCCTACAATGCAATAACAATAATATTAGGAGTAAAATTGGTTCAAAATAATTCAAATTTAATTTATTATGAGTTAAAGAAGGTCTATATATTGAGTGCAAATTATACTTATCAAATACCCCCAAACTTAGTCTTTTGTTCGCCCTCGAACAAAAGAAAGAGAAAGAAAAATATCGTGAAACAAAGCAATATGATTAACGGCAACATTAAGTGAAACTCCGGCCTCAAAGTTGTATTTTTCAAACCCATAAAAAGAAATTTTAAGCACGGTCTACAATTTCAACTAGAGGGCAAATCTTACTCCATTTAAGGTTCCATGTGTGTGTGTCCAGTCTTTGCTACACCGCTATCCTTGAACTCTTGTTTGTTTATGCAAAAATAAGAACCCACCTAACCTCTAATTGAACCCCCAAACTTATTTACTTATGCATATTTCGTCGTTTTTTTTTTTACTTTTTTTTTCATCATCAATTTTTTTTAAACAATAGCTTTCACACATCCTTTGAGGTAGCCCTTTCTCCCAATAGGGCATACTTAGTATCCGACTTTTCGAGTGGCTTCACACATCAAAGGTAGTAGCTCTTTTCTGTTTTTGTGACAACTGACCTAACTAACTAATTTTAGGGTCTTTCAAGGCTTTAGTAAGCTCCTAATTTGCATAAATGATCTCTAAGCATTTGGACAACTTAGTAAGCATAACTGGGTGTGCTAAGAGTATAAATGAACCAAAAATAGAGCAACACAAGCACTATAGTCAAAAGACAGACCCATCTATTGTTTTTCATGGATTAGAAAAGTCACTAGAATTTTTATCATAGGCCATCATTGTTCCACAAACCAAAAAAACATTTTTTTTATCAACATCACCACACCCCCAAACTTAGAAGAAAACATTGTCCTCAATGTGAGCAAAGAGAAATAAATAATTAAATAAAAGGCATAAAATAAGAATAAAAACTCCCCTGAATGTCTTGACTTTCATTTCTTCACTATCATCCTTTGGTGGTGGGTGTTTTTGGAAGGTTGGAGCTTATGGGAGCTGAATTATAAAATAAGATAAAATGAGATAAGAAAAATATAATAAAATAAAACGTTAAAAATGCATGGGTTGCCTCTCAGCTAGAGCTTTGTTTAACGTCCTCAGCTCGACGACTCCTTTATCATGGTGGGTTCAAGATGATTTTATTTTTACCCTTGTCAAAGCTCCACCCAAAATATGGCTTCATCCGATGCCCATTAATTTTGAGAGCTCATTTCTCTGAATGAGTGACTTCCGCAACACCATATGGTAACATCTTATTGATTGTGAATGGTCCACACCACTTCATCTTGAATTTTCCATGCCTAGCCTTTGTTTGCTTTTTATTAGTTATGTCATCTTTATAAGCTTCATTTCGAAACTCATCGAACTCAATCAATTGCAAAAGATTTTTCTCATCAATACGAAAGCAACATTCACTTGCTTGTGGATATTTTATAGCATCAAAAACGTTGAAAGTCACTTCTTCCTCTTGGACCCGAAGATGTAATTCTCCTTTTTGCACATCAATAATCGCTCTCTCAGTAGCCAAAAATGGTCTACCTAGTATAATTGGTATGTCTTTGTCTTCTTCTATGTCAAGTACAATGAAATCAGTTAGAAATATGAACTTATCTATCTTGACTAGGACATCTTCAATTACTCCCCTGGGGTGCTTCAATGAACGATCTGCTAGTTGTAATGTGACTGTAGTAGGCCGCGTTTCTCCGAAGTTAAGCTTCTTGAAGATTGATAAGGGCATTAAATTGATACTTGCTCCTAAATCACATAATGCCCTCTCAAACACCACATTCCCAATTGAGCATGGGATGGTAAAACTGCCTGGATCCTTGAGTTTGGGTGGAAACTTCTTTTGCAAGATTGCGACTGTCTCATAATCCTTAAGCTTCCTTTTGTTTGATAGAATTTCTTTCATAAACATCGCATAGCTTGGCATTTGTTTAAGAACTTCAGTAAATGGGATATTAATGTGAAGCTTCTTGAATATATCTAACAATTTAGCAAACTGCTGGTCAAGCTTATTCTTCTTCAGGCGCTGAGGAAAAGGGATTCTGGTAAATCTATCTTGTGGTAATGGTGCTTCAATCTGAGATTCAAATTTATTGTGTTCAAGGTTATCTTGATCATGCTTCTGATCTACAGACTCAGACTTTTTCTCTGGCATCTTCAATTCCTTTCCTCTCCTCAAAGTAATTGCACTACATTGTTCATTGCCACTCTTTCTTGGATTTGCCTCAGATGTGCTAGGCAAGTTTCCTTGTTGTCTCTCTATTAACATATTCGCCATTTGACTTAGCCGAACCTCCAAATTCCTTATCTGTGCAGAATGATTTTGCAGAGTAGTGTGAGTTTCATTCATGAACTACGTTTGAGTTGTAGCTAACTGGGCCATTGCTTCCTCCAGATTTATTTTCTTCTCTTGTGGTAGGTTGCTTTGTTCCTGCATAGTTGAGTTATTTTTCCAAGATAGGTTAGGATGATTCCGCCATCCTAGATTGTACCTATTGGAATAGGGATTATCTTGTTCCTATTCAAATTCCCCACATATTGAGCTTGCTCTACTGTCATTTATGATAAAGAAATACTAGCTGGACATTCAAAGCTTTGATGAGGCCACCTACACATTTCACAAGCCAGAGCGGTAGTCTTTACTACATTTGCTGGCAAATTATTGTTCTAAAACTGCTTTGAGAGAGCTACTATTTGGGCTGAAAGGTTGGTAATGGCATCTATCTCATGTACTCCAGCCATTTTCCTTGGCATGTTTCGCTCATTAGGCCACTAATAGTTGTTAGCAGTTATATCTTCTAGCAATTCATATGCCTCATCAATAGTTTTTTTTCATTAAGGCTCCACCTGCAGATGCATCCACTAGTGTTCTGGTGGTATTGTTCAGACCTTGGTAAAAGTTTTGGATCTGTATCCACTTATGCAACCCATGATGAGGACATTTCCTTAATAATTCCTTGTATCTTTCCCATGCCTCATATAAAGTTTCACCTTCATATTGAATGAAATTATTGATTTCAATCCGCATCTTTGCTGTTTTGGCTGGTGGAAAGAATTTGGCAAGGAATTTCTAAACAAGATCATCCCATGTCACAATGGAATCTGGTGGCAATAAATTCAACCAATTTCTTGCTTTCTCTCTCTCTTAGAGAGAAAGGAAATAGACATAGGAGAACTGCTTTATCATCCACTCCATTATACTTAAATGTATCACAAACTTCAAGAAAGTTCGCGATATGAAGATTGGGGTCTTCATTAGGTAGAAAATTGAACTGAATCGCTTGAATCATTTGAAGAGTCACCGGCTTCAGCTCAAAGTTGTTTGCTTGAATGACTGGCCGCCTAATCACAGGTTGAATGCCAGTTAATGGCATTGCATAATCACGCAAAACCATTGGTTGATTGACCACCATTGGATTATTAAATACTTGCTCATTTGCTGGTGCATTGTCCCTAGCTCTTGCTTTCTCAGGATTATCCATGGCTTCTAGCGATTGATTATTTGTAAGTCTTGTCTCCTTCCTGTTCCTGTGACACGTACGTCCTATTTTAGAGTCAAAAGATATGAGACTTTCAGTACCAAATTTTCGCATTCAATTTTAACAATTTTGATTAAAAGAAGAAAAAAAAATCAAGAATAATGAATTATGAAGTAAAACCAGAGTTTTTTTTATATTAATAAAGAACACAATCCCCGACAACGGCGCCAAAAACTTTTTGGTTGTGATTTATATAACGCAAGTGTATGTTATCGCAAACAAGTAATATAATGATAAGAGAGTATCGTCCCACGAGGATTAAGTTTATTAATTACCAAAATCAGTAACCCTAATTCTACTTTACTAATGAGGTTGAAAAGATTTAGTTTAGAAAATCTAATTTAAGGACTAGAGAGAGAGAGAGAGAGAGAGAGAGAGAGAGAGAGAGAGAGAGAGAGTTAGATAAGGAGAAATCAATGTCAAGAGATTCTAGGGTTTCCCAGTTCACCTAAATTAATTCCACCTAGATCATCTAGTTCAATCAATCAATGTTTGTTTCTTATGTTGTCATCAAATTTTTCAAAATTACATTTTGATCTTTCTCAAGCATCAATAGCATATTCCAATAGATAAGTTAACATCATCTCTGAGATAACTGTGAACCTATGGAACTTATTAAGCTCTAGAAATTTATAATGATGCATACAACCTCATAAATATCACTATCTTATGATGATTATACGATATTTCAACCAAGACTTAATTCAATTATCACCTCTTGGTCTCAAATCAAATTAATAATCATGCAATCGGTGATCAAGCAATCACAAGTATTAAGCATAGATCAAAATATGCAACATAGTCTTAAAACAAGCATCAATTAAATTAAACAAATATGAATCTAGGTTTTCATAGTATGGCTACATCGTAGCCCTAGAAAAAGTATTTAGAACATAATAATTTCAAAGTTCGACATATGAATAAGGTTCATAATCAAATAAACAAAGAAAAACTAAAAACTAAAGCCCGGCAATGAATCCACGCGAATCTTACGCTCCCGGGTCTCTTGATTTCTCGAATTCCTCCATTTTCGTCTCAACCCAAGCCCCTTTTATAACATAAAAAATCGGGGTAGCGCCTAGGCGCTAACACTGTAGCGCCTAGGCGCTATACTTTATGTTTTGCACCATTTGATGTTGTAGCGCCTAAGCTCTGCATGCTAGCGCCTAGGCGCTAGATTTTCTGCTTTGCTTGTTCGTTCTTTGTTGAAACTTTGCTCTTATTCCTCCAATTTTGTGCCTTTTACATGTTCTTCCTTCAAATCAATCTCTTTATTTCCTACAATGCAATAACAATAAGATTAGGAGTGAAATTGGTTCAAAATAATTCAAATTTAATTTATTATGAGTTAAAGAAGGTCTATATATTGAGTGCAAATTATACTCATCAAAGCTAGTAATTGTATAAAATTTGAAGATACATAACGAATTGGAGCTAAAGTTCAAATGGTTACATATATCATCAATTTAACAACTTCTTAATGAAAAAAATCTAAATTGTCAAACAACAATGTTATAACAGCTATAAATTTAAACTTCGCTTTTAAACAGCAATTTTATCTTCATCACCTGAACCTCATTTCTGCCTGATAATTCTCTTTCTCCTAAGAAACAGAACAAATGTAGGCATTACCCTCCCTCTCTTCTTAATAGTAAATGATGGAGATCGACTGGGAAGACGAGTTATTGATGATGCAGATGACCTTCTGATCTTAGCTCTTCTCTTTGAAGTGGCAAACCCATTGTCTTTAATAGATTTCCTTGTCTGAGAAACAGAAACATTAGCCTGAGCATGGAAAGCCTCAGCCTCACTTCGATCAATGTCTTCTTCCACTGTTCTCATCTGATCAACCATTGTCTCTTTTTTCTTGTGAAGTTCTTCGATATCACTCTTAGTACGTTCAATCTTCAATGACATCTCCTTCTCTTCAGCTTTCAATGCTTCTATCCAAGCCAGAATGGCAGCAACCTTCTTGTTGGCAACATCCATTGTCGCAGCTGCACCACTAGTTAAGTACTCATACTCAGAACTAGATATAGTTATACGAGAACCGTGCAACTGTGTGCAAACTCTATTCCTCATCGCTCTCTCAGCAACGGTCTTTAGCTTTTTAAGCGCAGATTCTTCAGCTTTTTTAGCTGCCTCGAGCTCTTTCATTGTAGTTAACAACCTCTCATTGTCTGAATTGATAGTTTCCTCACTCTTCATTTCAATTTTGATAGATCTTGACTCTTCGCTTATCTGCTCTCTTTCCCTCCTCACTGCCTCAGTGTCTATCTTCATTTGTTGCAGTGCTGCTGAAAGATTGGCCACTATTTCTTTAGCTCTTGTGTCGGCTACCAAAGCTGATTCGAGCTGTGATTTTGCTTTCAGAAGCTTATAGTTGAGATTCCTGACTGCAGAATCTGTCTTCTTCTCATTTTTCTCAATTTGTTCCTTTTCCTTAAATATTTCAATTAGTTCTTTTCTTATAAGATCCATAGCACTCATGAACTGAAACCCTTGGTACTTGTATGATGCCAACTCTTTCTTTGCGACCTCCAATTCAGCTTCCACATTTCGTAATTCTCGCCGTGTTTGTTCTTCCTTTTTCTGTTCATCATTGCTCATTGAATTACTCTTGCTGAAATTCTTCTCCATAGCCCTCACTAATACCATCTCATTTTGCAAGACATCAACATCAGCAGTGGTCACAGCAAGACTTCTTTCAAGCTCCTGAGTTTGTCGTATTTCCTTTCGAAGGCCCTTGATTCTGTTGTTAGCTTCTTCAATGCTCTTAGAATACCGGGAAAACTCTGCTAATCTTTGAGACTCAATCTGTTGCAGTTCCCTTTCAGCTTCCATTCTTGCTAGCTCAACTAAAACATGCTCTTCATTTATGTGCTCGATTTCCTTTTGAAGATCCTCCGCACAGGCCTCCATTGTTCTCACTTTAGAACCAGAGGCCTTTATTTCACTTTCGGCATTCGCCTTTGCTTCTATGGCAGATGAAACCTCAAGTTTCAGCTTGCTCAATTCATGCTTGACTCTGTCAAGCTCATGCATCACTTGAACATAATCAAGAGGTTGGGAGTTCATCATTATTTTCGGAGAATTCATCGATTGAAGCTCTTGTTTCTGAGCCAGTGTTTTAGCATTACATTCCTCGATGCGTCGAGCGAGTTCATTGCCATCCCCTGGCCATATACAATTCTGATTCTGCTCTGGCCTTGTCATCTTCAGCACACTTCTTATTTTCGCACAATCTGCCTATATCCATTTTCGCAACATGGATCTCTCTTGCCCTTTTTGTAGCCAATTCCTTCACAAATAAAAACTATCAAATGTGAAGAACATGTAGCTTTGTCAAGAAAGAGGACATCAAAATTAGTTTGCAATATATAATACATACATCTGACAGTGAGAAGTGAGGTTTGAGTTTGTTTTGCTTTCCACCATTACTCACCATCTTTTCTCCAAACAAATTAATTGCTTCTCTTACAGAGCTAGTCCTCTCTGGGCTGCCAGATCTTGTTCTTTCCATGAAGTACAAATGGAAACTAAATTATCTGAAAATCAAATAGCACTTCAAGAAGAAATCAAAATAACAAACCTGACAAGAGAATACCCAATTTGTTGTAATCCTTTATTTGTTCTTGCCTCACAATTCGGAGAGATAAAGGAAGGCAGCTGTACAATCAGGGAATATCTCTTCTGCAAAAACAAGTCCCTCATCTTTTCTTCATGCTTTTTGATGAAAGTGCTTCAATATGAAAGACACTGGTCTCTTTTTCTTTTGGCCTTTTTGTCTCTTCTCTTGTGCTATCTGCTTGTTGGTGCTCTGTAGAATTGTCACCACACAAGCATTTCTTGAGTGTAGTTCACAGGTTGCCTTCGCCTTTTTTTTGCTTATATATATATATATAAATAATTTTTATTTTTCATATTCTAGATTTTTTAGGTTATTTATATTTACGACGCAATAAAAATTTTTCCAATGTGCTTTACTGTAATCATTATTATTATTATTATTACTTTGTTCATCTCTATTGTTAGTGGACTACTTTGTGGCTGTTGTTGTCTTTTTGTTATGCAAAAATGTGGTTTATTTATTTATTTAAAAAAATCATCTATATTAAAATATTCAATGTAATCCTTATATTTAGCTTTATGTTTTATTTTTATATCTTAAAAAGACTCTAATTATCACTTAATATTCATAATTCAAAACATATAATTGTTTTACTAAATTTTTTAAATTATGAATCACTTTATGAGTTGCTAATAATGGCAAAATCAAATGAATATGGTACACAAATCATCATCCATTTCCATCTTTTATTTTAAGTTAAATAAAATAAATAAATAAGATAATGATATTGAATATAACAAATAAAACGGTAGCCAAACTTATTTATTTAGGCGAAATAAATAAAAATAAATAAATAACATCAATCATATTTCATATTCGAAATCATATAAAATGACATTTACGTAAAATGAGTTTTTGTCTTTATATTTATAGCCCTAATTGCTGGTATTTATGGGTTTTTTTTTCTTTTTAATCAATCTCAGACTTCAAGGATTTATACATTTGCAAACAAATTAATCTAGTTACTAAGAATAGCAAATTAGTATATAAGGCTGAACTATTCTAGCGAAGTTCAATCTAAAGTTAGTGAGTTTTTTCTAAACCGACCGGACAGCCCGCATGGCAACCCTATGCATGGCTTCACTCACCTCCTTTCCAGAACCCGCTCCAAGTTGGTGGCTTGGCACAGATCTGGTGTTTCTGATATTGAAAATAATTTAATCAACACCGAGATTAATATCAGTGATCTTGAGCTTTCTGACCTTAATGACATTTCTCAAAGCCGTTTACTGGATCAATATTCTAAACTTTCGGCCATCCAGCGGCAGTGTAGCATCAAATGGGCCCAGCGTGCTAAAATTTTGTGGGTTAATGATGGTGATAGAAACACTCGGTTTTTTCACTCTGTTTTTCGCACTCGTTCTCATAATAATTATATTTCTCAAATCCAAGATTTAAATGGTAATACTTTCTGTGTTCCGGCTGACATTGAGAGTGCTTTCATCGATTTCTTTCATCATATCTGGAATGCTCCTTCGAATGTTGCCTCTAATATTGCAGATTTTTTGCCTCCTGATCTTCCTCGTATTTCGGATCAAGATCGTAACTCCCTTATCGTGGAGGTCACTAAAGAGGAAGTTTTCTGTACTCTTTCTGACCTTCCTTCAGGTAAGTCCCCTGGTCCTGACGGGTTCAATGTTGAATTTTATCAGAATTACTGATCTATAATTGGTGATCATCTTTTTAATGCTATCCTTTATTTTTTCAATAATTCTAACATGCCAGCTTCTTGGGGCAAAACATTTATCGTGCTTATCCCTAAATCTGATTGCCCGAAGCTGGTTTCCGATTTTAGACCTATATCTCTTTGCAATGTTTGCTACAAGATTATTACTAAAATCCTTGCTAATCGCCTCAAGATTGTCACACCCACCCCTTCTACTGAGGTAAATGTGGCACCCATCAGTTAAAATTCCCTTTTTAGCTGGAGCCCGACACCAGCTTTAAACAAAAATCGGACCTACTGAAATCACAATTTACAACTTCACACAAATACGAGGGTTCAAATCTGAAATACTGATAAATACAAATACTCAAATTTGCGAGTACTGACCGCTACTGAGATCACCACACCAATAACAAGAAAGAAAGAAAGAAGAGGGACCCCTTTGCAATCCTGGACTCAACCACGACTAGCGCTATACTCAATCGGGGTAATATAGGGGTCACTGCTCCTGCGACTCTGACACATTCGGGTTGGTCGGTGGTGGCTTAATAATTTTCAAATATTTAAATACGAGTATATATAAAGTATATAAATACCAGCTGCTCGAAATAATTTTTCCAACTTTTTCCAAAAATACCGAATTCTAGCAAAAATACAATCTTTAAAGAACTCTTGAAACATAAATTCAACATAGATCAGACATCGATTTGATTTTTCTCGAGAAAAACACAAATTTACGTGAGAGCTGCCCTCATCACGATTCAAAAAAATAACATAAATCTCAAATTCAAAAATCGTGATACCCAACACTCACCCGGCATAACATGGTCTAGAAAACTCTCTAAACCTTTGCTAGTGGCAGCGGCTGGGTTCGAGCCGTCGAGAACTCATGTCATAGCGTTGACCCATCGGTTCGCCGGTCGGTGACCCGGCTACCCGATGAATATCCGATCGAGGGGCTCTACACTCCCACAGGCGGCCCTCGTAGTAATCAATACCCGGGTCCACCACGCCACCTCTAAAAGGGCGGCCCGTGGGGACCCACTCTGCGATGAGTCGGGGCCTTGGCCGTCGCCCATCAAAACCATCAAGTAAATCTGACAATAATACCATCCGTATAAATCATAACACGGGATCCTTTTCCGGGACAAGTATTCACATCACGAAATAAACATTATTTTCCACAAAGCCCGATGCCAAGCGTATAATAATGCATAATACCGGTAAAGCCCGGATCAGCGATACCATTCCTATACCGGGGAATGAAAACCAATTCTATTATCAATGCCGATAAAACATCTTTAATATGCTCACATGGTTTTCATAAATCACTCCAAATCAAAGCATATATACCCATCAAAAAAATAAATACAAGAATTGAATGATTAAATCACATATACATGTATTTTTTTACTATTCACAAATACGTATAATTATACAAAAGCAGAATGTATCAATACGGTTATCATGAACATCAATGGCAAACAAATATACGTATATTTCAACTATATATGGAATCAAACATGATAAAAATGAAATACTTAAACATTTATTTCCAAAAATACTAGCCATTAAACAATTATTTCAAAAATAATAATAATTAATCAATTATTTAAAAATAATAGCCACTACCAACTCACTGGGTGTCCTTGGGTTCCTTCCCTAGGGCCGGAACTCTCTCCTAAGCACGAACAACACCCTAGCAGAATAATATAACAAAAATAAATACTACATTTAAACTCAAAAATAAAATACAAAAAAATAATAATAGACTCTCTATTGGCCCACTCACTCCAATCGGTTAAAAATCCGACCTTGCATAATCAAGCTGGCTTTCGATTGTATTTAAACAAACTCGGGTTTAGGCTAAACAACTCTTTGAATCGATCCGAGACCAATCTTAATTGCCTTTGAACCAAACTTAATTTTCTTGAACCGAGCCTTGAACCAACTCAATTCTTACACAAAAATCCATTGAACCAACTTGGTTCGGGTCCAAAAATCCTTAACCCAAATCAATTGAGACCAAACCCAAACCATCTCGACTTGATTTGATCAAACCCAACTCAACAAAACCAATTCAACTCAACCCGATTTCAATTTGGTTAAACCCAACGAGTTCAATCTAACCATCATCATTAACACCTTAATCATCATCATCATCAATTTAATTAACTAAACCAAACCCTAATCTCGAGTGCTACGGTGATGCTACGATGAAATCCGTGAACATCTCCACCGATCCAAAGCGATTTCATCGCGATCTGAGGTTTTTTTAACAAAAAATAATTTCGCGACAACACTCTCGTCAACTCCAGTCGTAATTTCCTCAAAAACAAATTCATTATTTCCTCCAAAAATCACCCAAAAATACATACATCTAAACATACACAAACATTAAACAAAAAACAACACCAAAGAAGACCCTTACCAAAGCAAGTAGCCACTCCGTGAACTCACTCCGGCGATCTCCGAAATCTTTCTCCTTAAAAACCTCTAATTTCTCCCATTTCTTCATTTTTTAACTCTCGGGTTCTTGTAGCAAAATGGTGGAGAAGAAGATGAACAACATCAAGCTCTAGATTTTTTTCTCAATTAACTCTTCAGCCGAAATTCACTTTTTAGTCCCTCAAAACTTAACTTCTTACAAAAACAGTCCCTGAAAAAAACCGCCCTAATAGTCCTTGAGTTATGAAATAGTATTCTCAAAAGGTCCTTTCAAATTATCCAATGGTCCCTGGATTATAACACAATATTTCAAAAAGATCCCTCCATCTTACCTTTCAGTCCTTGGTTTTCAGAAACATTTTTATATCAATCCTTTTCATTTATTCTTTAACCCAAAATCTTTTTAAAAACTTTTTACATTTAAGTCCTTGTTCTTTTTCACTTGGGTTTCTCACCAAAAATTACTACTGTACAAAAAAATCTTCTGCTAGCTGTAGTAATACCACGAATATATTTTTCCAACGATTATCCACGGGGTTCGGGGGTATTACGATCCTTCCCACTAAAAAAATTTAGTCCTCGAAAATTTATTAGCATTATCCATCGATATCATTTGAATTTCACTTATTTGTTCCAAGACCTTGTTTCTCTTGCTACAAATCGCTCGATAGTAAATAATCACTGCTGCGATTCACTATATATCGATCGATAAAGAGCATGCCAAACACCACTTTCTTTGGCGTCTTTAAGTTAAATCATTTTGGATAAAAACCAGACATATATCTCAACACATGATCACGATCGCGATTACACTACTCGGTTCTTTGTCTCAAATATCAAAACCTACTATCGGGTCCTCGATCGATATGCGACTTAGGGTTTTAACTCGATTAGAGACTCTAAATACTTCTATTGGGCCCTTAACTTTATGTCTAATCACTACTAACTCTCGAGTCTAGACATGACTTCTAAACTTAGGCTCGGATCGCAACCCGTGATCTTTACCAAAGCAGGGATATCTCGACCTCTGACTCCGATGCAAAGATGTCGCACTCGCCCCTCTCTGAGGGTAAATGTGGCGCCCGTCGGGTTAAAATTCACTTTTAGCCCGGGAGCCCGACACCTGCTTTTAAACAAAAATCGGGACCTCTGAATCACGATTTACAACTTCGCTCAAATCTGAGGTTCGAAATCTGAAATACTGATAAATACTGAAATACTCGAAATTTGCGAGTCTGCCAGCTTCTGAGATCACCACACCAATAACAAGAAAGAAAGAAGAGGGACCCGCTGCGATCTGGACTCGACCACGACTAGCGCTATACTCGATCGGGTAATATAGGGTCACTGCTCCTGCGACTTCTGACACATTCGGTTGGTCGGGTGGTGGCTTAATAATTTCAAATATTTAAATACGATTATATATAAAAGTATATAAATACCAAGTTTGCTCGAAATAATTTTTCCAACTTTTTCCAAAAATACGGGAATTCTAGCAAAATCTGATCTTTAAAGAACTCTTGAAACATAAATTCGACATAGATCGACATCGATTTGATTTTTCTCGAGAAAACACAAATTTCAGTGAGAGGCTGCCCTCATCACGATTCAAAAAAATAACATAAATCTCAAATTCAAAATCTGATGATACCCGACACTCACTGACGTAACATGGTGCTAGAAAACTCTCTAAACCTTTGCAGTGGCAGCGGCTGGGTTCGAGCCGTCGAGAACTCATGTCCTTAACGTTGACCCATCGGTTCGCGGTCGGTGACCCGACTGCCGATGAATATCCGATCGAGGGCTCTACGCTCCCACAGGCGGCCCTCGTAGTAATCAATACCCGGGTCCACGCGCCACCTCTAAAGGGCGGCCCGTGGGGACCCACTCTGCGATGAGTCGGGCCTTGGCACGTCGCCGTCAAAACCGTCAAGTAAATCTGACAATAATACCATACGTATAAATCATAACCACGGGGATCCTTTTCGGGACAAGTATTCACATCACGAAATAAACATTATTTTCCACAAAGCCGATGCCAAGCGTATAATAATGCATAATACCGAGTAAAGCCCGGGATCGCGATACCAGTTTCCTATACCGAGGGAATGAAAACCAATTCTATTAACAATGCTCGATAAAACATCTTTAATATGCTCACATGGTTTTCGCAAATCACTCCAAATCAAAGCATATATACCCATCAAAAAAATAAATACAAGAATTGAATGATTAAATCACATATACATGTATTTTTTTACTATTCACAAATCATTATAATTATACAAAAGCGAATGTATCAATACGGTTATCATGAACATCGATGGCAAACAAATATACGTATATTTCAACTATATATGGAATCAAACATGATAAAAATGAAATACTTAAACATTTATTTCCAAAAATACTAGCCATTAAACAATTATTTCAAAAATAAT
This sequence comes from Dioscorea cayenensis subsp. rotundata, assembly GCF_009730915.1. Classification (NCBI taxonomy): domain Eukaryota; kingdom Viridiplantae; phylum Streptophyta; class Magnoliopsida; order Dioscoreales; family Dioscoreaceae; genus Dioscorea; species Dioscorea cayenensis. The sequence continues at coordinate 955,838 of NC_052490.1, forward strand.
AATAATTAATCAATTATTTAAAATAATAGCCACTACCAACTCACAGGTGTCCTTGGGTTCCTTCCTAGGCCGGGAACTCTCTCCTAGCTCGAACAACACCTATGAGAATAATATAACAAAATAAATACTACATTTTAAACTCAAAAATAAAAATACAAAAAAAAATAATAATAGACTCTCTGATTGGCACTCACTCCAATCGGTTAAAATCCGACCTTGCGTAATCAGCGGCTTTCGATTGTATTTAAAACAAACTCGGGTTTAGAGCTAAAGCACTTCTTTGAATCAATCGAGACCAATCTTAATTGCCTTGAACCAAACTTAATTTTTCTTGAACCGAGCTGAACCAACTCAATTCTTACACAAAATCCATTGAACCAACTTGGTTCGGGTCCAAAAATCACTAACCCAAATCAATTGAGACCAAACCCAAACCATCTCGACTTGATTTGATCAAACCCAACTCAACAAAAACCAATTCAACTCAACGATTTCAATTTGGTTAAAAGCCCAACGAGTTCAATCTAACCATCATCATTAACACCTTAATCATCATCATCATCGATTTAATTAACTAAACCAAACCCTAATCTCGGTGCTACGGTGATGCTTTACTGATCGAAATCCAGTGAACGTCTCCTCCAATCAAAGCGATTTCAGTCACCCGATCTGAGGTTTTTAACACAAAAATAATTTTCACGACAACGCTCTCGTCAACTCCAGTCGTAATTTCCTCAAAAACAAATTCATTATTTCCTCCAAAATCACCCAAAATACATACATCTAAACATACACAAACATTAAACAAAAAAACAACACCAAAGAGACCCTTACCAAAGCAAGTAGCCACTCCGTGAACTCACTCCGTGATCTCGAAATCTTTCTCCTTAAAAACCTCTAATTTCTCCCATTTCTTCATTTTTTTAACTCTCGGGTTACTGTAGCAAAATGGTGGAGAAGAAGATGAACAACACAAGCTCTAGATTTTTCTCTCAATTAACTCTTCAGCCGAAATTCACTTTTAGTCCCTCAAAACTTAACTTCTTACAAAACAGTCCCTGAAAAACCGCCCAATAGTCCTTGAGTTATGAAATAGTATTCTCAAAAGGTCCTTTCAAATTATCCAATGGTCCCTGGATTATAACACAATATTTCAAAAAGATCCCTCCATCTTACCTTTCAGTCCTTGGTTTTCAGAAACATTTTATATCAATCCTTTTCATTTTATTCTTTTAACCCAAAAATCTTTTTAAAAACTTTTACATTTAAGTCCTTGTTCTTTTCACTTGGGTTTCTCACCAAAAATTACT
>NC_052490.1:958147-1007271 GCF_009730915.1 Dioscorea cayenensis subsp. rotundata
ATGGATACAACTACCCACTCACTAAGGTACTTTTATTACTTCGACAACCCGTGCACTTGTGATATACATGCAAAGTGATAAGTGTCTAAATGTAGATGTTTCCATGTATATATCGTATTCACTTTGCATGTATTTTGTGAGGTTTAATGCCCGTTTTGCGCTTAATCCTCTATTATTTGCTTTGTAGGGCATAAGAAAGCCATGGAGAACAAGAAGATATCATTTGGGCAAAAAGAGAAGAAAACAGGAATTTCATACTACCCCTATACTACCCAGTATGCGGGCCGTATGCACTATAGCAACGGAATGATTTGTAGTGTTTCCCAAGATTTCCATACTACCCAGTATGGGGGCCGTATAAACCCCCGTATGGATCGCGAATCTAGGGTTTTTGAGTGCTATACGACCCCCATACGACCCCCATATGACCTGTATGCCTCGGGGGGGTGTAAATACCAACTTTTAGGGCAGAACAAGGACTTTTTGAATGGACCTTTTCTTGGCCGATTTTGGGTAGACCACGTGGGAGTTTTGGGAGACCTAGGCAAGGAGAAGAAAGGCAAGGAAGCTAGAAGATCATTCAAGCCCAAGGTCCAAGACTCTCAAGCCAAGAAGGCAACATCATTCAAGGGGAGATTTACCATGATTTGAAGAAAGGAGACCAGCGGGTAGAGGAAGCGTCATGTGGCACTCCTTTGGCGGAGAAAGCGTCATTTGGCACATTCTTCAGCTCCTCCTTCACCATTTCATCTAGGGAGTGTCATTTATGCTTTTGTTTCATGTTTTGTTTGTTTGTATTGCTTGTTGTGGGATGATGACACACTAGACCCCCAAGGCCAACGGGTGTTGGTGAACCTTGGGGGGTTTTATCATGTATGTTGGATGATAACTTGTTAATTCCATGCTTGGGTAATTTTGAGATTTAATCCATTGTTTTCATGCTAAGTGCTACACTAAGGAGAAATCCATAACTCTTTTATGAATGATGCATGTAGATGTAACTTTCTCGCATGTATTAGGTCATGAATGGATTAAAAGGGGATGCTTGTATCATCACGCCGAGAAATCGGGTGTTTGGTAGCCATCCATGTAGGTTTAATCCGAAGAAGAGTAGGTTTAATCCTAAGTGAGATTTTCTTGTACTCAATGCAATCGTAGGAATGTGGATTTGGAAAAAATTCCTATCTATGTTCGTATGGGATTAGGGTTCAATCGCCAAGAAATTAGGGTTATTCTAATCTTGGAATCTCATTGTCCATTTTACCCTTGCATCTTTAGATCATCATCCATGTTGCATGATAACCCCTCAAGGGGATCCTCATCCATAAGCCTTTGCATCTCATTGATTTTCTTGCTTGCTTATTGCTTGTTCTCTCTAATTTGGTCCTAATCTCGTTTTAGCTTTAATTACTATTAGTAGAGTAAAACCCATCACTTGAGATCTTAGGCTAGATAATAGCTCGAGAAGGAGTAATAGGAGATTCTTAGCCTCGTGGAATACGATCCTCGTGTCTTCACGCGAGGTATTACTTGGCGATCCCGTACACTTGTGGGGAAGCAATCAAGTTTGGTGCCGTTGCCGGGGAATTCTTAAGGAATTCTAGGAAACTTTTAGATTATTACTCTAGCCATTTCATTCTTTACTCATTTTTTATCATTATTTTTCTTTTCCTTTAATCTTAACTTTCTATCATCTTTCTCGATTTTGCAAGGTACTGTGCATGACACGCTCAAATCCATCAACATTGATTACACCGGATAGTGAAATTGAAAGAACTTTACATCGGAGATTGGGAGAGGTTGGTGAAGGATTGGGTACGCAGAATTTTGAAATTGAGGATAGAGAGTCTTCAATCATGGCCAAAGAGCGACACACTCTATCTGAATATGAAAGACCCCAATTCACGGGAGATGAGTTTAGTGTTCAAGCACTGACCGTGGCATCAGACAACTTCGAAATTAAAGCGAGTACAATCGGCATGGTCTAGAAAATGTTGACTACATTGGAGGCCAACGAAACCAAGGGAACCCGTATAGCTCAACTTACAATCCAGCGTGGAAGAACCACCCAAATTTTTCATGGAACCAAAGCCAACAACAACAAAGAGGTACACCATCTCAAGTATCTCAATTCCAACAACCGGCCTTGGAGAGGAAGTTTTCTACTGAAGAGGTCCTTGCCAAGTTCATGCTCAGTACCAATGATAGGTTCAATAGTCTAACTAGTAGCATGGATGCACAATTTGGCAAGGTGAATGCTCAACTCACTCAGCACGCCGAACAGTTCAGTGAGATAGGTTCTGTTTTGAGAAACCTCCAAGGTTCTGTGAAATCTCTTGAGCATCGAGTGGGGGAACTCGCGAAAGCACACTCTGAACATCCTCTAGGTTGTCTTCCAAGCAACACAGAAGACAATCCAAGGGAACACTTAAAGGTCATTGCTTTTAGAAGCGGGAGGTAGGTGGAGACAAGGGTCGAGGTTGACCCAAGTGTCAAGAAATGTGGGGTAGCCTCCGGGGAAGATCCCAAGATAGTTGAAGAAAATAGTGAAGACAAAAATCGGGGAAGAAATGCCAAATTCCAACAACAAGGATCAAAAAAATCATCTGAGTATAAACTTCCAATCCCTTATCCAACTAGATTGAAGCATGAGAAGGAGGATGTTCACTTCAAAAAATTCATGAACATCTTCAAACAACTCCATTTGAACATCCCGATAGTTGAAGCATTGACTCAAATGCCGAAATATGCTAAGTTTTTAAAAGAGCTCCTCACGAACAAGAGGAAGTTGGAGGAAGAGGGCACGGTTGCACTTACGGGGAATTGCTCTGCTATTATAGAAAAGAAGCTCCCACAAAAGTTGAAAGACCCGGGAAGCTTCATTATCCCGTGCATGCTTGAAGGTGGAGTCCAAGAAAATGCTCTAGCGGATTAGGGGGCTAGCATAAATGTCATGCCCTACACCATGTACTTGAAACTTGGCTTGGATGAGTTGAGGCACATGAGGATGACCTTACAATTGGCGGATCATTCAACAAGAAAACCTCGTGGGATTGTTGAAGATGTAATTGTCGGAGTGGACAAATTTGTTTTTCCTGTGGTTTTTGTCATCATGGACATAGATGAAGATGTGGAGATACCACTGATTCTTGGCCGACCATTCCTCAAAGACATCGGTGCCTTAATTGACTTGAAAGGAGGAAAGCTAATGTTAAGAGGCAAAGAAGAGGAAGTGGTGTACTCTTTGCCTGCTGCCATGAAACACTCTTTAGATCATGATGACACACTTTACTTCATTGATGAAACTGATAGATTGATTTCGATTGTGTGCGTAAGGTACTCTCTATAAACCCTTTGGATGAGTATTTGGGGAGTTGGAGAATGAAGAACAAGGAGAACCTCACCACCATCCTCAAATTCATAACTTGAAGCAACCAAAAATAGAGGGTGTCCCGCACTAATGCTAAGGAAAAGAGAAAAAAAGAGTCATTTGTGAAGAAGATGTGGAGGGAGATTCATGGGAGAAAGAAGAAAGGTAACAAGCTTCATCACCCCTCATCTCATGGAGGAAAGGTAAATTTTTCACCCCTCTCTACTCATGAGCAATTTGAGGAATTTTCAATGTTGTCACTGAATTTACCGGGAAGAAACAATGCTACAAAGGAAACCGGGGATGGATTCAAACTCTTTGAGGCCCCGTGAGGTAAGAAAATGGTACGTTAGGCTCGTGACGTTAAACAAGCACTTCTTGGGAGGCAAACCAAGCGTTCGGGGGTGTTTGCTTGCATTTTTCGTATTTTAGTTCTTAGTTCATTTCAATTCTCTTATTTCTTAGACTTCTTTTACTTTTAAATAAGTTCATGCTCACACACTTGGCATAGTGATCTCATCGTTTTAATTGTGGTGTATTTGTGCAACTTCTTCAGAAACTCATGTTTAAGTGTAAATTCATACGGTAGATCGTCGTTTTATTCAATTCACTCATTTTTGGAGGAGTCTTCGAGCTTGCTATATCATTTTTTTCATCATTTGGGGCAGGTTTTTGAAGTTTTAAATGGTTTTAAAGGGCATACGGCCTTACTAGGCTGTATGATGGCCGCCTGAGAAGAACACAGAGCCAACCCGTACCTCTGTGCCATCTCAGACAGCCCCTCAAATGGCCCCCATACGGGGCCGTTAGAGACGGGCTAGGTCTCTCAGCCGAGAGGGCCTTTCGGCCCATACGGGGCCGTATAGGGGCCGTGTGGGATGCCCCCCCCCCTTTTTAATCCTCATCCTCACTCTCTCTCTCTTCCATTCTCTCATTTCTCTCGTCCTCCACCGAATTTCTCTCTTCATTCTCACTCAATTCTTGACCAAATCTCATCATTTTTCCTCCTAAATCTTCTTCTCACTCATTGGAGATGTCGATCTAGTGGTTTTTCCCGAGTTTAAAGCTTGGTTTCTCAAGATTTCGTCGGTATGCTTTTTCTATGCCCTAGTTTTATCTTTCTCATTTCTTGGGCATTCTTGGAGATTTTGAGTGGGATTTCTTTAGCATTTTGCTTGGGTTTAATGATGTGAATGTCATGGATGTATTTTCCTTCAAATTTATGTAAAAAATTTTCAATGCTTTGAATATAGGGGAGACTCTTGCCGCATGAATAGTGACCATACGGCCCCCATACGGCCATATGACCTTAAAAATTTGATTTTTCATGAGTTTCCTCTATCTCTAGCATTTTCTTCTGCTTTATCTTGTATCCCTATGAGCTTGAACAAAGTTTATCTTCATTGTAGGGATGCCTAACACAAAACGGCTCGCCTCCAAGCTCCCAAGGACCACCGGACCTTCTTCTACACCCGATGAGCCCATCTTCAAGTTATCCCATCATCGAGAGAGATATGATCGACTGTAAACAAAACCATTCCGAACAATTTCTACCTTGAGTGGGGACTTGTGAAGAACCTTGGGATTGCAAGTCAAGTAAGGGAATGGCTATCAAAAAATTGTTGGGACAAGCTTTTTGCCATAAACGAGCCAACCTCTCATCAATTAACCTTGGAGGTTTTGAGTACATTTGAGGCACAACAAGATGGAGATTGCGTGTGGAATAGGAAAATTGTCACTATCCATTTTCAAGTTTTTGGGAGGAAGCTGCACTCATGTACCACTTGGATTTTGCCAAGTACTTGGGGATCTACGACATGATGAGTTTATAAACCCATGCCCCAGAACGCCTTTAAGCTTGGCTTCCCAAGTGAGGGCAGGAAAGAACCACATCAATTAGTTATATCCATTGACATCGGCATTACATGGCACCAGCCCAAGCTGGCCATCGCCCGCACGGTCGAATCAGATGACCGCGACCGGCCCACCACCGATTGGCGCGAGAGCATCATCCTGCCACATTCTCACCACCAGCCGTCGGCACCCGAAGCTCACCAGTTTTGTTATTCACCGCCTCCGTGTTGTATATTTCAAATTGAATTTATTCCCGCGCTGGTGACCCGAGAGTCTGAAATGGTCTGACACCTGAACCATCCGACACCAGGCGCATTGTCAACGATGAGTTACTTGTTTCTATGCTTAATTGAATCCTGTTTTATCCCTGGTATTGTCATGTGCACAGAAGTTTTTGTCGATGCCCTGGGAATAGCCAATGTGACTACTCTCTTACTCTCTTGTATGCGTAACACACTACTTTGAGTACTTGGCCTTAGAACACTAAGTTCTATCCTTCAATGGACTCTTAAGAACTTCTAAGTCTTGTTGAGCTAATCCTAGTTTTGTATCATGTAGAGTATTCTGAAGATGTGATCAAGGGTGATTGTAAAAAAAAATGAAATGAATGAAAAAGAAAAGAAAAAAAAATGAGTCTATGTCAGTATTCCTCTACTATTGAAGCATGAATTCATCTATGTGGACTGTAATCGAGTAGTTGGGTGGCTCTTGTGCCTAACCAGCATGTGCACCCTCCAAAAAGATTTCAAAATGATGTTGGTGCAGTCTACGTTAGTCAGACTCGAAAAAAAAAAAGAAAAGAAATGAATGATGAAATTAAAATAAAAACACTAGTGATCTATGTGAGTACCTACCAAAGGTTTTGAGATGAAAGTGGATTTAGTTTCGAGCTATAGATTTAGAAGGATCTTACTTTGCCATTGAAGTAGCACTTAGTAGTTTAAGACTTAGTATTCTTTGTAAGTGGAGTGATTAGCATCTAGATCTGTACTGATTGAAGTACTTAGGCTAGACCAGATTAGGGCATATGAGATATAAGATTCACTTACACTAAGCATGCATATATAAGGGGTGAGACAGATATTTTTTTATTATGTTTATTGACTATGACTCAAAATCTATGTATCATTGTCCATTGCTTTTTGGAGTCTTATATTTACTTGATGTCGAGGTAATGCATTTAGCCACTTCTCGCCTCTTTGTTTTTTTCATTAGTTGATTGCTTTGGGGACAAGCAACGCTATGTGGGTGATATTTGATAAGTGTCTAAATGTAGATGTTTTCATGTATATATCGTATTGACTTTGCATGTATTTTGTGAGGTTTAATTCCCGTTTTGCGCTTAATCGTCAATTATTTGCTTTGTAGGGCATAAGGAAGCCATGGAGAACAAGAAGATATCATTTGGGTGAAAAGAGAAGAAAACAGGAATTTCATACTACCCCCATACTACCCAGTATAGGGGCTCATATGCACTGTAGCAGCGGAATGATTTGGAGTGTTTGCCTAGATTTTCATACTACCCAGTATGGGGGCCGTATGCACCCCGTATGGATCGTGAATCTAGGGTTTTTGAGTGATATACGACCCCCATATGACCCCCATATGACTCGCATGCCTCAGGGGGGGCGGTATAAATACCAACTTTTACGGCAGAACAAGGACTTTTTGGCTGGACCTTTTCTTGGCCGATTTTGGGGAGACCCTTGGGAGATTTTGGGCGACCTTGGGAAGGAGAAAAAGGGCAAGGAAGCTAGAAAATCATTCAAGCCCAAGGTCCAAGACTCTCAAGCCAAGAAGGCAACATCATTCAAGGGGAGATTTACCACGATTTGAAGAAAGGAGACCCGCGGGTAGAGGAAGCGTCATGTGGCACTCCTTTGGCGGAGAAAGTGTCATTCGACACATTCTTCAGCTCCTCCTTCACCATTTCATCTAGGGAGTGTCATTTATGCTTTTGTTTCATGTTTTGTTTGTTTGTATTGCTTGTTATGGGATGATGACACACTAGACCCCCAAGCCCACCGGGTGTTGGTGAACCTTGGGGGGTTTTATCATGTATGTTGGATGATAACTTGTTAATTCCATGCTTAGGTAATTTTGAGATTTAATCCATTGTTTTCATGCTAAGTGCTACACTAAGGAGAAATACGTACCTCTTTTATGAATGATGCATGTAGATGTAACTTTCTCGCATGTAATAGGTCATGAATGGATTAAATGGGGATGGTTGTATCATCACGCCGAGAAATCGGGTGTTTGGTAGCCCTCCTTGTAGGTTTAATCCGAAGAAGAGTTGGTTTAATCCTAAGTGAGATTTCCTCATACTCAATGCAATCATAGGAATGTGGATTTGGAAGAAATTCCTATCTATGTTAGTATGGGATTAGGGTTCAATCGCCGAGAAATTGGGGTTGTTCTAATCTTGGAATCTCATGGTCCATTTTACCCTTGCATCTTTAGATCATCATCCATGTTGCATGATAACCCCTCAAGGGGATCCTAATCCATAGGCGTTTGCATCTCATTGATTTTCTTGCTTGCTTATTGCTTGTTCTCTCTAATTTGGTCCTAATCTCGTTTTATCTTTAATTACTGTTAGTAGAGTAAAACCTATCACTTAAGATCTTAGGCTAGATAATAGCTCGAGAAGGAGTAATAGGAGATCCTTAACCACATGGAATACGATCCTCGTGTCTTCACGCGAGGTATTACTTGGCGATCCCGAACACTTGCGGGGAAGCAATCACAAAGGTGTGTCAAAGTTTTTGGCGCCATTGAAGGGGAATAGGCGTTTTGGAAATACTTTGCACTTTACTATTCTAGCTATTCATCACTTATTCTATTTCAAATTTTCTTATTCTTCCATCATTCAGATTTGTTTTCTTTTCTTTAGTTATAGTTCCAGGTTATGACCCGAGGAAACCCTTGGACATTGGTTGAAGGAAATCCAGTCATTGAACGAAGAATTTATAGAAGGGGAAAAGAACCTGTGCAAGAAGAGTCAAATCAAGCTAAAATAAAAGGTGAAGGGTATGATAACATGGCAGAACAGAATGAGCAGCTGATAAGTGCTTCTATACTAAGAATATGAAGTATTCTTTTCCTACGATGAGCATTACTTTTATTATATTTTATCGCTAATATGTGTGTTTTTGTGTTCTTTTGCGCATATATAATTGTGGAGCCAAATAAAGAAGAAAGGAGCCTTAGTAGATTGTAAATGTTTTATGTTGATGGAATCTTGAAGTGCACACAAGAGAAGATGCAAGTTGTGCTTGAAGACATATGAGTGTGTGCCAACCTACATTATACTTGATGGAATATGTAAATTGGAGGGACACAAAGGCAGTCATACTTATGTGTTTTGACTGTGTAAGGCTAGTAAGATTCCCGCCAAATGTGCTTTTACTTGAAGATGCAACACGATCTACAGTATAGACATTTGCCTATTTGTGTTTCCTCGATGAAAAGTGTGGATTCGGGCGTATTTTGGTAGAGCACTGTAGAGAATCAATGTAGAAATTTACTATAGTAGTTACTGTTCGCATGCCGCTGAAAACCCAACTTTTACAAAATTCACACAGACGTGTGGAAATTCCACACGCCCGTGTGGATTCCCGATTCCAGCCTTATATAAAGCCGCGATTTAGACTGATTTTGAAATCCTTCTTTCCATCTTTTCTCCATCTTTTGAGAGGCTTGCGGCTAGGGTTTAGAGGGTGACAACGCCCCTTGCGTATGTTGATAAGTGCTTGTGCGATATGAATGCGAAGTGTTCATTCCATATGTTGAGCATTACTTTTCTTAGGTTCTTACACTAATATGCGTGTTTTTATGTTACTTTTATGCAGGTAGGGTTGTGAGGCCGAGTATGAAGGAAATAGGCCAATGTGGATCATAATGCACCTATTTTGGAGGACATCTTGCTAAGGTTCAAACGCGAAGATGTAGGTCAGGTGTGAGATGCTAGAGTGTGTGCCAAGCTTCTCGCATTCGAGTGAGCACATCCATCTAGAGGGGCACAAAGGCAGTCACACTCGAGCATTCCGATTTATGCACATAAGAACGAGAGCTCCACCAACATGTATATCATTGAAGAAGCAAGTTATTCACGACGTAAACGTGTGCCCGTTTGCATTACCCCGATGAAAATATAGAATTGGGAAGTTATTCAGGTCAAAGACTGTAGCAGAGCACTGTAGCATGTACTGTAGTAGCACTGTTCACAGCCGGCCGAGAAATTAGAGAAATAAAAAATCCACACGGGTGTGTGGAAATTATCCACGCCCATGTGGAAATTCCGCACGGGCGCGTGTACAGTCCATGCCCGTGGAGTCACCCGATTCCAGCCCTATTTAAAGCCGATTCAGCCCCAATTTTGGTATTCTTTTCTCCATCTTTTCCCCAACTTGAGAGAGGGCTTTGGCTAGGGTTTTGAGGGGTATTGGCTATGTTTTTTTTAGAGGTTCTACAGTTCTGACAACACGTGTTGTTTGGAAGAAGGTTATTGGGAGAGCTTTCGTCGGTATCTATCCGGCGAGGTGTATCCTAGGCCGGACAAAGGATCCCTTGCAACGAGTAGAGGACTCTCCACAAGACCATCGACACAACCATCGAGGGGGTTTCTTTATGGATTCATTGCTTTTACATTCGATTTCTTTGATTGTACTTAGCTCCATGGAGAGCTAAACCCCTAGTTGGTACTTGGGTGATTGTGAACCCTAGGATGTATTCGTTTCATTGACTTCTTTATTATGCTCTCAATAAATTGATGTTTATTGTGAGTTCCAATCTTGAATGCTTGATTGTATGAACATTTCCCCTAGAGTGACACTAGGGTTGAGAGTTCTTGTTGGTAACCTTGTGAGTGAGTGACACACCACGAGCGTTAGACAAAGCTAGGTTGGAGAGGGTTGAGAGGGTGAGTCGAGAGGTACAAGAGCGTCCCCTTTCTCCTCCGACGTGATAGATTCTACCTGCGTTCCTCGAGTTCTTTGCAGCCATAATAGAGTGAATGGTCTAAGGGATGAATCTCCGCTGGGGCTTAGTTGCACGTGCAACGGAGTGAAGCGTTGAGGGGATCTTAGTATTTAGGGCTAATTGTAGTTAGGGACCTTCCACCTGGACCAAAGGGTTAGGTCTATAATTAGGAAGAGATGTATCACCTAGAATCCCTAGACCTCATTGCAACTTTATTCGAGTGCGAGGTTAAGAGGTTATTTAATCTCTCCTCCGGGACATGAATAGAGTTAGGCATACTTGACCTTAGATTTGGCACTATGTATGTAAGGATTTCCACGACTCACCATTGCATTGATTAGGAAGCATAATAGAGAGTTCTTACACTTGAAGCGATTATCCTAAGTGAAGCATCATCCAAGTACCCCATCTTTATCGATTGCCTTACCTCCTCCTTACTTTTGCTCTCTTACTTGTTGCCTTTAATTGTTGAGAATTGAATCATTGTCACACTTATCATTGTTGATATTCCACATAGCTAAAGAAATCGAAATTAAAGTGTCTTTACTCCCTACTCCCTGTGGATTCGATCACCCGCCACCCGGGATTATTACTTTCGACAAACCCGCACTATGCGGGATATATGCAAGGGGATCCTTGTCAAGTTTTTTTGGCACCGCTGTCGGGGAGCTAGGCGCTTAGAGATACTTTTGCACTTTGTTTTCTTAGCTATTTCACCACATATTTCTAATTCATATCTTCTTATTCTATCATCAGTCTCGATTATCTTTTTCTTTCTTTTTGGTGCAGCCTCCGTGTTATGACCCGAGGGAATCCATCAATATTGATTGAAGGAGACCCCGAGCTTGAACGCACACATAAAAAGAAAAGGGAAAAAGAACCTCGGCAAGAACAACATAATCCAAACTGATTTGAAGTAGAAGGATCCGAAAAACATGGCGTAACAAAATGAGCAACAAACGAACACTATCTCGATTATGCTGCACTCTTCAGCTGTTGGGGACACAATCGAGTATTTTGCATCCCCCAATTACAGCTCATAACTTCGAGCTAAAGCCGGCATTCATCCATATGCTACAGCAGTCCACACAATTCAACGGTTTAGCCGATGAGGATCCAAACAGTCACATAGAGAGCTTCCTCGAGGTGTGCGACATGCTGAAGATAAATGGTGTGACGGATAATGCCATCAAATTGAGAGCCTTCCCATTTTCCTTAAAGGGGAGAGCAAAGTAGTGGCTACACTCATTGCCTAGAGCATCAATCACTACATGGGAGGAGATGGTAGAAGCTTTTCTAGCCCGTTATTTCCCTCCTGGAAAATCAGCAAAGCTTAGGAATGAGATCTCATCCTTTGTGCAGTTGGAATTGGAGTCTCTATTTGAGACATGGGAAAGGTTCAAGGAACTCCTGTGAAAGTGTCCGCAACACGGATTCCCGGAGTGGATGATTGTTCAAACCTTCTACAATGGTTTGAACCCGAGTACAAGGCAATTCTTGGATGCGACGGTAGGAGGTACCTTAGGTAGCAAGACCCCCAATGAGGCTCATCAATTGATTGAGGAAATGGGGTTAAATAGCTACCAATGGAATGCTAGGGAGAAGAAAAAGGTGGGCGGTTTCCATGAAATTGATGCGGTAACTTCATTGGCGGCCCAAGTGGAGAGTTTGAGTAAGAAGCTAGATCTTATAGCTTCGAATAGAGTTGCGGCATTGACTAATTGCACCGGTTATGGTGTGCTCCCTCCAATTGCCCAATCGTCATTGGTGATGTTTCTTCAGTTGAGAACATTGACTTTGTAGGTAATGGCATGAGACCTCAAGGGAATTCATACAGCAACACCTACAATTTAGGTTGGAAGAATCATCTCAATTTTTCATGGAGTAATCAAGGACCACGTAAGACCATGGGGACATCGGGTTTCCAACAACAAACGAACAAGCCCCTCAAGTGGAAAAATGTAATTTCAGTGCTTGGAAACCCGAATGACGGATTTGGAGAAGCACTTGGCTAGATTTGTTCAATCAAGAAATACAAGGTTTGAATCACCGAGGCTACACTTCGCAATCACACCGCCTCCTTGCACAACCTTGAAAATCAGGTGGGGCAAATTGTGAAGTCTCTCTCCGAAAGGCCACATTGAAGTTTACCAAACAACACGGAAACCAATCCTAGAGAACATGTGAAGGCGATTACTTTGTGAAGTGGTCGTGAGGTTGAAGGGAGGCTTCCGAGTGAAAAGTCGAAAGAACACGCACCTGAGGTTGTAGGGGTTGAGGAGGGAGTAAACAAAGAGAAAGAGGTGGCACCCCCACCATTCAAGCCAAGAATCCCTTACCCCTCTAGATTGAAGAATGATCAAGGGGATGAATAGTATAAGAAGTTCCTGAGTCTGTTCCAGCAACTCCACATCAATATTCCTTTTGTAGAGGCATTGGCTCAAATGCCTAAGTACGCGAAGTTCCTGAAAGACCTATGGACCAACAAGAGAAAATTGGAGGAGAGTGCTTTAGTGGTGCTAGATGCTTCATGCTCAGCGGTGTTGCAAAAGAACATGCCGAACAAGAAGAAAGACCCGGGAAGCTTCATCATTCCGTGTAACATCGGCAACCTTAGGTGAGGAAATGGCATTAGCGGATTCAGGGGCAAGTATCAATGTCATGCCATATACTTTCTTCCAAAAGCTAGGCTTAGGAGAGCCTAGGCCTACTCGGATGACTTTACAATTGGCGGACCGAATGGTACGACATCCGAGATCCATCATTAAAGACGTGCTTGTCAAGGTGGACAAGTACATTTTCCCAGTTGACTTTGCAATGCTAGATGTCGATCCGGAGACCGTTCTTGCGGACTTCCAAAGCATTGTTTGACATGGACGGTGGAGAGCTCACATTGAGAGTTGGAGATGACAAGCTCACATACCACCTTGCTGAAGCCATGCGGCATTCTCTTGATTTTGATGACACTTTATACTTTCTAGACACTACTGATGAGCTTGTTGATGAATATGTGCAGGAAATGTTCAACCCGGATCCATATGAAGGTTTATTCGACCAGGAGGAGAGCAATGAAGAAGTAATGATGCTTGGTTCTACTGGATAAGAAACATCTACCTCGGGGATCTTGAAGACGGTGCTACGGAAAATGAAGAGGACTCAGAGACGCCACCGAAAATGCTCCAAGATTGTTGGAGACATACATGAGCCTAGGAAGTTGGACGAACCATTGCTAGGTGGTTCGAAGCCTGAGAGTACACCCTCTACCCTCGAGAGGCTTTGCTCATCATGCTTTCAAGCCATGGGTAAGAGGGCAACCTTCATTTATGAACCCCCGTGAGGTAAGAAAGATACGTCAAGCTTAGTGACGTTAAACAAGCACTTCTTGGGAGGCAACCCAAGTATTTAATGTTCTCGTACCTTTTAGTTTAGTTTGTTTTCATGAATAAACTGTTAAGTGTTTGTGTTTCAATTTTTAAGTGCTTGTGCTGCGATTTTGTTGTGGGTTTTTAAAAGAACTCATTGTGTGTTTTATTGAGAGTTGGAGAAGTTTGGTCGTTTGAGTTCTATTTCGTGTTTTTATCTGGTAAATTTTGCATAATATAGCAGGCTCTGAGTTTGTAAACATGTTCAGAATAGTTCTGCTGAGCCTGCAGGTTTTTCTATATCATCCAGAGAAAACACACCAAGCGTGTGAATTTCCATGCACCCTGGGTGTATATCAGCAGCTCATCCGAGAAGGCACAGGGGCGCAGTGTGACAAGATCCCCTTTGCTTATATCCCGCAAGTGCACGGGCTTGTCAAGTAATAATCCCGGTGAGCGGGGTCGAATCCACAAGGAGTAGGGAAGTGAAAAATACTTAATTTGATTCTTAGCTATGTGGAATATCGATAGTGATAAGTGTGAAATTGATTCAATTCTCAACAATAAAAAAACAACAAGTGAAAGAGCAAAAAGTAAGAAGAGGGTAAGGCAATCGATAAAGAATGGGGTACTTTGGATAATGCTTCACCTAGGGATGATCGCCTCAAGTGCAAGAACTCTCTATTATGCTTCCTAATCAATGCAATGGTGAGTCGTGGAAATCCTTACATACATAGTCCCAAATCTAAGGTCAACTATGCCTAACTCTATACATGTCCCGGAGGAGAAATCGAACAATCTCAACACCTCGCGACTCGTGATAGAGTTGCAATGAGCTCTAGGGATTCCAAGTGATAAATCTCTTCCTAAATATAGACCTAACCCTTTGGTCCAGGAGAAGGTCCCTAGCCACAAACTAAGCCCCTAGATACTAAGATCATCTCAACGCTTCACCCATTGCACGCGCAACTAGGCCCCCAAATGGAGGTTCATCCCTTAGACCATTCACTCTATTATGGCCGCAAAGAACTCGAGGAATGGAGGTAGAATCTATCACGCCGGAGGGGAAAAGGGGACGCCCATGCACCTCCTCGACTCACCCTCTCAACCCTCTCCAATCTAGCTTTGTCTAACGCTCGTGGTGTGTCACTCACTCACAAGGTTACCAACAAGAACTCTCAACCCTAGTGTCACTCTAGGGAAATGTTCATACAATCAAGCATTCAAGGTTAGAACTCACAATAAAACATCAATTTATTGAAAGCATAATAAAGAAGTTCAAATGAAACGAATACATCCTAGGGTTCATAATCATCCCAAGTACCCACTAGCGGTTTAGCTCTCCATGGAGCTTAGTACAATCAAAGAAATCGAATGTAAAAAGCAATGAATCCATAAAGAAACCCCTCGATGGTCGTGTCGATGGTCTTGTGGAAAGTCCTCTACTGTCAGTCCAAGGATTCCTTCGTCCCAAGATAGGATACACCCTCGATCGAAGCTCCCCTACCAACCTTCTTTCCTAATGGAATCACGATGTCGGAGCCGAGAACCACTCCAAAACCTTGGCCAATACCCTCAAACCCTAGTCAAACGCCCTCTCGCAAGTTGGGGAAAAAGATGGAGAAAAAGAATACCAAAAATCGAGGGTTGAATCGGCTTTAAATAGGGTCGAATCGGGCAACCCACTCGAGCGTGATCGATACATGCGCTCGCAGTGGAATTTCCACACGGGTGTGATAATTTCACACGCCTGCAGGGATTCTCTCGCTTTCTCCGATTTCTAGCCGGTCAGGAACAGATTGCTACAAAGAATTGCTACATTGTTGCTACACAGGTTCGCCATGCCTTCGACCGATTAACTTCCCAATTCCATACTTTCATCGGGTAACGCAAACGGGCACACGCTCACGCTATGAATCACTTGCTTCTTCAATGATGTACATGTTGGTGGGGCTCTTGTTCTTATATGCATAAGTCCGAATGCTCGAGCATGACTGCCTTTGTGCCCTCCAAATAGATGTGCTCACTCGAATGCGAGGAGGTTGACACACACTCTAGCATCTCACACCTGACCTATGTCTCGCTGCTTGAACCTTAACAAGATCTCTCCATAATAGGTGCATTATGATCCACATTGGCCGATTTCCTTCATACTCGGCCTCACAACCCTACCTGTAAAAAGTAACATAAAAACACACATATTAATGTAGAAAATTGAGGAAAGTAAGCTTTTGCTTGTCCTCAAGCAAACATTAAAACATTCTATGCATCCGTGAAGAAAATATTGAAAGTGCTTGGCCTTAGGTTCACCAAAGTATACAAAAGATAGCATTCTACAAGTCAGGGAAATTTCAACACTAAATACGAAAAAAATCAATGCTCTAGCTAAAAAAACTTGAACCAAAAAGGATAACAAACCCGAATTTCGTGTAAGTGTGTGAACTCACCAAAAACACCCCAAGTTATACTCCTCAAAGTTCTAAATGCAAGGGACTTATTTATCTACACAAGTGATAAAAAAATTTTAAAAAGATGGTAGTAGCTTCACACATCCTCTAAGGTAGCTCCTTTCCAAAGCGGCCGCTAAGGTGGCTTTTAACACTTTCGAGGTGGTAGCTCTTTCTACCCGGGTGGTAGCTTTTCACTCATCCCATGAGATAGCTCTTTTCTCTCATTAGGGCATAACTAGTATCCGACTTGTGAGAGTAGCTTCATACTTCATAGGTGGTAGCTCTTTTCCACCCAACAATTCAAATAAACAATAAAACTATTTTGTTCCTTCTTTTTCATAGCACAAGAAAAATAAACCCTAATCTAGTCCCTTTTAACATCGAACATGAGTTTCCAATATAGTTCAAAGAGTGAGTAGTGCACTAAGTGTAAATCGGGCAAAAATTCCTAAAAATTCAAGCAAGAACTACAGCATGAAAAACATTCAATGTTAACAATTTTTCCTAAACTTAAGAATACAATCATTGCAACTAGGGTGAACCGCCATTGGCTATGTGAGCATATATCAATCAAGAACAATAGAAATGATGTGTGCACTATGAAACCCCCCACACTTAAGTTGTACATTGTCCTCAATGTACACATGCAAGCTCACTCATAATGTATATCAATGAAAAATATATGTGGGAGAAGCAATCAAAACAATACTCCCCTGACTTCTAGTGTTGCGTTTGATGGAGCTAATTCATTTGGAGTAGTATTCCAATGGGTTGTGAAGCTCGCACAGCCAAGTGCCAAAACACCTTGGTCGTGCCCATGACTAAGTCTCAATTTCCAAGAATACAAGACCATCTGCACGCATACATGAGGGGGTTCAGTGAAGCTCAAGAAAAACAAAAATAACTCGAGTGTATAAAAGATGAAGCAATGAATACAACTCGATAATGCAAAATAACATAAAATCAGAAGGAAAGTCCTTTCTAAGTGAACAAATCTAAAAATAAGAAAATAAGATAAAGTAAAATGCATGAAAGTAAAGAGGAAAAAGTCAAGTGTCGAGCCAGTGCTTTAGGCTCCCCGTGTCTGCCATCGGGAAGTGGGAAGCACATGGTGGGTCCTCCGGTGCTGGGGGATGACGGGATCTCAAGGGTCCCTCGGCTGCAGGACAAATGATGAGGCAACATCTCGCCTAGTATCTCGCTGTGAATATGTCGAAACATGCCATGAACTCCCTGATAACCGAGTGGCCTAACTAGCCCTAATCTCGGCTTTAGCCACCCTCGCTACTCACGCAGCCTTTCAAAACAATCATGGGCTCGTGCTGGTGGCATTCTAAGCACGGGGTGTGGTTCCTCTTCCGCGGAAGGTGTCTCGGTTTCCATCGGTGTTGGTTGTGGCTCGGGAGCAGACTGAGATGCCCTGGCTTCATCCTCGAATGGTATGTTCAGCACATAGACACCATTGGAATATTTTCGGATTAACCCCATGAGCCTCATGGTCTCTAACCCAAGTGGCGCTGGTATGATCGCTTTCTCGGTTCAGCTGATTTGGCCTCGCAAACCCATCCCCACAATGAGTTTGGTAATATATGGACCCGAGAAGATGACACCCAATCGAGGATATTGTCCTTGATGCTTCAAATACTCTGCTAAAATGTGTCCCAGATGGACCGGTTCGTTCCAAACCATGGAGTACAAGTACAGAAGCTCTTGCTCGTTGATGACTCCCGTACTATCACCATGCCCATTTACTGACCTGCTTATGATGGTGTGCAGATATCTGTAACTGGGTCAAGATAAACATGAAGCCTTAGACACTCCTCGTTCATAACGCCCCTTTCCACATAAAAGTGAATACGCCTTAATGGGAGATAAACCTGTCATGTAAATTGGAAGGTTCTCGTACTCCTCAGTTTCAGTATATTCATCATCATATATACCAAGTCTAGTGGAGAACTGTGTGACACTCATACTATGATGCTGCCCAAAAGCTCGAAACTGAATTGCATCGACACTATCAAAATGAGCATAAGAGCGGTCGAACTCAAATGAAGCAAGAACCTCCAAAGTAAGTGTGCGGATAGCAGGGTCACGAATGTTCAGTAATTTGTGCCAATTACCAACCAGTAATAATTTCTCGACCTCGTCAGCCATATCATCTGCTAGTTGTACCTGCCTAAGTAACTCAATATCTGGGATTCGCATTTGACCAAACTTAAGCTTCTCTAACCGCTCAAATCGAGTTTGGTGTGCCGGTAATGTGAATTCCATAACTTCCGGTTCAGGGGCAGGCTTTTGAGGCCTCTTAGCAACTGTTTTCTTTGATTTGGTAGCCATGCCTGCATATATTAGAAAAGGAAAATCCATCAGGTCCATTCAAAATGCAGAAAAATGAGAACACACGGTCGTGCGAAAATTCCGCACGCCCGTGCGTATCCACGGCGCGTGGAAACCGCACGCCCCTTGCAGTCAATCTCCATGCCACCTCCCTATTTCGCTTCCAAATCATTTTAGAAACAAATTATAATCAGTTTAGCAAGAAAACGATACACAAGAACCATTTCAACCACAGACAATCAGTTAGAATCCAACGAAATCGAAGAAGAGAGAAAATCAAGGTTTACCAATACACTGCACGTAAACACTCCTCCAATCCCTATAATGCTCTATAAATCGACTCAAAGATGATAGTAGCAGGGGGCCAAAACGTCAGAAACATGCTCTTTAGGTGGTTTAGGGTTATTTGAGGAGAGGGGTGTGACTCTTGAATTGGGAGAGCGGATGGTCTTTTGTATCCTAGAGAACCACACGGGCATGCGTGAGTCATCCACGGCTGTGTACTCGCAAATAACGAGTTCACAGGAGGGGACCCACGCCATTGTGGCCCTTCTAGATATCTGAGAGAAAAATATAAACACGCCCGTGCGTAAATACCGCACGAGCGTGGACATTCACATGCCAAACTCACAGGGGCGAGTCCACGCCCCTGTGTGCTCTCGGGAAAAACTTCCCAACTCCGCAGGAACTCACACGCCCGTGCGGAAATTACCCACGGGCGTGCGCCAGTTGCATGGTTGTCCACAGGGGCAGCCGCACGCCCCTGGGCCTTCTCTGGATGAGCTCGCAGTGAACATACACGGGCGTGTGGAAATTCCACACGCCCGTGTGTTTTCTCTGGATGACTTAGAAAAACCTGCAGGCTCTGCAGAATTAATTAGAACATGTCCAGACACTCAGGGCCTACTCTATTATGCAAAATTTACCAGAGGAAAACACAATATAAAACTCAAACGACCAAACTTCACCAACTCACAACAAAACCAACAATGAATTCTTTTAGAGATCCACAATAAAATCGCAGCACAAGCACTCAAAAATTGAAACACCAACACTTAACAATTTATTCATGCAAGCAAACTAAACTAAAAGGTACAAAAACAGTAAACACTTGGGTTGCCTCCCAAGAAGCGCTTGTTTAACGCCACTAAGCTTGACGTATCTTCTTTACCTCACGGGGGTTTATGGAGGAAGAATACCTCCCTATTATCACTGCCAATCTCTCCGCCATGGTATGGTTTCAGCCTATGTCCATTCACCTTGAATGTGCCCTTCTCTAAATGACTAATCACAATGGCTCCATGAGGGGAAACTTCAGTTATGGTATACGGCCCAGACCATCTTGATTTAAGTTTCCCCGGGAATAAACGTAGACGGGAATTGAATAGTAGTACCTGATCGCCGATTTTGAAATCTTTGGGGAGTTTAATATGCTTATCATGCCACTTCCGAATTCTTTCCTTATATATCCTTGTATTCTCATATGCCTTCATCCTCCATTCATCTAGCTCATTGAGATGTAACATTCGTTGCTCTCCAGATTTGCACAAGTCAAAATTCATCAATTTAATTGCCCAATACGCTTTGTGCTCCAACTCCACCGATAAATGGCAAGATTTTCCATACACTAAATTATTAGGAGTGGTCCCTATTGGTGTTTTATATGCTGTTCTATGAGCCCAAAGCGCGTCGTCCAACCTTTCAAACCAATCTGGTTTACCTTGATCCACTGTTTTGATCAAGATTATCTTGAGCTCTCTATTTGTAACCTCCACTTGCCCACTCGTTTGTGGATGGTAAGGTGTCGCAAGATGATAATGAACTCCATAACGCTTTAACACTTTCTCTAATTGTGTGTTGCAAAAATGTGTTCCCCGATCGATAATGATAATTCTTGGAGTTCCGAATCGATTGAATAACTTCTTAAGAAACTTTACCACAGGTCTTGAATCATTAGTTGGAAGAGCTTGGGCTTCCACCCACTTGGAAAGATAGTCAACTGCCAACAAAATGTATTGATTGCCATTGGACTTTGGAAATGGTCCCACGAAATCAATTCCCCATACATCAAACACCTCGCAAAATTGCATAGGATTTTGAGGCATCTCATCCCTTCGTGATAAGTTTCTAGCCCTTTGACAACTATCACATCGTAAAACGAATTGATGAACATCTTGGAATAAAGTCGGCCAAGAGAACCCAAAGCAGCCTAGAACCTTCTCTCGCAGCTCGACTCGACGCATAGTGCCCCCAATCGGGGCCTCGAGTGACAATGCGCAATGATGTTCCACCCTTCCTCTCTAGAAACACACCTTCGCACCACCTGATCTGCGCAAATACGGAACAAGTACGGATCTTCCAAGAAGAAATTCTTTAGATCACTGAAAAATTTCTTCTTCTCTTGAAAGCTTAAGCCCTGCTTCCACACCTTTCCTGACAAATAATTTGCAAAATACGCAAACCAGGGGGTATCTTCCGATTCTAATTCCTGTACCACATATAGGTGTTCTTCGGGGAAGAAATCATTAACTTCCTTGCTTGCCGGTTCTTGCCCCTCGCAACCTTCTAATCTCGATAAATGATCGGCAACCACATTCTCTGTCCCTTTTTTATCTTTGATTTCCATATCGAATTCTTGCAATAACAATATCCACCAAATTAATCTTGGCTTCGCATCTGCCTTGTTTATGAGATAATGGAGTACAGAATGATCTGTGAACACGGTGAGATTAGACAGGATAAGATATGGCCTGAATTTATCACACGCATACACCACTGCTAATAATTCCTTTTCAGTAGTGGTGTAATTCTCTTGTGCACTTGTCAGGGTCTTGCTAGCATAATAGATTAGTTGAAATTGCTTATTTCTTCTCTGCCCTAAAATCGCTCCCACTGCATAATCACTGGCATCACACATTACTTCGAATGGCTCATCCCACTTCGGTGTTGTCAAGATTGGTGCTTGCACTAACGTTTCCTTCAAAACATTGAATGCATTCAGACAGTCATCCCCAAAGTCAAATGGAGCATCCTTTTCCAGAAGTCTGGTCAACGGTTACGAAATTTTCGAAAAGTCCTTAATAAACCTTCTGTAGAAACCTGCATGGCCCAAGAAACTGCGGATCCCTTTTACATTAGTAGGTGGTGGAAGTTTGTCAATTATCTCAATCTTCGCTTTATCCACCTCCATACCTACCTGAGAAATCTTGTGTCCAAGAACGATGCCTTCTTGTACCATAAAGTGACACTTCTCCCAGTTAAGGACGAGATTGATCTCTTCACATCTCACTAATACTCTTTCCAAATTGTTTAAGCAAGCATCAAAAGAGTCCCCGAACACTGAAAAGTCATCCATGAAAACTTCCATAATATCTTCAAGAAAATTGTCAAAAATGGCCGTCATGCAACACTAAAATGTTGTAGGGGTGTTACACAACCCGAAAGGCATTCTTCTATAAGCAAAGGTCCCATAAGTTATTCCTCCTTTCTTCCGAGCAACTTGGGTCGGGCTCACCAACTTGCTGTCAGATATGGGGTAAATGATTCCTGCATCCAAAAGTTTTATTTACCTCTGCCTTAACAACCTCCTTCATATTTGGGTTCAATCTTCGCTGAGCTTGAATTACAGATTTATAGTCATCCTCCATTAGGATCTTATGAGTGCAGAATGATGGGTTGATACCCTTAATGTCAGAAATCTTCCATGCGATAGCCGATTTGTGCTTTTTCAACATGCTAACAAGCTTATCTTTTTTCTCCGTAGATAAGTTGGACGACATGATTATGGGGAGTTTAGAGCCCTCCTCTAGAAATGCATATTCCAAATGTGCTGAAAGAGTTTTAAGCTCATGTTCTGGTGGTTCGACAATTGATGGCCGCAAGCTACCCTCCTTTAATTTATCAATCTCCCCGAAATCATTCGCCTCGTGTTCACACTTACTTTCTTCCTTATCCACCTGGCGATCTATTTCTTTACAGTCTGCAACAGCTATCAACTTGTCCATTCCACAGGATTCCAAATTTGAGATAGTAACACTAACTGAAAGGAGTTCTTACCTCTGATCTTGATAGGAAGACTCAAACCTAGCAAGAATTCTTTCTATACTGTCATCAAATTGGTCAATCATTGACACTGACGTGGACTCCTCAAACTGGTTTATCACACTATCCAACTCACAGCTTTGCCCTTGAACCCTGGCGATATACTCTTCAACCGACTCTTCCAAGGGTTGTGGAGTTGTACATTGTCCATGATAGGAGTAACACGATGTATTATTCCATGCTACTGTTTGAACTTTCTGCTCTACGTGTTCAACCATTCTCATGATAGTGTCAAATAATTCAAACATGTTAATCATTTTCTGTAGCAAAAAGAGATAAGGAAAGATTAGGGCAATGATGAGATAAGAAGAGATGAAATAGAATGCGTGGTGAAATAGCTAAGAAAACAAAGTGCAAAATATCTCTAAACGCCTAGCTCCCCGGCAACGGCGCCAAAAACTTGACAAGATCCTCTTGCTTATACCCCGTAAGTGCATGGGCTTGTCGAAGTAATAATCCCGGGTGAGCGCGGTCAAATCCGCAGGGAGTAGGGAGTGAAAATACTTAATTTAATTCTTAGCTATATGGAATATCAATAGTGATACGTGTGAAATTGATTCAATTCTCAACAATAAAAACAACAAGTGAAAGAGCAAAAGTAAGAAGAGGGTAAGGCAATCGACAAAGAATGGGGTACTCGGATAATGCTTCACCTAGGATGATCGCTTCAAGTGCAAGAACTCTCTATTATGCTTCCTAATCAATGCAATGGTGAGTCGTGGAAATCCTTACATACATAGTCCCAAATCTAAGGTCAACTATGCCTAACTCTATACATGTCCCGGAGGAGAAATTGAACAATCTCAACACCTCGCACTCGCATAGAGTTGCTATGAGATCTAGGGATTCCAAGTGATAAATCTCTACTTAAATATAGACTTACACCTTTGGTCCAGGTTGAAGGTCCCTAGCCATAATTAAGTCCTAGATACTAAGATCCTCTCAACACTTCACTCCATTGCACGCGCAACTAGGACCCAGCGGAGGTTCATCCCTTAGACCATTCACTTCATTATGGCCGCAAGGAACTCGAGGAACGGAGGTAGAATCTATCACGTCGGAGGGGAAAGGGGACGCTCCTGTACCTCTCGATTCACCCTCTCAACCCTTTCCAACCTAGCTTTGTCTAACGCTAGTGGTGTGTCACTCACTCACAAGGTTACCAACAAGAACTCTCAACCCTAGTGTCACTCTAGGGGAAATGTTCATACAATCAAGCATTCAAAGTTAGAACTCACAATAAACATCAATTTATTGAAAGCATAATAAAGAAGTTCAATGAAACGAATACATCCTAGGGGTTTAGCTCTCCATGCAGCTTAGTACAATCAAAGAAATCAAATGTAAAAGCAATGAATCCATAAAGAAACCCACTCGATGGTCGTGTCGATGGTCTTGTGGAAAGTCCTCTACTCGTCGTCCAAGGATTCCTTTGTCCGGTATAGGATACGCCTCGATGGAAGCTCCCCTACCAACCTTCTTCCTAATGGAATCACGATGTCAGAGCCATAGAACCTCTCCAAAACCTTGGCCAATACCCCTCGAAACCCTAGCCGAAGCTCCCTCACAAGTTGGGGAAAAGATGAAGAAAAGAATACAAAAATCGGGGCTGAATCGGCTCTAAATAGGGTTGGAATCGGGCAACTACACGGGCGTGGACGATACACGCGGCCGTGCGGAATTTCCACACGGGTGTGGATAATTTCCACACGCCCGTGTGGATTCTTTGTTTCTCTGATTTCTCGGCCGGCTGTGAACAGTATTGCTACAGTAATTGCTACATTGTTGCTACGTTGCTCTGCTACAGTCTTCGACCTGATTAACTTTCCAATTCCATACTTTCATCGGGGTAACGCAAACGGGCACACGTTCATGTCGTGAATCACTTGTTTCTTCAATGATGTACATGTTGGCGGGGCTCTTGTTCTTATTTGCATAAGTCGGAATACTCGAGCGTGACTGCCTTTGTGCCCCTTCAAATAGATGTGCTCACTCGAATGCGAGGAGGTTGACACATACTCTAGCATCTCACACCTGACCTATGTCTTCGCGTTTGAACCTTAACAAGATCTCCTCCAAAATAGGTGCATTATGATCCACATTGGCCCATTTCCTTCATACTCGGCCTCACAACCGTACCAGCGTAAAAGTAACATAAAAACACACATATTAATGTAGAAAACTGAGGAAAGTAATGCTCAACATAAGGAATGAACGCTTCAAAATTCATATCGCACAAGCACTTATCATGCGGCTACCCCTATGAATGACCATGCAACTGGCGCACGCCTGTGGGTAATTTCTGCACGGGCATATAAACTCTTGCAAAGTTGGGCAAATTTTCCCGAGAGCACACAAGGGCGTGGACTCACCCCTGTGGGCGACCTTGTGAACCTCACACGGGCGTGGGTAATTTCCGCACGCAAGTGCGAATCTCTGCAGGGTGTTCCTTTCATCTCGAGAAAATACAGGGGCATGCGGCTTCCGCTGTGAGTTGAGCATGTAAATGTCGACGCCCGTGGGGAATTTCCGCACGGGCGTGTGTAAGACATGATATTTTTCTCAGATGTCCAGGGAAGCCACAGGGCCGTGCGTCTGCTCTTGTGGGTCTGGCGCACGGGCGTGTCTAATTTCCGCACGCCCGTGTGGATGTACAGAACGCCAAAAGTCGCGAGTTCTGTTTAAAAGACGATGATTCCTCTCCCTCTTCACGACTCCTTTTCACTTGAAAACACTCTCACAGTACTCTCCGAGTCCATAGCGTCAGTTTGGTAGGATTTTAGTGAAGTTTTCCGGCCGGCTCTTCCTTTTCTCACTCCTCCTCGTCGGTAAATCCCTTTTCATCATCGTCTTCGTCAATTCATAGTTTCTATCGATTAATCTGGTTCATAATGCTTTGTTTCTTCAATTGGAACGATGATTTATGTTTAGAACGAAGTTAGAAGTATTATTAAGTTGTATTTTTTGATCGTTGATGCGTGGCTGTACGGTTCTCACGCCCCATGGATCCACACAGGCGTGCGGAAATTCCACACGACCGTGTTGATTTCTGCAGCATTGTTTTATCAACTTGTTTGATCAATTCCGTTTAATTTTTCCAGATCATGGCACCTAGGTCAAAGAAGCAAGCTGATAAGAGGCCACGTGAGTCATCCCCTGAGCCATAGGGCATGCGATTTGCGATTCCTAAACATCAGGTCCGTTATGAGCGTTTGTGAAGACTCCATTCCGGACAGACTCGATTTTTGTAAACGACTATACTACGGGAGCTTCAGCAGGGAGATGAGGTTACTGATGAGATCGAGGATCTAGTTTCCGAAGGTGGTTGGCGGCAGTTGCTGACGATTAGAGAGCCAGCCATCTGAGAGTTTGCACTGGAGATGCTATCCTCATTCGAGTTTGATAGAGCGTATTCGAGCTTCGACAGTTTGGACACCATTCAATTCAGAGTATTCGGATGCCACCATAGCTTGAGCATTACACAGTTTTCCATACTACTTGGCTTGTACGAGGAGGCATTCACGGATACAGAGGAGTATGCACAGTTGCCTACAAATTATCCTGAAACCTTGACCCCGCATAGAGCTTACAGAGTACTATATGGTCAAGGTCAGTACTAGCCAGGGGTGTCTAAGGCCACATGCCTTTCCCGACCTGCATACAGATATTTGAACGGCATCATGAGTAGGTCGGTGAATGGCCGCGGTGACAGTACTGGTGTTTTGAGCCGTCGGGAGTTGTTGTACTTGTACTCGATGGTAGAGCGCGTACCGATTCATTTAGGGCACATTCTGGCAGAGTACATCAGACACCGGGGATACTATGCTAGACTAGGAGCGATCTTCTCGGGCCCCTACATTACGAGATTAGTGCTGGTCATGGGTCTCGTGGATTCGATTCGCGGGGCCGAGAAGATGAGTGTACCCGCTCCCTTGAGTTTAGAGACTATGCAGAGGATGGGCATGGTCCGCAGGGTTTGGACAGGGGTCTTTGCTTTAGTCCTACCAGCCCTAGAGATAGCTGAGGATGAGGATGATGAAGCCGGAGCATCTCAGCCTGCCCCCAAGCCTCAGCCAGCATCGATGGAGACCGAGGCACCTCCAGCAGCCGAGGAACTACCCCAGTGCATATGTCTTCACCATCTCGAGCCAATGATCGCTTTCAGAGGCTCGAGAATGCTATAGGAGTGGTCCGAGCTGAGGTTGCCGAGATTCGGGCTATGCAGGCCACTCAGTATACAGAGTTCATGGCACGTTTCAACATATTACATCAGATCCTAGAGTGAGACGTTGCCTCATCATTTGTCCTCAATCGAGGACCCTTCAAGCCTCGTCAGTTCCTCCAGCACCTCCATCTTCGACTCCAGCACCGGTGGACCCACCATGTGCTTCCACTTCATCAGCAGCAGCAGCACAGGAGCCCAAGAGCGACTCGGACACTTGACTTTTCTTTTACTTTCATGCATTTTAATTTATTCTATTTTCTTGTTTTTAGACTTGTTCACTCAGAAATGATTTTTCCTTCTGAGTTTATGTTATGCTGCATTTACCGAGTTGTATTCATTGCTTCATCTTTTATACACTCAAGTTATTTTTGTTTTTCTTGAGCTTCACTAAACCCCCTCGTGTATGCGTGCAGATGGTCTTGTCATCTTGGGAATTGAGACTTAGTCATGGGCACGGCCAAGGTGCTTCGGCACTTGGTCGTGTGAGCTTCACAACCCGTTGGAACACTACTCCCAATGAATTAGCTTAATCAAATGCAAGACTAGGAGTCAGGGGAGTATTGTTTTGATTGCTTCTCCCACATCTATTTTTGAATGATATATTTTGAGTGAGCTTGCATGTGTACATTGAGGACAATGTACAACTTAAGTGTGGGGGGGAGTTTCATAATGCGCACATCTTTTCTATTGTTCTTGATTGATATAAGCTCACATAGCCAATGGCGGTTCACCTTAGTTGCAATGATTGTATTCTTAAGTCTAGGAGAATTGTTAACATTGAATGTTTTCATGCTCTAGTTCTTGCTTGAATTTTTTTAGGAATTTTTTTGCCCGATTCTACGGTTAGTGCACTACTCACTCTCTCGAACTCTATTGGAAACTCATGTTCGAGGTTAAAGGGACTAGTTAGGTTTACTTCTTTTTGCTAAATTCATGGAAATGAAAAATGAAAAAGAAGGGACAAAATGGTTTTTAGTGTTTATTTGTATTTGTTGGGTGGAAAAGAGCTACCACCTATGAAGTATGAAGCTACTCTCACAAGTCGGATACTAGTTATGCCCTAATGAGAGAAAGAGCTATCTCATAGGGATGAGTGAAAGCTACCACTCGGGTAGAAAAGAGCTACCACCTCGAAAGTGTAAAAAGCCACCTTAGCGGCGCTTTGGAAAGGGCTACCTTAGAGGATGTGTGAAGCTACTACCATCTTTTAAAATTTTTGTCACTTTTGTAGATAAATAAGTCCCTTGTACTTAGAACTTTGAGGAGTATACTTTGGGTTATTTTGAGTGAGTTCACACACATACACGAAATTCGGATTTGTTGTCTTTTTTATTCAAGTTTTTAGCTAGAGCATTGATTTTCCGTATTTAGTGTTGAAATTTTCCTTACTTGTAGAATACTTTCTTTGTATGCCTCGGTGAACCTAAGGCCAAGCACTTTCAATATTTTCTTCATTGATGCACAGAATGTTTTAATGTTTGCTTGAGGACAAGCAAAAGCTTAAGTGTTGGGGAGTTTGATAAATGCTTGTGCGATATGAATGCGAAGCGTTCATTCCTTATGTTGAGCATTACTTTTCTCAGGTTTTTACATTAATATGTGTGTTTTTATGTTACTTTTACGCAGGTAGGGCTGTGAGGCCGAGTATGAAGGAAATAAGCCAATGTGGATCATAATGCACTTATTTTGGAGGAGATCTTGGTAAAGTTAAAACGCGAAGACATAGGACAGGTGTGAGATGCTAGAGTGTGTGCCAACCTTCTCGCATTCTAGTGAGCAAATCCATTTGGAGGGGCACAAAGGCAGACACACTCGAGCATTCTGACATGTGCACATAAGAACTAGAGCTCCACCAACATGTATATCATTGAAGAAGCAAGTGATTCAAAACGTGAACGTGTGCCCGTTTGCGTTACCCCGATGAAAGTATGGAATTGGGGAAGTTATTCGGGGCGAAGGTCTGTAGCAACTTTCTGTAGCAATTCTTTGTGGCGGCAGCTATTCCTGACCGAGCGAAATCGAGAAACAGAGAATCCACACGGGCGTGTGGAAATTATCCATGGGTCGTGTGGAAATTCACTGCAGATGACGTGTCACAGTCCACGCCCTGAGTGGAGTCGCCCGATCTGACCCTATTTAATGCCGATTCAGCCCCGACTTTGGTATTATTTTTCTCCATCTTTTTCCCCAACTTGAGAAAGGGGCTTGACTAAGGTTTTTGAGGGGGTATTGGCTAGGTTTTTGGAGAGGTTCTATGGCTCCGACATCGCGCGTCATTTGGAAGAAAGTTATTGGGAGAGTTTTCGTCGGCATCGATCCGCCCAGGTGTATCCTAGGCCGGACAAAGGATCCCTTGCGACGAGTAGAGGACTCTCCACAAGACCATCTACATGACCATTGAGGGGGTTTCTTTATGGATTCATTGCTTTTACATTCGATTTCTTTGATTGTACTTAGCTCCATGGAGAGCTAAACCCCTATTGGGTACTTGGGTGATTGTGAACCCTAGGATGTATTCGTTTCATTGACTTCTTTATTATGCTTTCAATAAATTGATGTTTATTGTGAGTTCCAACCTTGAATGCTTGATTGTATGAACATTTCCCCTAGAGTGACACTAGGGTTGAGACTTCTTGTTGGTAACCTTGTGAGTGAGTGACACACCACTAGAGTTAGACAAAGCTAGGTTGGAGAGGGTTGAGAGGGTGAGTCAAGAGGTACAGAAGCGTCCCCTTTCCCCTCCGACGTGATAGATTCTACCTCTATTCCTCGAGTTCTTTGCGGCCATAATAGAGTGAATGGTCTAAGGGATGATTCTCCGTTGGGGCTTAGTTGCATGTGAAACGGAGTGAAGCGTTGAGAGGATCTTAGTATCTAGGGCATAATTGTGGTTAGGGACCTTCCGCCTGGACCAAAGGGTTAGGTCTATAATTAGGAAGAGATTTATCACCTGGAATCCCTAGAGCTCATTGCAACTTTATTTGAGTGTGAGGTTGAGAGGTTATTTAATCTCTCCTCCGGGACATGAATAGAGTTAGGCATAGTTGACCTTAGATTTGGGACTATGTATGTAAGGAATTCCACGACTCACCATTACATTGATTAGGAAGCATAATAGAGAGTTCTTGCACTTGAAGCGATTATCCTAGGTGAAGCATCATTCGAGTACCCCATCTTTATCGATTGCCTTACCTCCTCCTTACTTTTGCTCTCTTACTTGTTGCCTTTAATTGTTGAGAATTGAATCATTGTCACACTTATCATTGTTGATATTCCACATAACTAAGAATCGAATTAAGTGTCTTTACTCCCTACTCCCTGTGGATTCGATACCCGCTCACCCGGGATTATTACTTTGACAAACCTGTGCACTTGCGGGATATACATAGGGGACCTTGTCATATGTCCCACAAATGCAAGGGTTTGTCGAATCCATAGGGAGTAGGTAGTAAAAATACGCAAGGGGACCTTGTCGTATCCATATGGAGTAGGGAGTAAAAATACTTAAATTGTTTCTTAATAAAAGCGAAATATGAATAGTGATTTGTATGACCGGATGTAATGCAAACAAAAAGTAAAAAGACCGAGAGGGAGCATAAGTAAAGGTGAGGTAAGGCAATCGATATAAATGGGAGTAGTCGGATATTGATCCGCCTAGGACAATCATTTAAAAGTGCAAAAAACCCTCTATTATGCTTCCTAACTAATGCATTAATGAGTCATGGAGATCCTTTAATACATGGTCCCAAATCTAAGATCAACCATGCCTAACCCTATACATGTCCCGGAGGAGAAATTGAATAATCTCTCAACCTCGCACTCGTATAAAATTGCAATGAGTTCTAGGGATTCCAAGTGATAAATACTCTTCCTATATGTAGACCGAACGCTTTGGTCCGGCAGAAGGTCCCCACCCATAATTAAACTGTAGATGTTAAAATCACTTCAACGCTTCACTCCATTACACTCGCAACTAAGCCCAAGTGGAAGGTCATTCCTTAGCCCATTCACTCTACTATGACCGCAAAGAACTCGAGGGATTGGAGGTAGAATAAATCACACCATAGGGGAAAGGGGACACTCTGTTACTTCTCGACTCACCCTCTCAACCCTCTGTAATCTAGCCTTGTCTAACTCTCATGGTGTGTGACTCACTCACAAGGGTTACCAACAATAACTCTCAACCCTAGTGTCACTCTAAGGAAGTATTCATACAATCAATGCATTCAATATTGGAACCCAATAAAAATATCAATTAATGAAAGCATAATAACAAGGTTCAATGAAACGAATACATCCCAGGGTTCACAATCCAAGTAGCCACTAGGGGGTTTAGCTCTTAATGGAGCTAATTACAATCAATGAAATCGAATGTAAAAGCAATAAATCCATAGAAAACCCACTCGATAGTCACGACAATGGTCTTTTGGAGGGTCCTTTACTCGTCCAAAGGTCCCTTTCTCTAGCCTAGGATACACCTCACCGGATCGGTGCCGACGAAAGCTTTCCCACTAACCTTCTTCTAGACAGAGCGCCATGTCGGAGGAATAGAACCTCTCCCAATCCCTAGCTAATACCTCTCAAAACCCTAGCAGTAGCCTTCTCTCAAGTTGGGGAAAAGATGGAAAAGAGAATGCTGAAATCGGGTCTAAAATCTGGGCTAAAATATGCATTTAAACGGCTGGAATCAGGAATCCTCATAGCCCTGTAGATTTCCACACGCCCGTGTGGTTTCTCTGGGCAACTCCTTCTTTGTTGTTTTGCTATAGTATTTTACTACAGTATTGCTACAGTGCCCTACTACAGTACTGTTCTGAAACACTCCCGAAACCATGCTTTCATCGAGGTAATGTAAATGGGCACACGTTTACGTTGTAGATCACTTCACATTTCAATGAATGGATGCGCTGGTGGAGATCTTGTTGCACATGCACAAGCCAGAATACTTAGAATGTGACTGCCTTTGTGCTTGACAAGATCCCCTTGCGTATATCCCGCAAGTGCACGGGTTTGTCGAAGTAATAATCTCGGGTGAGCGGGTATCGAATCCACAAGGAGTAGGGAATAAAAATACCTAATTCGATTCTTAGCTATGTAAAAGATCAATGATGATGAGTGTGATAATGATTCAATTCTCAACAGTAAAAGCAACAAGTAAGAGAGCAAAAGTAAAGAAGGGGATAAGGCAATCGATAAAGATGGGGTACCCGGATAATGCTCCACCTAGGATAATTGTTTAAAGTGCAAGAAGCCTCTATTATGCCTCCTAATCAATGCAATGGTGAGTCGTGGAAATCCTTAATTACATAGTCCCAAATCTAAGGTCAACTATGCCTAACTCTATACATGTCTCGGAGGAGAAATCGAATAATCTCAACACCTCGCACTCGCATAGAGTTGCAATGAGCTCTAGGGATTCCAAGTGATAAATCCCTTCCTAATTATAGACCTAACCTTTTGGTCCAGGTGGAAGGTCCTAACCACAATTGAGCCCTAGATACTAAGATCAGCTCAGCGCTTCACTCCGTTGCACGCGCAACTAAGCCCCAGCGGAAGTTCATCCCTTAGAACATTCTCTCTATTATGGCCGCAAAGAACTCGAGGAACAGAGGTAGAATCTATCACACTGGAGGGGAAAGGGGACGCTCCTGTACCTCTCGACTCACCCTCTCAATCCTCTCTAACCTAGCTTTGTCTAACGCTCATGGTGTGTGATGAGTGCGATCCGCAAGTGCACGGAGTCGTCAAGTAATACCTCTCGTGCGAGCACGAGAGGGTCGTATTCCCTGGGCCCAAGGATCTACCCTTACTTCCTCTTCGCTTATTGTCTAGCCGATGCAGTTCGAAAGGTTTCCCTAATCTATTAATTTAAATAAGATAACTACAAGTGGAGACTAAAAATACGGAGAGGGGTATAAAAATCGGGGAAAAAGAACGGTCACGGATCGCGGATTCCCTAGGGGCTACTAAAGTGCACGGGATGCTAAGAATGTCATGCAATTGAAGGTTTGGACCTAGAGATTTCCTAGATTAGGTCAACCCGATGGTCACGGCTATTGACCCCTAATCCGGTATAAGTATTGACACGAATTTCTTCCGATCAAATCCTCATACGATTGCATTAACAAGTGGGAAATCCCTAATTAGAGCCGGAACACAACTTGGTCTAGCCCTAATGGTGGAGAGTGCAGAATACCCGATGGTCACGGCGTGATTCGTACATGAATCCCTTCCAAACTTGGTGTGTCTAGTACAAGGGGCGATGGTCACGCTACCAAGTACAACCTAGCGAGTTGGTTTACTGAGTTCTCATGTAAGCAACACATCAAATGCACCAAGAATGAATCTCAAAACACAACAATTGCAATAAACAAACTTAAATCATCCAAATACACAAGTTCACCCCAAGGTTCACCGGCATCCGGTGACCTTGGGGTCTACTAATCCATACAAACAAATCCAAGCAACAAATCCATGCAAACAACTACAAATGGCATAATAAAAACTCCCTCAAACAATGGAAGAAGGAAGACAAGCCAAGCTAGGTGCAAAGGCTTCCACGGACGCCGCAATGGGGGCGGCTTCCCTCATCGTCTACAAACTCCCAAAGAAGAGATCGATGAAGATCCAGCCAAATCCGAGCTTCTCCCTTAGATTTCCCTTCTCCAAAACATGTAATCTTGCCTCTCAAAGGCTGGGTGAAAAATCGGCTGAAGAACTCTACCAAAAACTCCTCCTCTTGC
Organism: Dioscorea cayenensis subsp. rotundata; assembly: GCF_009730915.1. NCBI lineage: Eukaryota > Viridiplantae > Streptophyta > Magnoliopsida > Dioscoreales > Dioscoreaceae > Dioscorea > Dioscorea cayenensis. The sequence goes on from NC_052490.1 coordinate 991,573, forward strand.
CCTAGAAGAAATCAGCTTCTTATATACCCCGTCAGTCCATGCGGGCGCATGGAGCCCGTGAAGCTCACAGCCAAATGCCCAAAAAACCCTGTCGTGCTACAGTGCTCAGCTACAGTGTTTTTGCTACAGTACCGAGCCTTGATAATTTCCAGCAAACCTCACGGGCATCCATGCGGGCGCATGGAGCCCGTGAAACTCCCAGCCAAATGCCCGCAGCAAGAACAATGACCTGCTACAGTACCGCTACAGTGCCGGGGCCCCAAAAATGTCGTTTTTGATGTCGAATTCATCCGATTTGCATTTTTGAGCATTGTTTGACTCATTTAAGACCTGCAACACCGAAATAACCAATTTAGACATAAAACGGGCATCAATTCGTTAACATATTCACAAAAGATACAAGATTAATACATATAAAATACATACATTTAGGCGTTTATCAGTGTGTCACTCACTCACAAGGTTACCAACAAGAACTCTCAACCCTAGTGTCACTCTAGGGGAAATGTTCATACAATCAAGCATTCAAGGTTGGAACTCACAATAAACATCAATTTATTGAAAGCATAATAAAGAGGTTCAAAGAAACAAATACATTCTAGGGTTTACAATACCCGAGTACCCACTAGGGGTTTAGCTCTCCATGGAGCTAAGTACAATCAAAGAAATAGAATGTAAAAGCAATGAATCCATAAAGAAACCCCCTTGATAGTCGTGTTGATGGTCTTGTGGGGAGTCCTCTACTCGTCGTCCAAGGATTCCCTCATCCGGTATAGGATACGCCTCGACGGAAGCTTCCCTACCAACCTTCTTCCTAAGGAATGACGATGTCAGAGCCGTAGAACATCTCCAAAACCTTGGCCAATGCCCCCTCGAAACCCTAGCCGAAGCCCTCCCTCAAGTTGGGGAAATGATGGAGAAAAGAATACCAAAATCGGGGCTAAATCAGCTTCAAATAGGGCTGGAATCGGGCGACTACACGGGTGTGGATGCTGCACGCGCCCGTGCGGAATTTCCACACAGGCGTGGATAATTTCCACACGCCCGTGTGGACTCTCTGTTTCTCTGGTTTCTCGGCCGGCTGTGAACAGTGCTGCTACAGTCCATGCTATAATTGCTACTGTGCTCTGCTACAGTATTCGACCTGAATGGATGTGCCCACTCGAATACGAGGAGGTTGGCACACACTCTAGCATCTCACACCTGACCTATGTCTTCGCGTTTGAACCTTAGCAAGATTTCCTCCAAAATAGGTGCATTATGATCCACATTGGCCCATTTCCTTCATACTCGGCCTCACAACCCTACCTGCGTAAAAGTAACATAAAAACACACATATTAGTGTAAAAACCCGAGAAACGTAATGCTGAACATAAGGAATGAATGCTTCGCATTCGTATCGCACAAGCACTTATCAGTGCTCCTCCAAATCATTGTGCTAGCTTAAATACAAGGAGGTTGGCACATATTCTAGCCTCTTGAACCCGACTTATGTCTTCGCATTTGAACCTTCTCAAGATTTCCTCCAAATGATATACTCATGATCTACATTGGCTTCTTTCTCTAAGATTTGGCTTCACAACCCTATATGCATGAAAGTAACATAAATACACACATATTAGTGTTAAAACCCGATAAAAGTAATGCTCATCTTAAGGAAAGAACACTTCGCATTCTTATAACACAAGCACTTATCAAAGGGGATTTGGCAAGTCTTTTGGACTGGTTCTACGGCTTTTACACCATGTTTCTCTTTAAAGATAGTTATTGGGGGAGTTTTCATCAGCACCGATCTGGCGAGGTGTGTCCTAGGCTCGATAAGAGGACCTTTGGAAAGGACGAGGCTACTCCACAAGACCATCGACACGAATACCAAGCAGATTTTCTTATGGATTACATGTTTTGACTTTTGATTTCATTATTGATTGTATCTTGCTTCATGGAGATCTAAACCTCCTAGTGGGTACTTGGACTTTTTAAACCCCTAGGTTACTATTGTTTCATTGAACTTTTATTATGTTTTCCATAATTGATGTCTTAAATAGAGTTCTAATCTTGAATGCTTGTTGAATGATTTCTCCCTTAGAGTGACACTAGGGTTGAGAGTCTATATTGGTAATCTTTGTGAGTGAATAACACACCATGAGAGTCAGACAAAGACAGATTGGAGAGGGTCGAGAGGCTGAGTTGAGAGGTAGCAGAGCGTCCCCTTTTCTCTCGACTCACCCTCTCAACCCTCTCCAATCTAACATTGTCTAACCCTCATTGTGTGTCACTCATCCACAAAGGCTACAAAGATGGACTCTCAACCCTAGTGTCATACTAAGGGAGAAATCATTCAACAAGCATTCAAGATTGGAACTCAATTAAAGACATCAATTAAGGAAAACATAATAAAAGGTCAATGAAATAATAACATCCTAGGGTTTACAAGTCAAAGTACCCATAAGGCAGTTTAGCTCTCCATGGAGCAAGATATAATCAACAATGAAAATGAAAGTAAAAGCATGTAATCCATAAGAAAACCCAATCAATATTCGTGTCAGTGGTCTTGTGGAGTAGCCTCGTCCTGTTCAAAGGTCCCCTTGTCATGCCTAGGGTGCATTTCGCCGGATCGGTGCTGACAAAATCTCCACTGATAACTATCTTCCAAGAGAAACAAGGTGACAAGATCCCCTTGCGTATATCTCGCAAGTGCACGGGTTTATCAAAGTAACAATCCCGGATGAGCGGGTATCGAATCCACAGTGAATAGGGAATAAAAATACATAATTCAATTCTTAGCTAAGGGCCGTGTGGATGCCCCTATAGGTGCATTCAAGGACAAAGTGTGCTATCCGACGAGCACATATAGGCATGTGTCTGCCCCTGTGAAGATCCCTTGTGGAGTCACACGGGCGTGGGTAATTTTCACACGCCCGTGTAGATAAACAAAACTTAGAAGGCCATAGGTTTTCTTTATAAATCCTTTGCGTCTTCTCATCTTTTCACTCACAAACACTCAGTGAAAGAATCCTTGCACTCTCCCAACCTTCCACCATCACTTTCAAGATATTTTACTCGAGTATTCATTGCGATTTTAAGGTTTTCAACTTTATCTTGCAGGTAAACCCTCATTCTCTCTTTTCTTTTTCATTATTTGATTTTAGTCAATTTGATCTGGTAAATGTGCTTCATTTCTATGATAAAATGGCTATTGCATGTTCAAAATGAGTTTAGACACAATTGTTAGGGTGTATTTGTGGGTTTTTAGGATGTGGCTGTGGGGTTTTCATGCGCTGTAAATCCACACGGGTGTGTGGAATTTCCACATGACCGTATGGATTCCTACAGTATTATTTTGTGAGTTTATTTGATCGATTTTCTTTTCAATACTTGCAGATATGGCAATCAGGACTAAGATAGTGGTCGGGAAGTGCCCACGTGAAACATCACCCCAGAAGGAGAGTATGGAGTTCACCATTCCCGAGCACCAGGCTCGGTTTGAGCGGTTATCGAAGCTTATGTTCGGGCAGACGTGAGTCCCAAACATGAGTTCACTAAGGGAGTTGCTGTTAGCCGATGATATGGCCGACGAGATAGAAAAGCTGCTTTCTGTGGGTAGCTAGAGGAGTTTATTATTGATCCAAGAGCCAGCTATTTGGCTACTCACTTCAGAGGTACTGGCTTCATTTGAGTTTAACGATCGTATTCCCGATTTGACAGCACTAATGACATACATTTCAGAGAGTTTGGACATCATTATAGTATGAGTGTCACTCAATTTTCTGTCAAACTCGGACTCTATATCAAAGCATTCACTGACACAGAGGATTACGAGCAACTGCCCACAGACTACCCCGGCAGCTTGATGCCGCAGCGAACATATAGAGTGCTGTGTGGATAGGGACAATATGAGGCTAGGGTACCTAAGGCCACTTGTCTTTCCCAACCTATGTACTACTATATTCATGCTATCTTGAGCAGGTCGATGAATGGACAAGGTGATAGTACCAACATCTTGAGTCAGAAGTAGCTGTTATATCTCTATTCAATGGTTCAGAACACGCTACTCGATCTTGGGTACATTGTATCAGAGTACCTGAGGCATCTGGGTCAGTACACTAGGATTAAAGTTATTTTCTAAGGCCCGTACATTACCAGACTCATCATCAGGATGTGTCTACTAGACGCAATCAGAGGGGCTGAGAAGACAACTGTTCCAGCACCCCTCAGCTTAGGGACCATGCGCATGAGGGGCATGATCAGGAGATATAGAGATGGGGTGTATGTGCTAAACATGAGCCCACCGGAGTCAGTCGAGGCTGAGGAAGATACAGCAGAGGGGTCCCAGGTAGTACTTGAGCCACAAATTGAGCATGCAGAGGCAGAGGCATCCCCTGCAGCTGAAGAGCCCCCCCTACAGCTGAAGAGCCCCCACTAGTTCCGATAGTCTCTTTGACTTGAGCCCATGATTGATTTGAGAGGCTCAATAGTGCTGTAGGTGTGCTCCAAAGTGATTTGGCTGAGGTTCATGCGCTACAGGCTGTGAAACATACCGAGGTGATGGCACGCATGGATATTCTAAAGTAGCTACTTGAGAAAGACATGGCCTCAAGATTCATCATGCGACTGAGGACCCCTCCAGCATCCACACCACCACCATCAACATTTCAGGTGCCAATTGATCCACTAGCATCAGCATCGTCACCACCATCAATAGCAGAGACGACCGAGCATGACACCGACGCTTAATGCATCTTTATTTTTCTTTTAGTTTCTTATTTTTTGTATTTCATATCCATATTTTATTTTTGACTTGTTTACTCATAAATGATCTTCCTTTTGAGTTTGTATTTTATTTTTATTGTCTTGAGTTGTATTTTATTGCTTTATTTTTTATACTCGAGTTGTTTTTGTTTTTGTTGAGCTTCGCTGAACCCCCTCGTCTATACGTGCAGATGGTCTTGTAAGTATGGAATTTGAGGAACTAGTCATGGACACAGTCTTATGGCCGTGTGTGCTCCACAACCTATTGGGACTTAACTCTCAACGAATATAGCTCCATCAAATGTACCATTCAGAGTTCAGGGTTGTATTGTTTCAATTGCCCACTTCTATATATACTTTTGATTGATTTATCTCCTATTATGCTATACTTTTGATTAATTTATATCCTATTATGCTTACTTGCGTATATTGAGGTAAATGTACATCTTAAGTGTGGGGGAGTTCACATTACACATGTTCACTACATAAGTTTTGGCTGAAATACATGCTAACATAGCCAATGGCAATTCACCTTAGTTGCAATGATTGTATTCTTAAGTATAGGGGAATTTTTAACATTGAATGTTCTCATGCTCTAGTTTTTCTTGAATTTCTAGGAATTTTTACCCGATTGATAATTGTTACACTGCCACCTCCAAAGTGTGAAAGCCACCTTAGCGGCCTCTTCGGAAAGGGTTACCTTAGAGGATGTGTGAAGCAACTACTATCTATTTATTTTGTGTTGTTTTGTAGATAAATAAGTTCCCTTATACATATAACTTTAAGGAGTATATGTCGGGTCAACTTGAGTGAGTTTACACACACTTAAATGATTTCGGGTTTGTTATCCTTTTTGATTCGAGTTTTTAGCTAGAGCAATGATTTTTTGTATTTAGTGTTGAAATTTCCCTTACTTGTAGAATGCTACCCTTGTAAACTTTGGTGAACCTAAGGCCAAGCACTTTCAATATTTCCTTCTTCTATGCTTTAATGTTTTTATTTTTGCTTGAGGACAAGCAAAAGATTAAGTGTGTGGGAGTTTGATAAGTGATTGTGTACTAAGAATACGAAGTATTCTTTTCTTATGATGAGCATTACTTTTATCAAGTTTTTTCGCTAATACATGTGTTTATGTGTTTTTTTGCACATATAGGGTTGTGGAGCCAAATAGAAAAGAAAGGAGCCAAAGTAAATTGAAAATTCATTATGCTGATGGAATCTTGAAGTGGACACACGAGAAGATGCAAGTTGTGGTCGAAGAAATATGAGTGTGTGCCAACCTCCATTATGCTTGATGGAATATGTAAATTGCAGGGGCACAAAGACACTCACATTCATGTGTTCTGACTTGTGCAAGGCTAGGAAGATTCCCATCAAATGTGCTTTTACTTGAAGATGCAATGCGATCTACAACATAGACGTGTGTCTGTTTGTGTTTCCTCGATAAAAAATGTTGATTTGAGAGTATTTTAGCAGAGTACTGTAGTAGGTGACTATAGCAAATCATTGTAGCAATTTATTGTAGCAGTTAATGTTCACATGCCGCTAAATAACCAAGTTCTGTAGATTCACACGGGCATGTGGAAATTCCACACGCACGTGTTGATTCCTGATTCCATCCCTATATAAAGCCGTGATTCAGCCAGATTTTAGAATTCTTCTTTCCATCTTTTCTCCATCTTTGAGAGGCTTGAGGCTAGGGTTTAGAGGGGCTTTGGCACAGCTTTGGGAGTGGTTCTATGGCTTCGACACTGCATTTCTCTTGGAAGATAGTTATTAGAAGAGCTTTCGTCGCCACCGATCCAGCGGGGTGTGTCCTAGGCTTGACAAGGGCACCTTTGGAGAGGACGAGGCTACTCCACAAAACCATCGACATGAATACCGAGGGGGCTTTTGTTATGGATTACATGCTTTTACTTTCGATTTCATTATTGATTGTATCTTGCTCCATGGAGAGCTAAACCCCCTAATGGGTACTTGGACTTGTAAACCCTAGGATGCTATTGTTTCATTGACCTTTTATTATATTTTCCTTAATTGATGTCTTTAATTGAGTTCCAATATTTAATGCTTGTTGAATTATTTCTCCCTTAGAGTGATACTAGGATTGAGAGTCTACATTGGTAATCCTTGTGAATGAGTGACACACCATGAGAGTTAGACAAATGCAAATTGGAGAGGGTTGAGAGGGTAAGTCAAGAGGTAGTGGAGCGTCCACTTTTCCCTCTGTTGTGATTTATCTTACCCCTAATTTCTAGAGTTCTTTACAGTCACAACAGAGTGAAGTGCCCAGGGAGGAACTCCGCTGGGGCTTAGTTGCGCGAGCAATAAAGTGAAGCGTTGAAGTAATCCTTAGTATCTGGGGCTTAATTGTGACTAGGGGTCTTTCACTTGGACCAAAGGGTTAGATCCACATAAAGGAATAGGGTTTATCACTTGGAATCCCTAGAACTTTTTGAAACTTTGCACAGTGTGAGGTGTTAAGACTGAGCGATTTCTTTGTCAGGATATAGTGTAGAGTCAGTAATGGCCAACCTTAGGTTTGGAACCGTGTATTATAGGATTCCCACTACTCATTAAGCATCAGTTAGGAGATATAATAGTTGGTCTTTCACTTGAAGCAATAACTGTAAGGGGAGCAATGTCCTTGTGGTGCGTTTAATGAAGCAAAATCCTTGGGAGTTGAATTCCAATTGGTCGTGGAGCACGCACGGCCAAGTGTAAAACACATTGACAGTGTCTATGACTAATCCTCAATTTCCATACACAATGGGATTAAGTGAAGCTTAACAAAAACAAAAAAAAAATTTAGTATATAAAAGACAAAGCAATGAAATACAACTTGAGACAGAAATAAAAGACAAGCTCAGAAGGAGGATCCTTTCTGAGTGTACAAGTCCAAAATATAAAGCAAAAGTAAAATATGAGAAATAAAAGGGAAGAAAATTAAAGACGCATCTAGCATCGGTGTTGCGCTCTGGCTACTCTGCTACTGCTGGTGTTGGTACCAAATCGAATGGTACTGGTGGATCTGGTGATAGTCATGCTAGAGGAGCCTAAGGTGTCTGAGGTAGCATGATGAATGGTGAGGCAGAGTATCACTCTGGTAACTGTTATAGGGTGTCGAGACATGTCATCAACTCAGAGTAGTGTGCAGCCTGTATCGTACGAACCTCGGTGGTCTCACTCCGTAGCACCCCCACAGTGCCCTCGAGCCTCTCAAAAGGATCATAGGCTCGAGAAGGAGATAACATGCATACTAGAGGCGGATTGATAAGTGCTTGTGTGATATGAATGCGAAGCGTTCATTCCTTATGTTGAGCATTACTTTTCTCAGGTTTTTACATTAATATGTGTGTTTTTATGTTACTTTTACGCAGGTACGGCTGTGAGGCCGAGTATGAAGGAAATAAGCCAATGTGGATCATAATGCACTTATTTTGGAGGAGATCTTGCTAAAGTTCAAACGCGAAGACATAGGATAGGTGTGAGATGCTAGAGTGTGTGCCAACCTTCTCGCTTTCTAGTGAGCAAATCCATTTGGAGGGGCACAAAGGCAGACACACTCGAGCATTCTGACCTGTGCATATAAGAACAAGAGCTCCAGCAACATGTATATCATTGAAGAAGCAAGTGATTCAAAACGTGAACGTGTGCCCGTTTGCGTTACCCCGATGAAAGTATGGAATTGGGAAGTTATTCAGGCCGAAGGTTGTAGCAACACTGTAGCAATTACTGTGGCGGCACTGTTCACAGCCGGCCGAGAAATCAGAGAAATAGAGAATCCACACGGGCGTATAGAAATTATCCACGGCTGTGTGGAAATTCCGCACGGGCGCGTGTAGCGTCCATTCCCGTGGAGTTGCCCGATTCCAGCCCTATTTAAAGCCGATTCAGCCCCGATTTTGTTATTCTTTTCTCCATCTTTTCCTGAACTTGAGAGAGGGCTTCGGCTAGGGTTTTGAGGGGTATTGGCCAAGGTTTTGGGGAGGTTCTATGGCTCCGACATCGTCATTCTTGAGGAAGAAGGTTGGTAGGGGAGCTTCCGTCGAGGCGTATCCTATATCGGACGAGGGAATCCTTGGATGAAGAGTAGAGGACTCTCCGCAAGACTATCAACATGACCATCGAGTTGGTTTCTTTATGGATTCATTGCTTTTACATTCGATTTCTTTGATTGTACTTAGCTCCATGGAGAGCTAAACCCCTCATCGGGTACTTGGGTGATTGTGAACCCTAGGATGTATTCGTTTCTTTGAACTTCTTTATTATGCTTTCAATAAATTGATGTTTATTGTGAGTTCTGAATGCTTGATTGTATGAACATTTCCCCTAGAGTGACACTAGGGTTGAGAGTTCTTGTTGGTAACCTTGTGAGTGAGTGACACACCACGAGCTGCTAGACAAAAGCTAGGTTGGAGAGGGTTGAGAGGGTGAGTCGAGAGGTACAGGAGCGTCCCCTTTCCCCTCCGATGTGATAGATTCTACCTCCGTTCATTGAGTTCTTTGCGGCCATAATAGAGTGAATGGTCTAAGGGATGAATCTTCGCTGGGGCCTAGTTGCGCGTGCAATGGAGTGAAGCGTTGAGGGGATCTTAGTATCTAGGGCTTAATTGTAGCTAGGGACCTTCTGCCTTGACCAAAAGGTTAGGTCTATAATTAGGAAGCGATTTATCACTTGGAATCCCTAGAGCACATTACAACTTTATTCGAGTGCGAGGTTGAGGGATTATTTAATCTCTCCTCCGGGACATGAATAGAGTTAGGCATAGTTGACCTTAGATTTGGGACTATGTATGTAAGGATTTCCACGACTCACCATTGCATTGATGAGGAACATAATAGAGAGTTCTTGCACTTGAAGCGATTTTCCTAGGTAAAGCATCATCCGAGTACCCCATCTTTATCAATTGCCTTGCCTCCTCCTTACTTTTGCTCTCTTACTTGTTGCTTTTAATTGTTGAGAATTGAATCATTATCACACTTATCATTGTTGATACTCCACATAGCTAAGAATCGAATTAAGTGTCTTTACTCCCTACTCCCTGTGGATTCGACCCCGCTCACCCGGGATTATTACTTTGACAAACCCGTGCACTTGTGGGATATACGCAAGGGAACCTTATCACGGATCATGCGCTGTAGGGGGTGCATCGGTCTCCATATGCTCAGGCTGAGGCTCAGGAGCCTCTGTGACCGCTCAGCTATCTCACCTCCATCCTTGGCTATCTCTGGGGCAAGCGTAGTAAGAATATATGCTCCTAGCCCATATCTATGTACTAACTCCATCAGTCTCATCCTACTAGGCCGAGAGTGGAGGGAATGATTGTCTTCTCAGCCCCACAGATCGCGTCTAATAGACCCATCCATAGGATGGGTCTAGTGATGTAAGGGGCAGTGAATAATACTACCACTTAACAATAGTGGCCCTGGTGCCTCAGGTAATCTGCCACAATGTGACCTAGGTGAATCGGCTCACTCTAGAGCATGGAATATGAATAGAGTGACTCCTGGTGGCTCAAAACAGATATGCTATTGCCTCGGCCCCTCACAGATCTGCTGAAGATCGCATGTATGTATCTGTAACTGGGCTATGGGGTCTGTATGGTCTCTACGTGGTCAGTGTCCTAGGATAGTCGGTCGACAATCGATCATACTCCTCTGTATCTGTATACATCTTGTCATATAAGCCCATATGGACTAAAAACTCTGTGACACTCATGTTGTAATGATGTCCGAATGCCTTGAACTATATAACGTCAACACTGTTGAATCTAGTGTATGATCGGTCAAACCCGAAGGATGCTAGCACCTCCAGCATCAATGTGCGGATAGGTGGCTCTTGAAGCGATAATAATCTCCTCCAGCTTCCCAATGCCAATAGCTCATCAATCTCATCGGCCATCTCATCACCTCACTGAACCTCTCTCAACACACTCAAATCCATGAAACGGGATTGTCCAAACTAGAGTCTCGACTAACACTCAAATAGAGCATGATGCTTGGGAATCGAAAAATCTATGTGCTCATGCTCAGGTGAAGTCTTCCTGAGACGTTTGTCAGCTTGCTTCTTTGATTTTGGTCCATATCTGCAAGATTTGAAAGAAAATCTATTAAAAACACGCACAGATTAAAACAACAGAAATCCACACGATCGTGTGAAAATTCCACATGCCCGTGTGGATCCACATGATCGTGTGAAAATTCCACATGCAGTGAAAACCGCAAAGCCACCATGCTAAAAGCTAAAAAATACATCACAACTTCATTTCTAAACTCATTCTAAGCATGAATAGACCATGTAATCATAGAAACATAATAGCACTCACCATTTAATAAAAAAATCAAGTGTGGCGAAGACAAGAGGAAAAGAAAATTTACCGACGAGGTGAAGATGGTAACTTAGATAATCCATTGGAAAACTCGAGTAAACCTCTGTAAATTGATGACACAAAGTCAGGTCAGTACAGGGACGCGTTGTCAAAATGGTTGGGAGTTTGAAGATGAAGAAAGGTGAAGAGATTTTAAAGAAAACCCGTGGCTCTTAGAATTTCGCACATCCACACCCGCATATGGAAATTACCCACGCCCGTGTAATTCCATAAGAGAGCTTCACAAGGGCAGACACTTGCCCCTATGTGCTCTCAGGATAGCATACTTTATCTCTGAACGTATCCACATGGGTGGGTGGAAATTCGCACGCCTATGTGCTCGACCCATGTGGGTATCCACATGGCCCCCGTGGCTTCTTTATCCAAATGAGAAAAAAAGTTCTAAGCGCTTTCCCCCACCGGCACAGAAATTCCACACAGGAGTGTAGATCTTTATAGGGTTACTTACAGGAGCACTCACATGCCCCTGTGTCTTCTTGGGATGAAGGAGAGCACTTTTGACGTAGATCCTCACGAGCATGTGGAAATTACCCACGCCAGTATGTTTGTCACAGGGTCAGACACAAGGGCAGAAGCAAGCCCTTCTATCTTCTGGGGATAAATCTCTAAGTCTTTGCAAAGAAATACACACCCGTGTGGAATTAACACATGGGCATGTGACCCTGACAAGGTCATCTAGAGTGGTAGACGTGCGCCCCTGTGTCCTCTCAGGATGAGCTCTTAGTAGAAACACACGCCCATGTGAAAATTCCACACCGCCGTGTGTCTTCTTTGGATGACTTAGAAAAATCTGCAGGCTCTGCAGAAAGTCCCGAACATGTATACACACTAAGAGCCTACTTTGAGAATAAAAAATAAACCAGAGAATCATGAAACACATGCTCACACGATAAAGATACTCTGCCACACACATTTTTGCACATGAAAACACCAAATAATCGATGAGAAAATCACAACAATAGCATGTAAACATCAAGACACCAACACTCAAGCCTTATTCATGCAAACACTAAACTAAGAACTAGAAAATAGTAAAGACCTTGGGTTACCAGCCAAGAAGAGCTTGTTTAATGTCACTTAGCTTGACATACCTCTTCTTACCTCACGGTGGCTTATAGATGAAGGTTTCCCTCTTACCCATAACTTGAAAGCATGATGAACATAGTCTTTTGAAGGTCAAGGGATTGTTATCAAGTTTGTTATCGCACAAGGGTTCATCACCCTTACTCTATTCTTGCACATTCCCATTAACCTTGGGCCATTTCTTGTGATGTCTCCTTGCACACTTCATCTTTCGAAGCACTTTCTTCATAATCAGCGGGGTAGATGGTACCTTTTCTTCTAGACCAAGCATTAGCACTTCTTCATTCTCCACTTCTTGGTCTAACAACCCCTCGTATGGTTCCGGATTCAACATTTCCTACACATATTCATCATTTAGTTCATCGGTAGTGTCAAGAAAATAAAGAGTATCATCAAAGTCGAGAGAATGTCACATGGCTTCGGTAAGGCGGTATGTCAACTTGTCGTCGCCAACCCTCAATGTCAACTCCCCACCGTCCATGTCGATAAGTGCCTCAGAAGTGCGAAAGAATAGCCTCTCAAGTATCAAATGAACATCTACATCCTAATCGACATCGAACAATATGAAGTCCACAGGAAATATGTAGTTGTCAACCTTGACAAGCACGTCTTCAATGATGCCCCTCGGATGTCTCACCATTCGGTCCACTAATTGAAGTGTCATCCGAGTTGGCCTCACGCCTCCCAAGACTAGCTTCTAAAAAGAAAGAGTATGACATGACGTTAATACTAGCCCCCTAAATCCACCAATGCCATCTCTTCACCCAAATTACCAATGTTGCATGTGAATGATAGAGCTTCTAGGGTCATCTTCTTGTTTGGCATTTTGCAAAACCGACGAACAAGAGGCATCTAAGATCACCGATGCACTCTCCTCCATCTTCCTCTTGTTAGTTAAAAGATCCTTTAAAAAAACTTTGAATACCGAGGAATTTTGGACAACGCTCCACAAAAGGAATGTTGATATGAAATTGTTTGAATAGACCCAAGAACTTCTTTGAATTGCTAATCGCTTTTGATCGCTCTTCAACCTTGAAGTATAAGGAATTCTTTGCTTGTAGGGTGCCACCTCCTTCTCTTTGTTTACTCTCTCCTCAACCTCTACGATCTCGAGTGCTTCAATATTGGTCCTCTCACTTGGAAGCCTACCTTCAACCTCATGACTACTTCTCAAAGTGACTGCCTTCATATGTTCTCTCAGATTGGTTTCAGTGTTACTAAGCAAGCTTCATTGTAGCCTCTCCGATAATGACTTCGCAATTTTGTTCACTTGATTTTCTAGATTGTGCAATGACGCGGAGTGGTTGCGAAGTGTAGCTTCGACCAATTGGAACCTTGTATCATATGACTGAACAAATCGTGTCAAAGCTTTCTCTAAGTCAGTCATTCGGGTCTCCAAGCCTTAAACCTTGTATCCATGTTTGGGTCTCCAAGTCTAAAACTCGATTCTCTAAGTTGGTCATATGGTTCCATGGCCTTTTGTTGTCCTTGGTTATTCCAAGAAAAGTTGGGGTGGCTTCTCCACCCTTGGTTGTAGGTGTTGCTATAAGGATTACCTTGTCCTCTTCCCGAATTGTCCGTAAAAGTCTATTTGTTTAGTTTTGGGCTGAAGTAGCAATCAAAATAGGACAATCGATGGTATATGTGAACCCTCCACAACCAAAGATAACTTTTGATTGTGGCTACCCTTGGTGAAGTCAATGCATCTAATTTCTTGCTTAAACCTCCTCTTGAGCTGCCAAGGATGTAACCGCAACAATTTCATGGAGTCCGCCACTTTCTTTCATTTCTCTTTGCATTCCATTGGTAGCTATTCAAACCCATTTCTTCAATCAATTGCCGAGCTTCTTCGGGGAGTCTCTTTTTCCCATTGTACCCTCATACTGGGCAGCATCTAGAAGTGTTTGTTGCTTGAGCTTAACCCGTTATAAAATGTATTAATGATCATCCACTTGGGGATTGTGGACACTTCCGCAAAAGGTCTTTGAATCGTTGCCAAGTCTCAAACAAAGTTTTAAGATCCATCTCGAACAAATAAAAGATATCTCATTGTGAAGCTTTTGCCGATTTTCCATGAGGAAAGTACTATTGTAAGGAAAGCTTCAACCATTTCGCTACATATTGTGATGAAAGCTCTTGGCAATGAATGAAGCCACTATTTGGCCCTTTCCTTTTCAAAGAGAATAGAAAAGCCCCTCAATCAAATTTCATCATCGTAAACCCCATAGATCTTCAACAAGTCCCACACTCGCAAGGAAGTTCTCAATATGATTGTTCGGTCTTCATTGGCTAACCCATTAAATTGTGCATCGCTGAACCATCCGAATAATGGCCATCTTCAACTCAAAAATTGGCTACTACCGTGGCCCTCACAATGCTTATTTGTGTCCCATGAATAGTGGGTCTAACAAAAAATCTAAAAAGAGTTCTTCGCTGGCCTCTTTGTTTAGCCATGCGATTTACATCCTTCACCTCTCTTCAACTCGAATGATTCTATTCTTGCAAAGGTCTTTACCCCTTCTACGAAGTGTTCATTCAAGTTTAGGATCTCCTTTAACCAATGTCTGAGGGGAGCCCCCTCAGTCACAACCTGGAGTCAGTGGACAAAATAAAGAAAAACAAAATCGAAACGATGATAGAATAAGAATAGGTGAAATAGAATAAACGATGAATCAGCCTAAATAGCAAAGTGCAAAGTGTCTCCAAAATACCTATTCCCCAGCACCGGCACCAAAAACTTTACAACACCCCTTGCTTGTGACCCGCAAGCGCACGTGGTTTGTCGAGTAATAAATACCAGTGAGTGGGTTATCGATCCACAAGAAATAGTCAATAGAAACACAATGATTACTACTTAACTAAGTCAAGATGAAACAATAATAGTGTGGATAAAATCAATCCAAATAAGACTAAAGAAAATAAGAAAGGGAGGCATGATAAAACGAGAGGAAAGGCAATCGATAAAAAGTGGACACCTGACATACTGTCTACCTAGAACTATTTCTTGAAGTGTAAGACCAACTATTATGTCTCCTAATCGGTGCTTTAAATGAGTCATGGAGATCCTAAAATACACGTCCCAAACCTAAGGTCAAATCCATGACTAACTCTACACTATACCCCGGTGGAGAAATCGCTCACCTCAACACCTCACAATCTGTCACAGCTTGTAAGAAGCTCTAGGATTCCAGTTATGGACCCTATTTCTATATATATAGATTCTAACCTTGGTCCAAGCGAAAGACCCTAGTCACAATTAAGACCCATATACTAAGGATTACTTCAATGCTTCATCTCTATTACTCACCCAACTAAGCTCCAACGGAGTTCCTCCTCTAGCACTTCATTCTATTGTGACCGCAAAGAACTCTAGGAACATGGAGGTAGGATAAATCACACTCGAGAAAGGGGACGCCCGCCAACCTCTCGACTCCACCCTCGCAAGCCTCCAATCTAGCAATATCTAACCCTCATG
>NC_052490.1:1008271-1035921 GCF_009730915.1 Dioscorea cayenensis subsp. rotundata
ACGTAATCATATAAAAATACATACATTTAGGCGTTTATCATACTCCTCAAAGTTCTAAGTACATGGGACTTATTTATCTACGAAAGTGACAAAAATTTTATAGATGGTAGCAGCTTCACACATCCTCTAAGGTAGCCCTTTCCAAAGCGGCCGCTAAGGTGGCTTTCAGACTTTCGAGGTGGTAGCTCTTTCTACCCGAGTGGTAGCTTTCACTCTTCCTATGAGATAGCTCTTTCTCTCATTAGGGCATAACTAGTATCCGACTTGTGAGAGTAGCTTCATACTTCATAGGTGGTAGCTCTTTCCACCCAACAAACACAAATAAACAATAAAACTATTTTGTTCCTTCTTTTCATTCATTTTTTTTTTCAGAATTTAGCAAAAGAAATAAACCTAACTAGTCCCTTTAACATCGAACATGAGTTTCCAATAGAGTTTAAAGAGTGAGTAGTGCACTAAGTGTAAATCGGGCAAAAATTCCTAAAAATTCAAGCAAGAACTAGAGCATGAAAATATTCAATGTTAACAATTCTCCTAAACTTAAGAATGCAGTCACTGCAACTAAGTTGAACAGCCATTGGAACAATAGAAAAGATGCACGCATTATGAAACTCCCCCCCCACTTAAGTTGTACATTGTCCTCAATGTACACATGCAAGCTCAATCAAAATATATATCATTCAAAAATAGATGTGGGAGAAGCAAACAAAACAATACTCCCGTGACTCCTAGTGTTGCGTTTGATGAAGCTAATTTGTTGGGAGTAGTGTTCCAACGGGTTGTGAAGCTCACACGCTGCCAAGTGCGAAGCACCTTGGCCGTGCCCATGACTAAGTCTCAATTCCCAAGATGACAAGACCATCTGCATGCATACATGAGAGGGTTTGGTGAAGCTCAATAAAGCCAAAATAACTCGAGTGTATATAAAAGATGAAGCAATGAATACAACTCGATGATGCAAAATGAACATAAACTCAGAAGGAAAATCCTCTCTGAGTGAAAAAGTCTAAAAACAAGAAAAATAAAATAAAATAAAATGCAAGAAAGTAAAGGAAAAATCAAGTATCGGAGTCGCTCTCTAGCTCCCCTGCTGGCTCTGCCGTCGAAGGGCACATGGTGGGTCCACCCGGTGCTCGGGTCGAGGATGGAGGTGCTTTGGAGGAACCGAGCGGGGCCTCGAAGTGTCCTCAGTCGCAAGACAAATGATGAAGCAACGTCTCGCTCTAGGATCTACTGTAATACGTCGAACCGTACCATGAACTCTGTGTACTGAGTGGCCTGTGTAGCCCTAATCTCGGCAACCTCAGCTCGGACAACTCCTATAGCATCCTCGAGCCTCTCAAAGCGATCATTGGCTCGAGATGGTGAAAACATAAGCACTAGGGGTGGTTCCTCCGCCACTCGGAGGTGCCTCGGTCTCCATCGATGCTCTGGGCCGAGGCTCGGGAGGCGGGTGAGATGCTCCAGCTTCATCACCCTCATCCTTGGCTATCTCTGGGGCTAGTAGTACTAAAGCAAAACCCCTGTCCGAACCCTGTGGACCATGCCCACCAACCGCATTGTCTCTAGACTCAGGGGAGCAAGTACACTCGTCTTCTCGGCCCCGCGAATCGAATCTAAGAGACCCATGCCCAGCACTAATCTCGTAATGTAAGGGCCCGAGAAGATCGCTCCCAGTCTAGCATAGTGTCCCTGATGTCTGATGTACTCTGCCAGGATGTGCCCTAAATGAATTGGTATGCGCTGTACCATCGAGTACAAGTACAGTAGCTCCTGATGGCTCGGAACACCAGTGCCATCACCATGGCCATTCACCGACCTACTCATGATGGCATGCAAATATCTGTATGCAGGTCGGGAAAAGCACGTGGCCTTGGACACCCCCGGCTCGTACTGACCTTGACCACATAGCACTCTGTAAGCTCTCTGTGGGGTCAAGGTTCCAAAATAATCAGTAGGTAGCTGGGCATACTCCTCTGTATCCGTGAATGCCTGCTCGTACAAGCCAAGTAGTACTGAAAACTGTGTAATGCTCAAGCTATGGTAGTGTCGAAATACTCTGAACTGAATGGTGTCCACACTGTCGAAGCTCGCATACGATCTATCAAACTCGAATGAGGATAGCACCTCCAATGCAAACTCTCGGATGGCTGGCTCTCTAATCGTCAACAATTGCCGCCAACCACCATCTGAAATGAGATCCTCGATCTCATCGGCAAACTCATCCCCCTGCTGAAGATCCCGCAGTATAGTCGTGTCCAGGAATCGAGTCTGTCCGAAACGGAGTCTAGACAAATGCTCGTAACGGACCTGATGTTCGGGAATCGCAAAACGCATCCCCTCTGCCTTAGGAGATGACTCGTGTGGCCTCTTATCATCTTGGTTCTTTGACCTACGTGCTATGATCTGCAAAATTTAAATGAAATTGATCAAACAAGTTGATAAAACAATGCTGCAGAAATCCACACGGTCGTGTGGAATTTTCGCACGCCCGTGTGGATCCATGGGGGTGAAAACTGCACGGCCACACTTCAACAATCCAAAAATACAACTTAATAATACTTCTAACTTTGTTCTAAGCGTAAATCATTTTTCCAATTGAAGAAACGAAGCATTATTAACCAGATTAATCGATAGAAACCATGAATTTGCAAGGAAGATGATAAAAAAGGCCTACTGACGAGATGGAGTGAAAAAATGAAGAACCGGCCAGAAAACAGCACTAAAATCCTATCAAATTGGCACTCTGAAATCGGAAAATACTGTGAGAATGTTTTCAAGCGAAAAGGAGTCGTGAAGAGGGAGAGGAACCATCCTCTTTTAAACAGAACTCACGACTTTTGGCGTTCTGTGCATCCACACGGGCTTGTAGAAATTCCCCACGCCCGTGCGCCTCACTTCAAAAGCATCACAGGGGCATATGCACGCCCCTGTGCGGTCTCGGGAAAAACTCTCACTAGCTCAGAACGATCTCACACCGGCGTGCGGAAAATACCCACGCCCGTGCCCTCGACCCACAGGGGCAGACGCACGCCCCTGTGGCTTCCCTGGACATCCAAGAAAAAATCACGTCTTCCACACGCTCGTACGAAAATTCCACACGAGCGTGGACATTCACATGCCCAACTCACAAGCGCAGCCGCACGCCCTTGTGTCTTCTCGGGACGGAGGGAACAACCTGCAGAGTTTTGCACCGGCGTGCAAAAATTAACCACGCCCGTGTGAGGTTCACAAGGTCATCCACAGGGGCGAGTCCACGCCCCTGTGTGCTCTCGGGAAAATCTGCCCAACTATGCAGGACTTCACACGCCCGTGAGGAAATTTCCCGCAGGCGATGCGATGTTCGCATGGTGATCCGAGGGCAGCCGCACGCCCTCGTGCCTTCTCTGGATGAGCTCGCAATATACACCCGCAGGGCGTGTGGAAATTTCCACACGCCCTGCAGTGTTTTCTCTGGATGACTTAGAAAAAAATCTGCGAGCTCTGCAGAAATTCTCCGAACATGTTTACACACTCAGAGCCTGCCCTATTATGTAAAATTTAACAGATAAAAACATGAACTAGAACTCAAACGACCAAACTTCACCCATTCTTCATAAGTACAAGATGAATTTTAAACACCACAACAAAATCGCAGCACAAGCATCTAAACATTAAAACACCAACACTTAACAGTTTATTCATGTAAACAAACTAAACTAACAGATACAAAAATAGTAAACACTTGGGTTGCCTCCCAAGAAGCCCTTGTTTAACGTCACTGAGCTTGATGTATCTTTCTTACCTCACGGGGGTTCATGAATAAAGGTTGCCCTCTTACCCATGACTTGAAAGCATGATGAGCAAAGTCTCTTGATGGTAGAGGGTGTACTATCGGGCTTCGGACCACCTAGCAATGGTTCATCCAACTTTCTTGGTTCATATATGTCTCCAACAGTCTTGGAGCATTTTCGGTGGCGTCTGCTAGCCCTCTTCATTTTTTGGAGCACCTTCTTCAATATCCCCGGGTAGATGTTACTTCTTGATCGACCCAAGCATCATTACTTCTTCATTGCTCTCCTCTTGGTCGAACAAAACCTTCATATGGATCCGGGTTGAACATTTCCCCGCATGTATTCATCAACAAGCTCATCCAGTAGTGTCTAGAAAATACAAAGTGTCAACAAAATCAAGAGAATGCCGCATGGCTTCAGCAAGGCGGTATGTGAGCTTGTCATCTCCAACTCTCAATGTGAGCTCTCCACCGTCCATGTCAATCAATGCTTTGGAAGTCCACAAAAACGGTCTCCCAAGTATCAAGGGTACATCTGCATCCTCATCGACATCTAGCACTACAAAGTCAACCGGAAAAATGTACTTGTCCACCTTGACAAGCACGTCTTCAATGATGCCTCTCGGATATCGCACCGTTTGGTCCGCCAATTGTATAGTCATCCGAGTAGGCCTACACTCTCCCAAGCCTAGCTTTTGGAAGAAAGTGTATGGCATGACGTTGATACTTGCCCCGGAATCCGCCAATACCATTTCCTCACCTAAGTTGCCGATGTTACACGGAATGATGAAGCTTCCCGGGTCTTTCTTCTTGTTCGGCATGTTCTTTTGCAACACCACCGAGCATGAAGCATCTAGCACCACTGAAGCACTCTCCTCCAATTTCCTCTTGTTGGTCAACAAGTCTTTCAGGAACTTCACATACTTAGGCATTTGAGCTAATGCCTCTACAAAAGGAATGTTGATGTGGAGTTGCTTAAATAAACTCAGGAGCTTCTTATACTGTTCATCCCCTTGGTCATTCTTCAATCTAGAGGGATAAGGGATTCTTGGCTTTAAAGGTGGGGGTGCCACCTCTTTCTCCTTGTTTGCTCCATCCTTAACCTCTACAACCTCAGGTGCATGTTCTTTCGGCCTCTCACTTGGAAGCCTTCCTTCAACCTCACGACCACTTCTCAAAGTGATCGCCTTCACATGCTCTCTAGGGTTGGTTTCTGTGTTGGTTGGTAAACTTCCATGTGGCCTTTCAGAAAGAGACTTCACAATTTGCCCCACTTGATTTTTAAGGTTATGCAAAGATGCGGTGTGGTTGCGAAGTGTAGCCTCGATTGATTCAAACCTTGTATTTGCAGATTGAACAAATCTAGCCAAGTTCTTCTCTAAATCCGTCATTCGGGTTTCCAAGCCTGAGATTCTGTTTTCCACTTGAGGGGCTTGTTGTTGTTGTTGGAAACCCGATGGCCCCATGGCCTTTTGTGGTCCTTGATTACTCCATGAAAAGTTGGGATGATTCTTCCAACCTGAATTGTAGGTATTGCTGTATGGACTCCCTTGAGGTCTCATGCTGTTACCTACAAAGTCAATGTTCTCAACTGAAGCAACATCACCAATAACGATTGGGCAATCGAAGGGAGCATGTCCTCCACCACAACCGGTGCAATTGGTCACGGCCGCAACTCTATTCGAAGCTATGAGATCTAGCTTCTTACTCAGACTCTCTACTTGGGCCACCAATGAAGTTACCGCATCAATTTTATGGAGACCGGCCACCTTTTTCTTCTCCCTAGCATTCCATTGGTAGCTATTTAACCCCATTTCTTTAATTAATTAATGAGCCTCATCGGGGGTTTTGCTACCTAAGGTACCTCCTGCTCCCGCATTCAAGAGTTGCCTTGTACTCGGGTTCAACCCATTGTAGAAGGTTTGAACAATCATCCACTCCTGGAATTTGTGTTGCGGACACTTTCTCAAGAGCTCCTTGAACCTTTCCCATGTCTCTAATAGAGACTCCAATTCCAACTGAACAAAGGATGAGATCTCATTCCTAAGCTTTGCTGATTTTCGGGGAGGGAAATAACGGGCTAGAAAAGCTTCTACCATCTCCTCCCATGTAGTGATTGATGCCCTAGGTAATGAGTGTAGTCACTGCTTTGCTCTCCCCTTTAAGAAAAATGGGAAGGCTCTCAATATGATGGCATCATCCATAACCCCATTTATCTTCAACATATTGCACACCTCGTGAAAGCTCTTTATGTGACTGTTTGGATCCTCATCGGCCAAACCGTTTAATTGTATGGACTGCTGCAGCATATGGATGAAAACCGGCTTTAGCTCAAAGTTCTGAGTTGTAATCGGGGGACGCACAATACTCGATTGTGTCCCCAATACTGAAGGTCTGGCATAATCGCATAGTATTCGCTGCTCATTCTGTTCTGCCATGTTTTCATATCCTTCAACTTCCAAATCAACTGTATTAGGCTGCTCTTGCACAGGTTCCTTTCCTTTTCTTCTGAGTGTACATTCAAGCTCAGGGTCTCCTTCAATCAATATTCATGGATTCCGTCGGGTCATAACCTGGAGCTGCACCAAAAAGAAAGAAAAAGAAAATCCGAACGATGATAGAATAAGAAGATATGAAATAGAATATGTGGTGAAATAACTAAGAAAACAAAGTGCAAAGTATCTCTAAACGCCTATTCCCCGGCAACGGCGCCAAAAACTTGACAAGGTCCCCTTGCGTATATCCCGCAAGTGCACGGGTTTGTCAAAGTAATAATCCTGGATGAGCGGGGTCAAATCCACAGGGAATAGGGAGTAAATACACTTAATTCGATTCTTAGCTATGTGGAAGATCAATAGTGATAAGTGTGACAATGATTCAATTCTCAACAATAAAAGCAACAAGTAAGAGAGCAAAAGTAGAGAAGGGGGGTAAGGCAATCGATAAAGATGGAGTACTCGGATAATGGTCCGCCTAGGATAATCATTTCAAGTGCAAGAACCCTCTATTATGCTTTCTAATCAATGCAATAGTGAGTCGTGGAAATCCTTAATTACATAGTCCCAAATCTAAGGTCAACTATGCCTAACTCTACACATGTCCCGGAGGAAAAATCGAACAATCTCAATACCTCGCACTCGCATAGATTTGCAATGAGCTCTAGGGATTACAAGTGACAAATCTCTTCCTAATTATAGACCTAACCCTTTAGTCCAGGTGGAAGGTCCCTAACCACGATTAAGCCCTAGATACTAAGATCACCTCAACGCTTCACTCCGTTGCACGCGCAACTAAGCCCCAGTGGAGGTTCATCCCTTAGACCATTCACTCTATTATGGCCGCAAAGAACTCGAGGAACGGAGGTAGAATCTATCACGTCGGACGGGAAAGGGGACGCTCCTGTACCTCTCGACTCACCCTCTCCAACCTAGCTTTGTCTAACGCTCATAGTGTGTCACTCACTCACAAGGTTACCAACAAGAACTCTCAACCCTAGTGTCACTCTAGGGGAAATGTTCATTCAATCAAGCATTCAAGGTTGGAACTCACAATAAACATCAATTAATTGAAAGCATAATAAAGAGATTCAATGAAACGAATACATCCTAGGGTTCACAAATACCCAAGTACCCACTGGGGGTTTAGCTCTGCATGGAGATAAATACAATCAAAGAAATAGAATGTAAAAGCAATGAATCTATAATGAAACCCCCTCGATGGTCGTATCGATGGTCTTGTGGAGAGTCCTCTACTCGTCGCAAGGGATCCTTTGTCCGGCCTAGGATACACCTTGCCGGATCGATGCCGACGAAAGCTCTCCCAATAACCTTCTTCCAAACGATGCGCGATGTCAGAGCCATAGAACCTCTCCAAAACCCTACCCAATACCCCTCAAAACCCTAGCCGAAGCCCTCTCTCAAGTTGGGGAAAAGATGGAGAAAAGAATACCAAAATCGGCGCTGATTCGGCTTTAAATAGGGCTAGAATCGGGCGACTACACGGGAGTGGATTCTTCACGCGCCCATGCGGAATTTCCACACGGGCGTGGATAATTTCCACACGCCCGTGTGGATTCTCTATTTCTCTGGTTTCTTGGCCAGCTGTGAACAGTGCTGCTATAGTACATGCTGTAGTGTTGCTACAGTGCTCTGCTACAGTATTCGGCCTGAATAGCTTCTCAATTCCATACTTTCATCAGGGTAACGCAAACGGGCACACGTTCACATCGTGAATCACTTGCTTCTTCAATTATATACATGTTGGTGGAGCTCTTGTTCTATGTGCATAAGTCAGAATGCTCGAGTGTGACTGTCTTTGTGCCCCTCCAAATGGATATGCCCACTCGAATATGAGGAGGTTGGCACACACTCTAACATTTCACACCTGACCTATGTCTTCGCGTTTGAACCTTAGCAAGATTTCCTCCAAAATAGGTGCATTATGATCCACATTGGCCTATTTCCTTCATACTCGGCCTCACAACCCTACCTGCATAAAAGTAACATAAAAACACACATATTAGTGTAAAAACCTGAGAAAAGTAATGCTCAACATAAGGAATGAACGCTTCGCATTCATATAAAAGTAATGCTCATCATTAGCACTAAAACCAGATAAAAGTAATGCTCATCATAAGGAAAGAACACTTCACATTTTTATCGCACAAGCACTTATCAATAAGGGTTTCGATTGAAAAATTTGAGATATTTCCGAAATAAAAAATTAAGGATTAGGTTTTTTATTGAATGATAGACGACATTTCGAAAATAAAACATAGGATTCATATTTTGACTCAAAAATAGCACAGATACCCAATAGAAGACAAAGGATTCGAGCTTTGATTCAAAACTAAAAAAAATTAAACATTCGAAAAGAAAATATATGATTAGTATTTTGATTCAAAACCAAACAACAGGAGATTGATAAGTGCTTGTGCGATATGAATGCGAAGCGTTCATTCCTTATGTTGAGCATTACTTTTCTCAGTTTTTTACATTAATATGTGTGTTTTTATGTTACTTTTACGCAGGTAGGGTTGTGAGGCCGAGTATGAAGGAAATGGGCCAATGTGGATCATAATGCACATATCTTGGAGGAGATCTTGCTAAGGTTCAAACGCGAAGACATAGGTCAGGTGTTAGATGCTAGAGTGTGTGCCAACCTCCTCGCATTCGAGTGAGCACATCCATTTGGAGCGGCACAAAGGCAGTCACACTCGAGCATTCCGACTTATGCATATAAGAACAAGAGCTCCGCCAACATGTACATCATTAAAGAAGCAAGTGATTCACGACGTGAACTTGTGCCCGTTTACGTTACCCCGATGAAAGTATGGAATTGGGAAGTTATTCCGTCGAAGGTCGAGCGAAGCACGTAGCAATACTCGTAGCGACCATCGATTGCTCACACCGGCCGAGAAATCTGAGAGACAGAGAATCCACACGGGCGTGTGGAAATTATCCACGCCTGTGGAAATTCCGCGATGGTGCTGTACCGCCCACTCGCGTGGAGTTGCCCGATTCCAAATTTCTATTTAAAAGCCGATTCAGCCCCGATTTTGGTATTCTTTTCTCCATCTTTTCCCCAACTTGTGAGAGGGCTTCGGCTAGGGTTTCGATTGGTATTGGCCAAGGTTTTGGAGAGGTTCTATGGCTCTGACATCGTGATTCCATTAGGAAGAAGGTTGGTATGGGAGCTTCCATCGAGGCGTATCCTATACCGGATGAAGTAATCCTTGGACGACGAGTAGAGGACTTTCCACAAGACCATTAACACGACCATCGAGGGGGTTTCTTTATGGATTCATTGCTTTTACATTCGATTTCTTTGATTGTACTAAGCTCCATGGAGAGCTAAACCCCTAGTGGGTACTTGGATGATTGTGAAGCCTAGGATGTAGTCGTTTCATTGAACTTCTTTATTATGCTTTCAATAAATTGATGTTTATTGTGAGTTCCAACCTTGAATGCTTGATTGTATGAACATTTCCCCTAGAGTGACACTAGGGTTAAGAGTTCTTATTGGTAACCTTGTGAGTGAGTGACACACCACGAGCGTTAGACAAAGCTAGGTTAGAGAGGGTTGAGAGGGTGAGTCGAGAGGTACCAGAGCGTCCCCTTTCCCCTTCGGCGTGATAGATTCTACCTCTGTTCCTCGAGTTCTTTGCGGCCATAATAGAGTGAGTGGTCTAAGGGATGAACCTCCGTTGGGGCCTAGTTGCGCGTGCAATGGAGTGAAGCGTTGAGAGGATCTTAGTATCTAGGGTTTAATTGTGGCTAGGGACCTTCCGCCTGGACCAAAGGGTTAGGTCTATATTTAGGAAGAGATTTATCACTTGGAATCCCTAGAGCTCATTGCAACTCTATGCGAGTGCGAGGTGTTGAGATTGTTCGATTTCTTCTCCGGGACATGTATAGAGTTAGGCATAGTTGACCTTAGATTTTGGACTATGTATGTAAGGATTTCCACGACTCACCATTGCATTTATTAGGAAGAATAATAGAGAGTTCTTGCACTTGAAGGGATTATCCTAGGTGAAGTATTATCCGAGTACCCCATCTTTATCGATTGCCTTACCCTCTTCTTACTTTTGTTATTTCACTTGTTGTTTTTATTGTTGAGAATTGAATCAATTTCACACTTATTACTATTGACATTCCACATAGCTAAGAATCGAATTAAGTGTATTTACTCCCTACTCCCTGTGGATTCGACTCGCTCACGGGATTATTACTTGACAAACCTGCGACTTATGGATATAAGCAAGGGACCTTGTCAAGTTTTTAGGCGCCGTTCGCGGGAGCTAGGCGTTTAGAGATACTTTGCACTTTGTTTTCTTAGCTATTTCACTCCATTCTACTTCATCTCTTCTTATTCCATCATTGCTCTAATCTTTCCTTATTTCTTTTTTGGTCGCGAAAATGATTAACATGTTTGAATCATTTGACACTAATCATGAGAATGGTTGAACACGTAGAGCGTAAAGTTCAAACAAGTAGTATGGAATGATACATCGTGTTATTCTATCATGGACAATGTACAACCCAACAACCCTTGGAAGAGTCGGTTGAAGAGTACATCGCCAGGTGATAAGTGTCTAAATGTAGATGTTTTCATATATATATCGTATGCACTTTGCATGTATTTTGTAGAGGTTTAATGCCCGCTTTCGCGCTTAATCGCTCTATTATTTGCTTTATAGGGCATATGGAAACCATGGAGAACAAGAAGATATCATTTTTGGCAAAAAGAGAAGAAAAACAGAATTTCATACTACCCCTATATTACCCAATATGGGGGCCGATACATCGTAGAAATGGATTGATTTGGTGTTCAGTCAGATTTCCATTACTCAAAGATACGCGGCCATATGGAGGCTGTATGCACCCCTGTATGGAACGCGAATCTAGGGTTTTCGAGTGCTATATCGACTCCCCATACGACCCCTATACGGCCCGTATGCCTCGGGGGTATATATACTCACTTTTAGGGCTGATTAAAGGACTTTTTGCTGGCCAACTTTTGGGAGATCATTTGGGAGATCTTGGGCTGACCTTTGGGGAGGAGAAAGAGGGCGAGAAAGCTAGAAGATCATTGAAGCCCAAGGTCCAAGGCTTTCAAGGCAAGAAGGCAACATCATTCAAAGGGGAGATCGATCACGACTTGAAGGAAGGAGAACCTGCTACGAGGGAAGCATCATTCGGCATTCCTTTTCAGTGGGAAGCGCCATTCGCATATTCTCGCCTCAACCTTCACCATTTCATCTAGGAGTGTCATACTATGTCTTTGTTTCATGTTTTGCTTGATTGTATGCTTTGTTATGAGATGATGACACACTAGACCCCCAAGGCCACCGGTGTTGGTGAACCTGGTGGGTTTTTATCATGTATTTTGGATAATTACTCGTTAATTCTATGCTTGGGTATGTTTGAGATCTAATCCATTGTTTTTCATGCTAAGTGTTACACCAAGGAGAAATCTGTAGCTCTTTTTATGAATGATGGCATGTAGATGTGACTTGCTCGCATGTATTAGGTCATGAATGGATTAGAAGGGGGATACTTGTATCATCACGAGAAATCGGGTGTTTGGTAGCCCTCCATGTAGGTTTAATCCAAGAAGAGTAGGTTTATTCCTAAGCGAGATTTCCTTGTACTTAATGCAATCGAGGGAATGTAGATTTGGAAGAAATTCCAATCTATGTTCAGTATGGGATTAGGGGTTCAATCGCCGAGAAATTGGGGTTGTTCTAATCTTGGAATGTCATGGTCCAATTTACTCCCTTGCATCTTTAAATCATCATCCATGTTGCATGATAACCCCTCAAGGGATCCACATCCATAGGCCTTTGCACTTCATTGATTCTCTTGCTTGCTTATTGCTTGTTCTCTCTAATTTGCTAGCAAATCTTGTGTTTAGTTTTATTTGTATTTAGTAGAGTAAATCCATCACTTAAGATCTTAGGCTAGATAATAGCTCTCGAGAAGGAGTAATAGGAGATCCTTAGCCCCGTGGAATACGATCCTTGTGTCTTTGCACGAGGTATTACTTGGCGCATCCCGTGCACACTTGCGTGGGAAGCGATCACCGTGGTTCAAGGGCAAAGCCGTGAGTTAGATAGTGTGATAAAGCGCTTTGAGGAATCCACGCGTTGTCAATTAATGATCAAGTTGATGACGAGATAGAAAGAATCCTTGCTAGGTATGAGTCTTCCTATCAAAAATCGTAGGCAAGAACTCTTTTTCGCTTAGTGTTACTATCTCAAATTTGGAATACTCGTGGAATGGACAAGCTGATATCCTGCTGCGATCAGAAAGAAATAGATCTCCAGGTGGATAAGGAAGAAAGTAAGTGTGAACATGAGGTGAATGATTTCGAGGAAATTGATAAATTGAAGGAGGGTAGCTATGCGCTATCAATTGTCGAACCACCATAACTCTGAGCTTTAAAAACCCTTCCAACACATTTGGAATATGCATTTCTAGAGGAGGGCTCTAAACTCCCTGTAATCGTGGCATCGAACTTATCTACGGAGCAAAAGGATAAGCTTGTTAGCATGTTAAAAAAACACAAATCGGCTATCGCATGGAAGATTTCCACATTATGGGTATAAACCCATCATTTTGCACTCTATAAGATCCTAATGGAGGATGACTATAAATCAGTAATCCAACCCTCAGATAAGATTGAACCCAATATGAAGGAGGTTGTTAAGGCGGAGGTAATAAAACTTTTGGATGCAGAATCATCTACCCCATATGCGACAAAGCAAGTGGGTGAAGTCCGACCCAAGTTATTCCGAAGAAAGGAGGAATAACAGTAGTGAGCAATGAAAAGAATGAGTTAATCTCCATGAGGACAGTGACTTGTTGGCGAGTCTGCATTGATTATAGAAGACTAAATGATGTCACTCGGAAAGATCAGTTCCCTTTGCCCTTCATTGACCAAATGTTAGAGCGATTAGTGGGACATCGTTTCTATTGTTTCCTAGATGGCATGTCTGGATATTTTTAAAAATCTCGATAGCCCCGCATCTATCGGAGAAAACCACATTTACTTGTCGATATGGGACCTTTGCTTATAGGAGAATGCCTTTCGGGTTATGTAACGCCCCGCAACATTTCAGCTGCAGTACGACGGCCATTTTTCGACGATTTTCTCAAGATATTATGGAAGTTTTTCATGGATGACTTTTCAAAGTGTTCGGGACTCTTTTGATGCTTGCTTAAATAATTTGGAAAGAGTATTAGTGAGATGTGAAGAGACTAATCTCATCCTTAATCGGGAGAAGTGTCACTTTATGGTACAAGAAGGCATCGCTTTTGGACACAAGATTTCTCAGTAGTATGGAGGTGGATAAAGCGAAGATTGAGATAATTGACAAACTTCCACGACCTACTAATGTAAAAGGGATGCGCAGTTTCTTGGGAATGCAGGTTTTTATAGAAGGTTTATTAAGGACTTTTCAAAAATTTCACAACCGCTGACCGTACTTCCGGAAAAAGGATGCTCCATTTGACTTCGTGGACGATCGTCTCAATGCATTCAATGTTTTGAAAGAAAAGTTAGTGCAAGCACCAATCCCCGACAACACCGAAGTGGGATGAGCCATTCAAGTAATGTGTGATGCTAGTGATTATGCAAAGGGGAGCGCTTTTAGGCGTAGAAGG
The DNA here is from genome assembly GCF_009730915.1 of Dioscorea cayenensis subsp. rotundata. Taxonomy (NCBI): domain Eukaryota; kingdom Viridiplantae; phylum Streptophyta; class Magnoliopsida; order Dioscoreales; family Dioscoreaceae; genus Dioscorea; species Dioscorea cayenensis. The sequence goes on from NC_052490.1 coordinate 1,022,213, forward strand.
AATAAGCAATTTTAACCGATCTATTATGCTAGCAAGACCCTCACAAGTGCACAAGAGAACTAGACCACTACTGAAAAGGAATTATTAGCAGTAGTGTATGCTTGTTATAAATTCAGACCATATCTTATCCTATCTAATGTCACCGTGTTCACAGATCATTCTGCACTCCGTTATCTCATGAACAAGGCAGATGCGAAGCCGAGATTAATACGGTGGATATTGTTATTGCAAGAATTCGATATGGAAATATAAGATAAAAAGGGGACAGAGAATGTAGTTGCCGACCATTTATCGAGATTAGAAGGTGGTGAGGGGCAAGAACCCAAAAGCAAGGAAGTTAATGATTTCTTCCCCAAGAACACCTTTACGCAAAGACAGAATCGTAATCGAAGATACCCCCTGGTTTTGTGGATTTTGCAAATTATCCGTCAGAAAGATATTGAAGCAGTGGCTTAAGCTTTTCAATGTAAGAAGAAATTTTTCAGCTGATCTAAAGAATTTCTTCCTGGAAGATCCATACATGTCTCGTGATTGCGCAGATCAGGTGGTGAGAAGGTGTGTTTCTAGGGGGGAAGGGTGGAACATCATTACGCATTGTCACTCAGGCCCAGTAGGGGGGCATTATGCATCAAATCGAACTACAGAGAAGGTTCTAGCTGTTGGGTTCTACCGGCCGACCTTATTCCAAGATGTTCATCAATTCGTTTTACGATGTGATAGTTGTCAAAGGGCTGGAAACTTATCACGAAAGGATGAGATGCCTCAAAACCCTATGCAATTTTGCGAGGTGTTTGATGTATGGGGAATTGATTTCATGGGACCATTTCCAAATTCTAATGGCAATCAATACATTTTGGTAGTAGTTGACTATGTTTCCAAGTGGGTGGAAGCCCAGGCTCTTCCAACTAATGATTCAAGAACTGTGGTAAAATTTCTTAAGGAGTTATTCGCTCGATTCGGAACTCCAAGAATTATCATTAGCGATTGGGGAACACATTTCTGCAACACGCAATTAGAGAAAGTGTTAAAGAGTTATGGAGTTCATCATCGTCTTGCGACACCTTACCATCCACAAACGAGTGGGCAAGTGGAGGTTACAAATAGAGAGCTCAAGAGAATCTTCACCAAAACAAAGGGATCAAGGTAAAACGAGATTGGTCCTCGAAAGGTTGGACGAGCGCTTTGGGCTCATATAGAACAAAGATATAAAACACCAATAGGGACCACTCCTTATAATTTAGTGTATGGAAAAATCTTGCCATTTACATCGTGGAGTTGGAGCACAAAGCGATTGGGCAATTAAATTGATGAATTTTCGACTTGTGCAACTGGAGAGCAACGAATGTTACATCTCAAATGAGCTAGATGAATGGAGGATGAAGGCATATGAGAATGCAAGGATATATAAGGAAAGAATTCGAAGTGGCATGATAAGCATATTAAACTCCCCAAAGACTTCAAAAATCGGGCGATCAGTGCTACTATTCAATTCCCCGGCTCACGCTTATTTCCGGGAAACTTAAATCAAGATGGTCTCGGGTCCAGTAGCACCGTAAACTCAAGTTTCACCCTCATGGAGCCATTGTGATTAGTCATTCGTAGAAGGACACATTCAAGGTGAATGGACATAGGTCGAAACCATACCATGGCGCATGTGATTTGCAAAAGGATAATAGAGAGGTATTTTTTTCCTCCATAAACCCCGAAAGTGAGGTAAGAAAGGCACGCTCAAGCTTAGTGACGTAAAACAAGCGCTTCTTGGGAGGCAACCCAAGTATTTACTGTTTTCTAGTATCTAGTCTGTTTGCATGAATAAATTGTTAAGTGTTGGTGTTTCAAATTTTGAGTGCTTTGTGTCATGCATTTTTATTGTGGATTTTTAAGAGAATTCATTGTTTGTTTTGTTGCGAGTTGGTGAAGCTTGGTCGTTTGACTTCTATTTTGTGTTTTGATCTGGTAAATTTTGCATAATAGGGCAGGCTCTGAGTGTGTAGACATGTTCAGACTTTAATTTCGCAGAGCTCGCAGTGTTTTTCTAAGTCATCCAGAAAAACACACGGTGTGGGGAATTTCCGCAGCCCGTATGTGCACCGTGAACTCATCCGTAGAGGGCATGGGCGCGCGCTGCTCCCCGCGACGAATATGCGACGGCACACGCCTGCGTGTAATTTACGCACAGCGCAGTGTTTTCCCCGCAGATTGGGCAGATTTTTCCCGAGAACACACGAGGCGTGAACTCACCATCGTGGGTGACCACAGGAACTACACTACCCGGGCGTGAGCCATTTCCGCACGCCTCGTGGATCTCGCAGGTTGCTTCCTCCATCTCGAGAAAACACAGGGCGCAAGCGATCGCCCGTGAGTTCTGCATGTGAATGTCCACGTCGCGGCGGTATTTACGCACGGGCGTATATATTTTTTGCCTCGGATATCCGTAAAGGCAACAAGGGCGTGGGTCCGCCTCGTGAACTCAAGATTTATGCAGTGCACGGCCGTGGACGACTCCCCGCACGCCTGCGGTGGTTCCTTAGATTCAAAAGACCATCCGCCTCCCAATTCAAGAGTCACACCCTTCTCCTCAAATAACCCTAAACCATCCAAAGAACATTTTTTTCTCGACATTCTCGCCCATCGCTACTCGCTCGCCTTTCGAGTCCTTTGATAGAGCATTGTGAGGATTGGAGGAGTGTTTACATGCGCTCATTGGTAAACCTTGATTTCTCTCTTCTTCGATTTCGCTGGATTCTAACCCGATTGTCTCGCGTTGAAATGGTTCATGTGCATCGCTTTTCTTGCTAAACCGATTATAATTTGTTTCTAAAATGATATGGAAGCGAAATAGAGAGGTGGCATGGAGATTGATCGCAAAGGGGCGCGGCGGTTTCCACGCCTCGCGGACACGCACGGCGCGTGCACTTCCGCACGACTCGTGTTCTCATTTTTTTCTGCAGTCTAAATGGACTCGATGAATTTTCCTTTTTCTAATATATGTGCATGGCTACCAAATCAAAGAAAAACAGCTAAGCTAAGAGGCCTCAAAAGCTCGCCCTCGAACCGAAGTTATGGAATTCACAAGTATCGCACATCAAGCTCGATTTGAGCTAGTTAGAGAAGCTTAAGTTTGGTCAAACATGAATCCCAGTATATTGAGTTACTTAGGCGTACAACTAGCGTGATGATATGGTCGACGAGGTCGAGAAATTATTACCGGGTTGGTACTGGCACAAGTTACTTAACATTCGTGACCCTCGCTATCCTGCACTTACTTTTGGAGGTTCTTGCTTCATTTGAGTTCGACTGCTCCTATGCTCATTTTGATAGTGTCGACGTGATTCAGTTTTGAGCTTTCAGATAGAATGATAGTATAAGTGTCACACAGTTTTCCACTAGACTTGGTCTATATGATGATGAATATACCGAACCGAGGAGTATGAGAACCTTCCAATTGACATGACAGTTTATCTACCATTAAGGCGATTCACTATTATGTGGAAAGGGCGCTATGAACCGAGTGTCTCAAGGCTTCATGTTTATCTCGGCCCGACATGTATATCTTCACGCTATCATCAAGCGTGTCAAGAATGGGCGCGGTGATAGTACGGGAGTCATCAACAAGCAAGAGCTTCAGATTTGTACTCCATGGTTCGGAACGAACCGTCCATCTCGGGACATATTTTAGCAGTAGTATTTGAAGCATCAAGGACAAGATCCTCTATTGGGTGTCATCTTCTCGGGTCCATATATTACCAAACTCATTGTGGGGATGGGTTTGCGAGGCCAAATCAGCGAACCGAGAAAGCGATCATGCAGCGCCCACTTGGGTTAGAGACCATGAGGCTCATGGGGTTAATCCGAAAAATATTCCAATGGTGTCTATGTGCCGAACGCACCATCTCGAGGATGAAGCCGGGCATCTCAGTCCGCCCCGAGCCACAACCAACACCGATGGAGACCCGAGACACCTTCCGCAGAGAGGAACCACCCCTGCATGTGAATGTCACCATCTCGAGCCCATGATCATTTTGAAAGGCTCGAGAGCGCCATAGGAGTGGTACGAACAGAGGTGGCTGAAGTCCGAGCCGAGGTTGCCGAGATTAGGGGCCACGCAGCCACTCAAGACATAGAGTTCATGGCACGCTTTCGACATATTACATGCCAGATCCTAGAGCGAGACGTTCCCTCATCATTTGTCCTGCAACCGAGGATGCTTCAGTGCCCCCGCCGGCCTCACAGCACCAGAGGACCCACCATGTGCTTCCACTTCCACAACAAGCAAAGACAGAGCTCCCGAGAGAAGCAATCGACATTTGACACTTGATTTCTTCTTCTTTACTTTCATGCAATTTACTTTATCTTATTTTCTTGTTTTTAGACTTGTTCACTCAGACAGGATTTTCCTTCTGAGTTTATGTTACTTTGCATTATCGAGTTGTATTCATTGCTTCATCTTTTATACACTCAAGTTATTTTTGTTTTTCTTGAGCTTCACTGAACCCCCTCGTGTATGCATGCAGATGGTCTTGTCTTCTTGGAAAGTGAGACTTAGTCATGGGCACGACCAAGGTGCTTTGGCACTTAGCCGTGCGAGCTTCACAACCCATTGGAACACTACTCCCAATGACTTAGCTTCATCAAACGCAACACTAGGAGTCAGGGGAGTATTTTTTGATTGCTTCTCCCACATTTGCTTTTGAATGATATATTTTACGAGAGCTTGCATGTGTACATTGAGGACAATGTACAACTTAAGTGTGGGGGGGAGTTTCATATTGCACACATCTTTTCTATTGCTCTTAATTGATATATGCTCACATAGCGAATGGCGGTTCACCTTAGTTGCAATGATTGTATTCTTAAGTCTAGAAGAATTGTTAACACTGAATGTTTTCATGCTCTAGTTCTTGCTTGAATTTTTAGGAATTTTTGTTTTTGCCCGATTTACAGTTAGTGCACTACTCACTCTTTGAACTCTATTGGAAACTCATGTTCGATGTTAAAGGGACTAGTTAGATTAATTTTCTTGTGCTAAATTCAAAAAAAAAAAAAATAAATTGAAAAGAAGGAACAAAATAGTTTTTTTGTTTATTTGTGTTTGTTGGGTGGAAAGAGCTACCACCTATGAAGTATGAAGCTACTCTCATAAGTCGGATACTAGTTATGCCGCTAATGAGAGAAAGAGCTATCTCATAGGATGAGTGAAAGCTACCACTCGGGTAGAAAGAGCTACCACCTCGAAAGTGTGAAAAGCCACCTTAGCGGCCGCTTTGGAAAGGGCTACCTTAGAGGATGTGTGAAGCTACTACCATCTTTTTAAATTTTTTTGTCACTTTTTGTAGATAAATAAGTCCCTGGTACTTAGAACTTTGAGGAGTATACCTTGGGTTGTTTTGAGTGAGTTCACACACTTACACGAAATTCGGGTTTGTTATCCTTTTTGATTCAAGTTTTTAGCTAGAGCATTGATTTTTTCGTGATTTAGTGTTGAAATTCTCCTTACTTGTAGAATGCTAACTTTGTATACTTTGGTGAACCTAAGGCCAAGCAATTTCAATATTTTCTTCATGGATGCATGGAATGTTTTAATGTTTGCTTGAGGACAAGCAAAAGCTTAAGTGTGGGGGAGTTTGATAAGTGCTTTAGTGCGATATGAATGCGAGCTGCTCATTCCTTATGTTAAGCATTACTTTTCTCAGTTTTTTACATTAATATGTGTGTTTTTATGTTACTTTTTACGCAGTAGGGTTGTGGAGGCCGAGTATGAAGGAAATGGGCCAATGTGGATCATAATGCACCTATCTTGGAGGAGATCTTGCTAAGGTTCAAACGCGAAGACATAGGTCGGTGTGAGATGCTAGAGTGTGTGCCAACCTCCCTCGCCTCGAGTGAGCACATTGATTTGGAGGGCATAAAAGGCAAATCACTCGAGCATTCCGACTTATGCATATAAGAACAAAAGCTCCGCCTAACATGTACATCATTGAAGAAGCAAGTGATTCACGACGTGAACGCGTAGCCCGCTTATGCTACTCCCGATGAAAGTATGGAATTGGGAAGTTATTCAGTCAAGACCCGAGCGGAGCAATGTAGCACATCGAAGCACTCATCGTAGCAGCACTGCTCACATCCGATCGAGAAATCGAGAGACGAGAATCCACACGGGCGTGTGGAAATTCCGCACGGGCATGTGTACCGTCCACGCCCGTGGAGTTGCCCGATTCCAGCCCTATTTAAAGACGATTCATCCCCGATTTTGGTATTTTTTTCTCCATCTTTTCCCCAACTTGTGAGAGGGCTTCGGCTAGGGTTCCGAGGGGTATTGGCCAAGGTTTTGGAGAGGTTCTACGGCTCCGACATTGTGATTCCATTAGGAAGAAGGTTGGTAGAGGAGCTTCCATCGAGGCGTATCCTATACCGGACGAAGGAATCCTTGGACGACGAGTAGAGGACTTTCTACAAGACCATCGACACGACCATCGAGAGGGTTTCTTTATGGATTCATTGCTTTTACATTCGATTTCTTTGATTGTAGTAAGCTCCATGGAGAGCTAAACCCCTAGTGGGTACTTGGATGATTCTGAACCCTAGGATGTAGTCGTTTCATTGAACTTCTTTATTATGCTTTCAATAAATTGATGTTTATTGTGAGTTCCAACCTTGAATGCTTGATTGTATGAACATTTCCCCTAGAGTGACACTAGGATTGAGAGTTCTTGTTGGTAACCTTGTGAGTGACTGACACACCACGAGCGTTAGACAAAGCTAGGTTGGAGAGGGTTAAGAGGGTGAGTCGAGAGGTACAGGAGCGTCCCCTTTCCCTTCGGCGTGATAGATTCTACCTCCGTTCCTCGAGTTCTTTGCGGCCATAATAGAGTGAGTGGTCTAAGGGATGAACCTCCGCTGGGGCCTAGTTGCGCGTGCAATGGAGTGAAGCCTTGAGAAGATCTTAGTATCTAGGGCTCAATTGTGGCTAGGGACCTTCCACCTGGACCAAAGGGTTAGGTCTATATTTAGGAAGAGATTTAGTACTTGGAATCCCTAGAGCTCATTGCAACTCTTTCCGAGTGCGAGGTGTTGAGATTGTTCGATTTCTCCTCCGGGACATGTATAGAGTTAGGCATAGTTGACCTTAGATTTGGGACTATGTATGTAAGGATTTCCACGGCTCACCATTGCATTGATTAGGAAGCATAATAGAGAGTTCTTGCACTTGAAGCGATTATCCTATGTGAAGCATTATCCGAGTACCCCATCTTTATCGATTGCCTTACCCTCTTCTTACTTTTGCTCTTTCACTTGTTGTTTTTATTGTTGAGAATTGATTCAATTTCACACTTATCACTATTGATATTCCACATAGCTAAGAATCGAATTAAGTGTCTTTACTCCCTACTCCCTGTGGATTCGACCCCGCTCACCCGGGATTATTACTTCGACAAACCCGTGCACTTGCGGGATATAAGCAAGGGGACCTTGTCAGAGATATTCTGAAAAGAAAATGTAGGATTAGGGTTTTTATTCAAAACTAGATGACATTATGAGCAGAAATAATAGAATTAGGGTTTTGATTGAAAACCGAAATTTAGGTGATATTCATAAAAGAGAACATATGATTAAGGTGTTAGTTGGAATATAGTTGACAATTTGAAAAGAAAACATAGGATTATGGTTTTCAATGAAAATAGGAGACATTACTATAAGAAAACATATGATTAGTGTTTTGATTAAAAAATAGTAGAAATTCTTAAAAGAAAACATTGGTTAGAGTCTTGATTGAAAAATATGAGGCATTCCGAAAAGAAAACATAGGATTAGGGTTTTGATTAAAAAAAAATCAGGCATTGTGAAAAGAAATTATAAGATTAGGGTTTTTATTTAAAAATTGGAGCCATCCCGAAAAGAAAAATAGGATTAGGAATTTGGTACAAAAATAGTTGACATTTCAAAAAAATAACATAGAATTAGGGTTTTTAATGAAAAATAGGTGACATTACTATAAGAAAGCATAAGATTAGCGTTTTGATTCAAAAATAGTAGACATTCGAAAAAAAAACATAGGTTAGGGTTTTAATTGAAAAATATGACACACTACGAAAAGAACACATAGGCTTATGGTTTTGTTTAAAAAAATTAGGCATTCTGAAAAGAAACCACAGGATCTGAAAAAAACATAGGCTTATCATCATTCATGTAGATGGAATTGGAATTATTGTTTGAGACATGGGAGCGTTTCAAGGACCTTTTGCGGATGTGCCCACAACACAGATTTCCTGAATGGATGATCATTCAAAATTTCTATAATGGGTTGAATCCGAGTACAAGGCAATTGCAAGATACCGCCGCGGGAGGTACAATGGTGAGTAAAACCCCAGAAGAATCCTGACAGTTAGTAGAAGACATGTCATGAACAGTTATCAGTGGAATGCACGGGAAAGGAAGAAGGTGGCCGGGCTCCATGAAATAGATGAAGTCACTTCGTTGGTAGCCCAAGTAGAATCTTTGAGTAAGAAGTTAGATCTTCTAACTTCGAATGGAGGGACGGCTGTGACTACTTGCACCGGGTGTGGCGGAGGACATGCTCCCTCCGATTTCCCGATCTCTATTGTTGATGTATCTTCCGTTGAGAAAGTCAACTTTGTGGGTAGTGCAATGAGAAACCAGGGTAATCCATATAGCAATACCTACAATCAGGGTTGGAAGAATCATCCCAACTTTTCGTGGAGCAGCTAAGGACAACCAAGGGCCATGGCACCACCGGGTTTCCAACAACAACAAGCCCCAAACATGGAAAATATAGTGTTCGGCTTGGAAACCCGAATGACCAACTTAGAGAAAGCTTTGAATAGATTTGTGCAATCATCGGATAAACAGTTCCAATCGGTCGAGGCTACACTTCACAACAACACCCCGTCATTACACAATCTAGAATATCAAGTGGGGAAAATTGTGAAGCCTTTATTGGAGAGACCACAAGGAAGCTTGCCAAGTAATACCGAGACCAATCCATGAGAGCATGTGAAGGCGATCACTTTGAGAAGTGGTCATGAGGTTGAAGGTAGGCTTCAAAATGAGAAGACCAATGTTGAAGCACCAAAGATCATAGAGGTTGATAAGGAAGCAACCAAGGAGAATGAGGTGTCACCCCCACCTTAGAAGCCAAGAATCCCTTATCCCTCTAGATTGAAGAACGACCAAGTAGATGAACAGTACAAGAAGTTTTTGGGTTTGTTTAGGCAACTACATATAAACATTCCCTTTGTTGAGGCATTATGCCAAATACCGAGGTATGCCATGTTCTTGAAAGATTTGTTGACCAACAAAAAGAAATTGGAGGAGAGTGCCTCCTTGATTTTAGATGCATCTTGCTCGGCGATCTTGCAAAAGAATATACGGAACAAGAAGAAAGACCCAGGAAGCTTCATCATTCCGTGCAACATTGGCAACTTGGGTGAAGAAATGGCATCGATGGACTCAGGGGCCATTATGAACGTCATGCCATATTCTTCCTTTCAGAAGCTAGGCTTGGGAAAGCCTAGGCCCACCCGGATGACATTACAATTGGCATTCCGAATAGTGAGACATCCGTTGGGCATCATTGAAGATGTTCTTGTCAAAGTTGGCAAGTATATATTTCTTATAAACTTCATAGTGTTAGATGTCGATGAGGATGCGAATGTTCCTTTTATACTTGGGAGGCCATTCTTGCTCACTTCCAAGGCCTTGCTCAATATGGACGGTGGGGAGTTGATACTGAGCGTTGGAGATGATAAGCTCACATACCGCCTCACCGAAGCCATGCGACATTCTCTTGACTTGGATCATACTCTTTACTTTCTTGACACTACTGATGACATAATTATTGAATATATACAGGAAATGTTCAATCCGGATTGATACTAGGGGTTGTTAAACCAAGAGATGGAGAACAAAGGAGTGCTATTGCTTGGTCTAATGGAATAAGTACAATCTACTCCGGTGATCATGAAGAAGGTGCTCTGGAAGATGAAGTACGCGAGGAGACCCCACAAAAAACACCCCAAGTCTATTGGCGATGTGAGTGAACCGAACAAATTAGATGAATCTTTGCTAGGCGGTACTAATCCCGATAACTACCCCTCTATCTTCAAGAGGCTTTGCTCATCATGATTTTAAGCTATGGGTAAGAGGGCAACTTTCATCTATGAGCCACCGTGAGGTAAGACAAGGTACGTCAAGCTTAGTGACGTTAAACAAGCGCTTCTTGGGAGGCAACCCAAGAGTTTACTATTTTCTTAGTTGTTAGTTTAGTGTTGCATGAATAAGACTTTGAGTGTCAGTGTCTTGATTTCTAGATGCTTTTGTTGTGATTTTCTTGTGGATTTTTGGTGTCATCTTGTGCTTTATTGTGTTTTGACGGAGAATTTTGGTCGTTTGAGCTTACTTTCAGTGTTTTCTCTAGTAAAGTTGCTTTATAAGGTAGGCTTTGAGTTTATTTATATGTTCAGGAATTTTTTTGTAGAACCTGTAGTGTTTTCGAAGTGTCCAGAGAAAACACACGCCCGTGTTGAATTTCTGCATGGGCGTGCGTTTTCATTAAGAGCTCATCTTGAGAGGGTACAGGGACATGGACTCACCCTGTGAATGACCTTGTGACGGTCTGCACGTGCGTGGGTAATTTCCACACGAGCGTGTGTTTTCCTGCAGAGACTTAGAAATTTATCCCGAGAAAACATAGGGGCTTGGACTCACCTCTGTGGATGAGTCTCCCATAAACACATGGGCATGAGTAATTTCCGCACACCCTTGTGGATTACTGCAGAGAGTTTTTCCTCCATCTCGAGAAGACATAGGGGCGTGCGTCTGTCCCTGTAAACTGCCCAGTAAGAATCCACGGCCGTGTGTCATTTCCCCACAGGCATTTGAAACACTCTGAGAGTTTTTCAGTTGGACAGAGAAGACATAGGGACGTGCGTCTGCCCCTCTGACTCTCTCTGTAGAGGCGCACGGGCGTGTGGATGTACAGAAACTTTAGAGTCATGGGTTTTCATTAAAATTTAATCGAGTTTCTCCGCCTTCCCACTTTCAATTACCCAAAAAACAAACACACTCCCTCTCCAGACCTCCTATTGTTGATTTTGAGTAGATTATTTGAGTTTCTTGCCGGTTTCAAGTGTCTCGATTTCATCTCATCGGTAAACCCTTGTTCCTTCTTTCTCTTCCATAATTATTGATTTTATTTGTTAAACCTGGTGGAGTTTTCTTCGTTTCAACAATTAGAAAGGGAATGCATGCTTAGGAAAAAGTTTGAGTAGTTTTAATGATGTATTTGTGAAGTTTTAGCATGCGGCCGTGCGTTTTTCAAGCCCCATAGTTTTCTGTTTATCTAGGCTTGTATGATGAGGTTTACACGGATACTGAGGTGTACGATCGATTACCCACGGATTACCCTAGTAGTCCGACGCCCGAGAGCATAGAGAACACTTTGTGGGGAGGGACAGTATGAGCCAGGAGTGTCGAAGGCTACTTGCCTTTCTAGGCCATCATATAGATTTATCCATGACGTTCTTAGCAGATTAGTGAACGGGCGTGGTGATATCATAGGGTTACTGAGCAGACAGGAGCTATTATACCTGTACTCAATGGTGCAGAGTAAGCCAATTCATCTAGGACATATTCTGGTTGAGTACATGCATCACCAGAGCCAGTATGTTAGAGCAGGAGTCATTTTTTTAGGCTCGTATATCACAAGACTAGTCATCGGCATTGGTCTCCCGAGAAAGCGAGCATACCTGCTCCTTTAGGCATAGAGACACTTCAACTGATGGGGATGATTCGCAGAGTCAGGTCTGGAGTTTATGCCTTCGTTACACCAACTCCAGAGATAGGCGAGGGTGAGGGTGATGACGCTGAGGCTTCTCATCCTGCCCCTGAGCTTCAGCCGACACCGATGGAGACCGCGGCACCCCCTGTGTGGACAGAGATTGTGGAGGTCTGAGCTACACAGGCTGCACAGTACACAGAGTTTATGGCATGTTTTGATACACTACAGCAGATTCTTGAGCGAGACATTGCCTCATAATTTGTTCTGCGACCACAGACTCCCCCAGCTCCCCAGCATCACTATCAACTAATCCACCAGCACCATTTGATTATCCAGCAATAGTAGCAGAGCCGACAGCTGATGACACCGACACTTATCTTTATTTTTCATCATCATTATTACTTCTACATTTCATTTTGGACTTGTATACTCAGAAAGGACTTTCCTTCTGAGTTTATTTTTCATTTTGTTGTCTCGAGTTGTATTCATTGCTTTACCTATTATTTACTTGAGTTGTTTTTGTTTTATTAAACTTTACTGAACCACCTCGTGTATGCGTGCAGGTGGCCTTGTCAGTATGGGATTTGAGAACTAGTCATGGACACGACCGAAGTATTTTTGCACTTGGTCATGTGTGTTTCACAACCCATTGGAACATCACTCTCAAGGATTTAGCTCCATCAAATGCAACACTAGGATTTAGGGGAGTATTGTTTTGATTGCTTCTCCCACATATACTCTCAATTGATGTACATTATGAGTGGACTTGCATGTGTACATTAGGGACAATATACAACGTAATTGTTGGGGGAGTTTCATGGTGAACATATCTTTTACATTAGTTTTGATTGACATACATGCTCACATAGACAATGGCGATTCATCTTAGTTGCAATGATTGTATTCCTGACTTTAGGAGACTTTTTAAGATTGAATGTTATCATGCTCTAGTTCTTGCTTGAATTTTTAGGAATTTTTGCCTGATTGACACTTGTTGCACTACTCTCTCATTAAACTCTTTTGGAAGCTCAAGTTTAATGTTAAAAGGACTAGTTAGTGTTACTTCTTGTGTTAATTATGCTGATATATATATATTTGTTGTTTGTGCATTAGGAGTGGAAAGAGGTACCACCTATGCTGTATGGAGCTACTCTCATAAGTCGGATACTAGTTATGCCCTAATTAGAGAAAGAGCAATCTCATAGGATGAGTGAAAGCTACCACCCCGGTAGAAAGAGCTACCACCTCGAAAGTGCGAAAGCCACTTTAGCAGTCCCTTGGGAAAGGGCTACCTCAGAGGATGTGTGAAGCTACTACCATCTTTCTATTTTGTTATGTTTTGTACATAAATAAGTCCCTTATACTTAGGACTTTGAGGAGTATACTTTGGGTTGAGTTGAGTGAATTTATACACATTTACACGATTTCGGTTTTGGCTAGAGCATTGAGTTTTTGTATTTAGTGTTGAAATTTTACTTACTTGAAGAATGCTCTCCTTGCATGTTTTTGTGAACCTAAGGCCGAGCACTTTCAATATTTCCTTCTTCTATGTTTCAATGTGTATTTCTTTTCTTGAGGAGAGTTTGATAAGTGATTGTGTGATAAGAATGCGAAGTGTTCTTTCCTTATGATGAGCATTACTTTTAGCAGGTTTAAGTGCTGATACATGTGTATTTGTGTTCTTTTGTGCATGTATGGTTGTGAAGCTAAGTATCGAGAAAAGAAGCCAAAAGTAGATCATAAACGCATTATTTGGTGGAATCTTGGAAGGAACAAATACGAAGACACATGTGGGTCTCCAGGATACGTGAATGTGTGCCAACCTCCATGAATTCAAGTTATTACAATGAGTTATAAGGGCACAAAGGCAGTCACATTTGTGTATCCTGACTTGTGCATTGATAAGAAGATC
>NC_052490.1:1036921-1065696 GCF_009730915.1 Dioscorea cayenensis subsp. rotundata
TTTATCGGAGGTTTATTCAAGACATCTCAAATATTTCTAAGCCTATGATGAAATTCTTGAAAAAGGACACACTCGCTCGTGGTTTGACCAAGAATGCCTCACTACTTTCCAAACTCTAGAAGGAAAAGTTAGTCGAGTAATCGACTATGAAGTCTTCGGAGTGGGATTGTCCCTTCGAACTCATGTTTTATGCAAGTGATTAGGCAGTTGGGGTGGTGCTAGGTTAGAGACACAACAAACAATTCCACCAAATTTACTATATCAGTAAAACATTAACGCCAGCTCAGGGGAACTACACTACCACCAAAAAGGATTTATTGGCTATTATCTATGCTTTAGATAAGTTCAGGTCCTACCTAGTGCTTTCCAAGGACATAGTGTATGCAGATCATGCTGCAAGCAGATATCTTCTTGCCAAGACTTATGCAAAAACTTGTTTGATTATATGGATACTCCTCTTACTAGAATTTGATGTGGAGATACGTGATAAGAAAGGATCAGAGAGCGTGGTGGCCGACCACCTATCATGCCTGACACATACAGATGGAAACATTAGTAGTCACCAAAGAATCAACAATGTTTTTCCTAAAGAACATCTCCATTAGGTCCAAAAGAAACCTACTCAAAAGGACAAACACCCTTGGTTTGCTGATGTCACCAACCACCTGGTGTGGTGAATTATTGCATCACAATTCTCCTACCAAGAACAAAAATAATTCCTATCCAACATCAAACATTATTTTTGGGAGGATCATTTCTTCCACAAACTATGTGCTGACCTGGTAATCTGCCATTGTGTTTCACATGTGGAAGGATAGAAAATCCTAGAACACTGTCATGTAGGAATAATGGGAGGTCATTTTAGCGCAAACCATATAGCTGAGAAGGTTTTGGTGGTTGGTTTCTTTTAGCTGACACTATTCATGGATGCTTGGAAATTTGCCGTATAATGTGATCAATGCCAGAGGAGTAGGAACCTGTCCAAACTAGATAAAATGAAATAAACCCCTATTCATCAGTGTAAAGTATCGATGTGTGGAGGATTGGTTTCATAAGTTCTTTCCTGAACTTAAATGGAAACAAATATGTGCTAGTAGTAGTGGACTTCATTTCTAAATGAGTAGAGGCACAGGCTCTTCCTTCAAATGATGCAAGAGTGTTGGTCAAATTTCTAAAATAGCTATTCCCCAAGTTCGACACCCCTAGAGCAATTATTAGTGATCAGGTGACACACTTTTGCAACACTCAGTTTGAAAAGGTAATGAAGAAGTATGGTATCAACCACCATATTGCCACCACTTATCATCCCCAAATGAGTGGTCAAGTCGAAGTCACAAGCAGGTAAATAAAGAGAATTATAGAAAAAACCATTCATTATTATAGGCGTGATTGGTTAGAACAGTTGGATGAATTTATTTGGGCCTATAGAACAGCATATAAATACTTCCACATGGCACACACCCTATGGGTTGGTTTACTGTAAGGCATGCCATTTGCTTGTTAAATTTGAGCACCAAGCATATTAGGCAATTAAACTAGTGAATTTTGATTTGGAAGATGCACAGAAAAAATGGAAATATTAATTGAACGAGCAGGAGGAGCATAGACTCAATGCTTACGAGAAAGCATTATTCTAAATGGAGAAAATGAGACAAATTCATGACGATCACCTCAAGAAAGATAAGCAATTTCAGGTCAGAGAGCAAGTTCCCCTTTTCAATTCAAGGTTGAAGCTCTTTTCCCGTAAAATTGAAATTCTACCGTCAAGAGCTTACTTGATGACACAAACATTTCCTCATAATGCAGCTTGAAATCTCTCATCGACACACCCTTTGCGTGGACCCGCAAGTGCACGGGTTTGTCAAAATAATAAATCCCAAGTGAGTGAGTATCGTATCCATAGGGAGTAGGGAATAGAAACACCAAGATTGCTACTTAACCAAGCAAAGATGAAACAATGATTATGTTGATAAGATATAATGGAGACAAAATAAAAGAAATAAGAAAGAGAGGCACAAATAAGTGAGAGGAAAGACAATCAATAAGAAGTGGGGTACTCAGATATTTTTCAACATAGGATTGTCGCTTCAAGTGCAAAACCAACTATTATGCTTCCTAACTAATGCTCAATGAGTCATGGGCATCCTAAGATACACGGTCCCAAACCTAAGGTCAAATGTGACTAACTCTATACTATGCTCCTGCAGAGAAATCGATTAGTCTCAACACCTCACACTGTGCAAAGTTGCAAGAAGCTCTAGGAATTCCAAGTGATAAACCCTTTTCCTATATGTAGACCTAACTCCTTGGTCCAGGCGAAAGTTTCCTAATCATAATTAAGCCCACGATATTAAAGTTTACTTCAACGCTTTCGCTCTATTGCTCGTGCAACTAAGCTCCCCAGCTGAGTTCATCCTTTAGCAATCCACTCTATTGTGACTACAAAGAACTCTAGAAAAATGGAGGGAGGATAAATAACACCGGAAGGGAAAGGTGATGCTTCGCTACCTCCTCGACCCTCTCCAATCTAGATTTGTCTCAGCCCCTCATGGTGTGTCACCATCTAGAAAGGCTATCAAGATGGACTCTGAAACCTAGTGTCACTCTAAGGGAGAAATCATTCAACAAGCATTCAAGATTGGAACTCAATAATAACATAAATAAAGGAAAGTATAATAAAAGGTTAATGCAACAAATACATTCTATGGTTTACAAATCCAAGTACCCACTAGGGATTTAGCTCTCCATGGAGAAAGATACAATTAATAGTAAAATCGAAAGTAAAAATAAATAATCCATAGGAAAACCCCCTCAGTAGTTATGTCGATGGTCTTGTGGAGTAGCCTCGTCCTCTCCAAAGGTCCCCTTGTCAAGCCTAGGGCACAACTCGCCAGATCAGTGCCGATGAAAGCTCCCCCAAAAGCTATCTTCCAATAGAAGCACGGTGTCGAAGCTATAGAACCACTCCAAAAGCCTTGCCAATACCTCTCTAAACCATAGCCGCAAGCCTCTCAAAAGTTCGATAAAAAATAGGGAAAAGGATCCTAAAATCAGGCTGAATCGCGGCTTTAATTAGGCTGGAATAGGGCATCCACACGCCCCTGTGGATGTACCACATGCCCATATGGAAATTTCCACACGCCCTGTGGAAAATTTTCAGACCAGCGTGTGGATTCTCTAGATTCATGATTTTCCGCGGGCTATGAACAGTAATTGCTACATTGTCTTGCTATATTAACCTCGCTATAATACCCCCACAAAAATTGCTTCCCGATTCCAATGCTTTTTCATCAAAGTAACATAAATGGGCACACGCTTATGTAGTAGATCGCGCTCTCTTCAATAAGCAGGCTCATGGGTGACGATCTTGCTATCATTGCACGAGGTGGAATACGCAAATATGACTACGTTTGTGCCCCTCCAAACCATGTGACTACTTGAATACACAAAGGTTGGCACACATTCAGAACCCAACTTGTGTCTTCGCGTTTGTTCCTTGTAAGATTTCATCAAATAGTGCATTCACGATCTACATTGGCTTTTTCTTTCATATTTGGCTCCACAATCCCTACATGCACCAAAGTAACACAAAATACACATGTATTAGCGCTTAAAACCCGATAAAAGTAATGCTCAAACGCAAAGAAAAAAATACTCAGACATTAATACACAAGCACTCATCACTCACCCCATTAGAGGAACTTTTAGGGTCAATAGGAATCAATTAAAGCATTATAGGATAAGAGAGGACATTATTTCTCTTGCAGCAAGGGCTGCGTTGTTACTTCATGATTCCCCTGCCTGAATAGGTATACATTAAGCTAGTGACGTAAAACAAGTGCTTCTTGGGAGGCAAACAAAGTTGTTTTGTTTCCTTCTATTTATGTCATTTTGTTTCAGTTTTTTCATCTTCGTGTTTTTAGTTATTTTTTTGTTGCGTTTACTTTTAATCGTTGTCTCTTGAGGTGTTTTTCAATGCATTTGATGTTTCAGCAATGTTCTTTCTTATCTTGTGTTGCCAAATCCTTTATTTTGGAGGAATAAAACACTTTTCCTAGAATATTCTCGGGCAACAAGACCGGGTTCAACACGCCCTATGCATGGGGCCACTAATTTTCACTAGCTTCCATTTTTGTAAAACTCAGAATGACACATGTCGGACACAATCATGCAAGGAAGGGTCGCACAGTGCCCTTGTTATTTACAAGATCGTGTTTTCCCTTTTTTAGCTCTTGGGAAATTTTCCTAAGATTTTTAGAGGAAAGACACACCCTCGACATGATTGTGTGTACCCTGATAACCCTACCACGATCGTGTCCGGGGGCATGTCCTGTCTTGACTTGTCAGCTTAAACTTGTTCTTCTTCAAAAACCTATTTAACACCAGTCGCCCCTTTTCGCTAACTACTCCCAAACCTTTCATAAGTGTTTTAGTAGACATATTTTTCTATATGTTTTACATGCTTTGAGCATTATTTTTACCATGGTTTATGTCTCATATAGTGCATTTGGTGTTCTTTTGTGCAATTAGGTTGTGAATGCCTTGAAGGAAGGAAAAAAAAGCAAAAATAGGTCATAAAGACACATTTTTGGAGTTCTTGTGCAACCTAAATATCAAGAAACAAGTGGAGCTCATGTACATGGAGGTGTGTACAATTTCCAAGAGGATTCAATGCAATTTGCTAGTTTGAAGGGCACAAAGGCAATCACATCTCCATTCCCTACTCTATGTGAAGAGTGCAAGACCTTCCTAATGATGATTCAATGAAGAAAAGTCTTATGACCAACCACGTGGATGTGTGCTCGACCATGTGTCCTCATGAGAAAAGTACACTAGAAATGATCACTGTAGCAGTACCATAGGAGAAAAACACTGTTCATGCGACTCACTTTGAAAATTCCACACGGTCGCAGAGGACTTTTTTTAGCACTCACGCGTCGCGTGAAATCTCACAAGTGGAGGCACGTGATGCCATGGTTTAGGCTTATAAATAGCTCCTTTGTCCCTATTCTTTGGATACTTTTGCTAGCGCTCAAGGGCAAAAGCAACTAAGGTTTTAAGAGGAGGTCTTTGGTGAATTCGAGGGGCGTTCTTCACCAACTTTGATAGATCTTTCCTCCATTATAGCATCGAGGGGGCCTTCGGCAACCTAGCTTTGAAGAAGGATCCTTCAAGACGTTGAGCAACCCATTAAGGCTATCGTCACGAATTCGAGGGTTTTTTTTTCTATGGTTTACATTTATTTTTATTGCAATATACTTTGCTTTGTAACTTGCCCCATGGAGGGCTTAACCCTAGTTGGTATTTGGGCATGTGGACCCTAGGATCTTATCTTTTGTATTGACTTACTTTATGTTTTTCATTAATTACAAGTTTATTTTAGTTTTAATCTTGTTATATTATTGCTTGCACGTCATAGT
Organism: Dioscorea cayenensis subsp. rotundata; assembly: GCF_009730915.1. Lineage (NCBI taxonomy): Eukaryota > Viridiplantae > Streptophyta > Magnoliopsida > Dioscoreales > Dioscoreaceae > Dioscorea > Dioscorea cayenensis. Next base: position 1,042,342 of record NC_052490.1, read on the forward strand.
GATCTTTGTGGTTGATTCTTAATACATGATTTGTTGCCTTGGTGAGAGAGAGGTCTCCATTAGGGTTAGAACTCCAAGATTATAGAGGATTGAGAGGGTGAGTCATGAGATTGAAAGATTTCTCCGCCGTGACATTATAGGGGGTTAGAAATCTTTTGCCAACAAGTAGGGTTAGGTCTATATTTAGGAATCGATTGCACTATGAGGTATTCCTATAGCTTAATGCGGTCATATGTGGTGTGAGGTGTTGAGATTGAGCCATTTCTGCATTGGGACCTCATAGGGGACTAGTATCAATGGCCTGGAGGCAGGGATCGATTATTCTTGGATTACCCTCGACTCATTAACTCGGTCTAGGAGCATTTAGTAAGTCTTGCACTTTATGTTTAGAACCTAGGAAGAGTATTGTGATATTCTTATTCTTGTAATTAAGTTCATTTCATCACAATCATGACTCGACTAGATAACCGTGGAAGTGGTTATTACTACTAGTTCTGCTTTCCCCTGTGGATTCAAGTACCCATCTCACCGTGTATTTTTATTACTTTCGATGCCTGCGCACTTGCAAGACACACACGCACTCGGGTCGTGTTAACCTTTAACTCATTCTCTCATGTACTAAAAACCTGTAAGTTAGCATTGCACTTTGCCAACCATCATCACACTTTCTTCTTCTTGTGTGCTCTCCTCTAACTCTAGTAAACCACAAACTATTATTTTGGTGTTGTTGTGAAGTTCCAAACTGGTCATACCTATGGTTCATCGATAATTTGGTTTTTCCTATGCTTGATTTTTGTTGATTTGATATAATTTTTCCCTTTGATTTTTTTGTGATCAAGCTTTTTTGAATCTTCGGAGATGATGATCAAGCTTTTTGAAAAAGCAAGATTGTGCTCTTGACCGAGTACGCCGTGGTGCTCCTAGCACCATCGTGTTCACCCCCGCATTGATACATAACTGAAATAATTCATTCCATTTTCTATTGTAGATAATTCCAAGGAAGTGAATACCAACGGGGTCGAGTCTGAGCTAGCCTCCGGCGCACCTAACAACACCAATTCATCACGTAATGTTATACTCAACTATCTCAAGATGAATTTGGGACCATTCATAACATTAATTGGGAAGCGCTGCAATCGAGTCAGATTAATAGATGAGGTTGAGCAATTATTGGCTATCGAAACCTCGCACAAGGTACTCACCATCAATAAACCAGCCTACTATGAATTGACGTTTGAATTCCTTGCAACATTCGAGTGACCTTGAGGGTAGGACGTCTAGGATGAATCTCATGCCATTTGATTCCAACTCAGGGAGCAGGATTATCATCTGAGTTGAATGGGTTTGCCCTATTCTTGGGTATTTATGATAGGGACTACACCTTAATCGAAGAGTATCACAACCTACTCTCCTCAAAAATACTTGGGGAAACTCAATTAGCCTGATGGAGGAGGCTAAGTGACTGTGCCCGTTCTTTCCAACCAAGCATCAACACATCATCATCTCTAAACTCATCAACACTCAGATTCATCAACTCAATGGTACCATCACTAGACGAAATCACTTCACCGGCAACATTATTCTTCTAGAGTTCCAATACTTTTTGCAAGATTTTGGTTAAATTTTCCTCGGGTATGAAGGATAGAACACCATTTCACTTAGGATTCATCGTCCCCACATCATTCCATCACTAAGTGACAAGGTCCCCTTGCGTATATCCCGCAAGTGCACAGGTTTGTCGAAGTAAAAATCCCGGGTGAGCGGGTATCGAATCCACAGGGAGTAGGGAATAAAAAAAATTAATTCGATTCTTAGCTTTGTGAAAGATCAATGATGATGAGTGTGATAATGATTCAATTCTCAACAATAAAAGCAACAAGTAAGACAGCAAAAGTAAAGAAGGGGATAAGACAATCGATAAAGATGGGGTACCGGGATAATGCTCCGCCTAGGATAATTGTTTTAAGTGCAAGAACCCTCTATTATGCTTCCTAATCAATGCAATGGTGAGTCGTGGAAATCCTTAATTACATAATCCCAAATCTAAGGTCAACTATGCCTAACTCTATACATGTCCCGGAGGAGAAATCGAATAATCTCAACACCTCGCACTCGGATAGAGTTGCAATGAGCTCTAGGGATTCCAAGTGATAAATCTCTTCCTAATTATATACCTAACCCTTTGGTCGAGCTGGAAGGTCCCTAACCACAATTGAGCCCTAGATACTAAGATCACCTCAACGCTTCACTCCGTTGCACGCGCAACTAAGCCCAAGCGGAAGTTTATCCCTTAGACCATTGACTCTATTATGACCGCAAAGAACTCGAGGAACGGAGGTAGAATCTATCACGTCGGAGGGGAAAGGGGATGCTCCTGTACCTCTCAACTCACCATCTCAACCCCTCTCCAACCTAGTTTTTGTCTAACGCCGTGGTGTGTCACTCACTCACAAGGTTACCAACAAGAATTCTCAACCCTAGTGTCACTCTAGGGGAAATGTTCATACAATCAAGGATTCATGGTTGAAACTCACAATAAACATCAATTTATTGAAAGCATAATAAAGAGATTCAAAGAAACGAATACATCCTAGGGTTCACAAATACCCAAGTACCCACTAGGGGTTTAGCTCTCCATGGAGCTAAGTACAATCAAAGAAATAGAATGTAAAAGCAATGAATCCATAAAGAAACCCCCTCGATATTCGTGTCGATGGTCTTGTGGAAAGTCCTCTACTGTCGTCCAAGGATTCCCTCATCCCAGTATAGGATACGCCCGACTGGAAGCTCCCCTACCAACCTTCTTCCTCAGAATGACGATGTCGAGCCGTGAAAACCTCCCCAAAACTTTGGCCAATACCCCTCAAAACCCCTAGTCAAGCCTCTCAAGTTGGGGAAAAAGGTGGAGAAGGGAATACTAAAATCGGGGCTGATCGCCTCAAATCTGCTCAACACCTCCAATGTGAGTTGGCAAAAAGTAGGTTCATCGATTGAAAATAATTCCGTCCAACCATTTTGAGCAAATAAATCTTTCACTTGCACATCCAACCCGAGTTCTCCAAAGACATTCCAATCAATATGCCAACCCTTAATGTTAATTTTCCTCCTTTAAGGTTAATGAAAGTACCTCCTGCACATAATCAAAAATTAAAAGTTCAGTTTCATCAACAAAATAAAGCATGTCATCATGGTCTAAGGAGTGTTTCATGGCCGCCGGTACAGTGTACATTGCTTCTTCCTCTGCAACCCTTAATGTTAATTTTCCTCCTTTAAGGTTAATTAGGGCACCGGAGGTACTGAGGAATGGCCGACCAAGAATCAATGGTGTCTCCACATCTTCATCAATATCCATGATGACAAAATCCACAGGGAATACAAATTTGTCCACCCGGATAATCACATCCTCCACAATCCCACAAGGCTTCCTTGTTGATCGATCCGCCAATTGTAAAATCATTTTCTTGGTTCTAAGTTCATCAAGACCAAGCTTCAAATACATGGTATAGGGCATAACATTAATGCTTGCCCTTGAGTCTGCTAGGGCATTTTCTTGAACTCCACCCTCAAGTACACAAGGAATTATGAAGCTTCCCGGATCTTTCAATTTTTGTGGGAGCTTCTTCTCCAAAATGGCCGAGCAATTTCTCGTGAGTGCAACTCGTGTCCCTCTTCTTCCAATTTTTCTTTTTTTCTTAGCAATTCTTTTTAAAAAAACTTGGCATACTTGGGCATTTGAGTCAAAGCTTCAACTATCAAGATGTTTATGTGGAGTTTCTTGAAGATGTTGATGAATTTTTTGAATTGCACATCCTCCTTATCTTGCTTCAATATGGCCGGATAGGGGATTGAGGTTTGTACTCGATGGCTTTGATGAACCCATTGGTGGAATTTCCTTGTTTTCACCTTGCTTGTTTTTTTCTCAATGACTTTCTCAATTATGTTGGGGTCTTCCACTGGCTACCCCCACTTCCTTGACACTTGGGTCAACTCCCGATCATTGTCTCAACCTCGCCTCCCGCTCTAAGGGGAATGGCCTTCAAGCGCCTCTTGGGTTCTCTTCAGGTTGCTAAGAAGACCGCATGAAGGTCGCCGAGAATTTGCTTTTAGCAAGCTCGCCCCACTTGATGTTCAAGTGATTGTACTGATAGCATGAAGATTTCTCAAAAATGGAGCCTATCTCATTGAAACCTGTCTCACTCATATTGAGCAAGTCGAGCATTCACCTTATCGAATCGAGAATCCATACTGTTGTTTATGCTATTAAACCTTGATTAAGTGTTGATCATGAACTTGGCAAGAACATCTTCAGTAGTGAACCTCCTCTCTAGCACTGGTTGTTGCATTTGGGGACCTTGTGGAGGTGGTGTAGCTTTTTGTCGTTGCCCCTGATTCCATGAAAAGTTCAGCTGGTACTTCCACCCCTGATTATAAGTCTAGCTGTAAGGGTTCCCTTGTGGCCTTTGTCCTCCAATATAATCAACATTCTCAATTGGGGCTACGGAGGAGCTAGCAATAGGATTGGGTGACTCCATGCCCTCCACGACAACTGCTACAACTCATCACTGACTCTAACTTCGAGCTACTGCCCATGAGCATGTCTAGCTTCCAAGACAACACATCAACCTTTGCGGCAAGAGCATCATTGGAACTAACTTCATAAATTCTAGCCCCTTTCTATGGTGCACCTCTTGAGGCCCAATGAGACTCATTGCTTGCCATTGATTCAAGAAATTGCTCGGCTTCATCGGGGTATTTGTCACTAAGAGATCCACCCGCCGCGACATCAATTAATTGATGAGTTGCATAGTTCAACCCATTGTAGATGATTTGAACCCGCATCCAAGAAGCAAAGCCATGATGGGGACATCTGCGAAGAAGGTCTTTGAATCTCTCATAAGCTTCAAATAGTGTCTCCGAATCTCCTTGTTTGAATGCCGAAATTTCTTGCCTTAGTTTCACCACTTTACTAGGAGGAAAATACCTTCCCAAAAATTTTTCAACCATATCTTTTCATGTTTTGATCGATCCCGGCGGTAAGAATGTGAGCCACCGGCATGCTCCATCTCTCAAATTGAATGGAAATAGTTGTAGCCGGATTGCATCGTCTGTCACCATGTTTATCTTGAAAGTGAAACAGATTTGAATGAAACCAGAAAGATGATCACGGGCACCTTCATTTGCAAGACCATTAAATTGGACTGAATTTTGGACCATGCCGATGGTGCTGGTCTTGATCTCAAAATTATTCGTGGCGATGTATGGCGCTTGCACACTAAATTCTTCAAATGTGAATTGCAGCCTTTCATATTGGGATACAGTACGCCTTTCTTCATCCATGATTACAGATTCTGTGTCCTCAATTTTGATGTTTCTTTCACTAATGCTTTCACCCACTTCTCTAAGTCTTCGATGCAAAGTTCTCTCGATTTCACTGTCTTGCGCAAATAAATTTGATGGATTTGCACATGTCATGCTCCGTACCTTGCAAAGTCAATAAAGATAAAGAAAGTTAAGCTCAAAAAGAAGTAAAACAAATGAAAATAAGAAATAAAAGAAAAAAAATTGGTTAAAGCAATAAGCTAGAAGTTTCCTACAATTCCTTAATTCCGCGGCAACGGCGCCAAAAACTTGGTTGCTTGCCCACAAGTGTACGGGCTCGCCAAGTAATACCTAGTGAATGACACAGGGGTTGTATTCTACAGGACTAAGGAGCTCCTATTACTCCTCTGTAACTTACTTTCTAACCTTACAACTTAAACATTATATTTCACTCTAATACATGCAACAATACTAATAAATCACAAGTATAACAATTCCAAGGCAAGCAAGAAATCACAAGAGCAATGATGATGATAAATAGGATTAAGTATGAGGATCCCCATGAGGGGTCATCATGATATATGGATGCTTAAGAACAACATGGCAAGGGTGATTTGGACTGATGGATATCAAAATTTAGTTCAACCCCAATCTCTCGGCGGTTAAACGCTAATCCCATACGAATAATGACAACGATCTCTCCCTAATCACATTCCTATGATTGCATTAAGCGAAGGAAGATCATGTAATAAGGATACACTTAACCTATATCCATCCTTATAATTCGGAGGGGCTACCAACATCCAAATTTCTCGGCATGTCAATACAAGAATACCCCTTCTAGCTCATTAATGATCTAGTACATGCGAGTAGGTCACATCTACATGTACAACTCAATAAGGAACTAAGGATCTCTCTATTTTATAGTTGTAGACATGATGAACAATGAGCCAAACCATAAATCACACCAATGAATTCCAAAATAAAGGTATAGCATCCACAATACATGATGAACCCCCCAAGGTTCACCTACATCCGGCGGCGTTGGGGGTCTTGTGTGCCATCATACAAACAAGAATCACAAACTCAAGAAACATAAGAAACAAAAGCATAAATGGCACTCCCTAGTCCGAATGACAGTGAAGAAGAACGATGCCGGCCGAATGATGCTTCCTCTAGCCCAAGGAATGGCGAATGTTCCTCCTTCTTTGATGATGAAGCTCTCCCCTTGAAGTTGAAGCCCTTGATCACCTCCAAGGCTCAAGCTAACTCTCCTCAAGATGATGTCTTCGTTTTTCCTCCCTACTCCAAAGTGTTGGCTGCCCAAGATCACAAAAGTCCCTTTAAAAGAGCATCCAAATGCCCTCATATACTCCCGTTATACTCCTTCTCCAAACCAGCCCCCATGCCCTAAAAATAGACTCAAAACACCCTCCAAATGGCCTCCATACTGGTGGTATACTGGCTCAAATTGGCCTCCATACTGGGGGTATACTGGCTCAATGAGCTCCTCATTGAGGCTGTTTGGGGTAGGCAAAAATGCACTCCACTCAAGTAATAGTATCCATACCGGCTCAATGAGCACCCTCATCGAGCCCATATGCCTTCAAACACATTATCCTCTTCTCCGCTACGTTGATCATCCCAGGCTCAATCCAGGGCAGCATTAAGACCGTTTGCCATGGTTCAACTTTTGACTTGAAAACTCTCCATGTGCTACAGTAGTAGCTACAGTGACCATGCTACAACACTACGGCTACAGGACTCCAGCTGCAGTATTTTACTACAGTGATATGGTACACTGCAGTGACCTGGTTTTCTTCTTTTTTTTGCCCAAATTGTATCTTTGTGTTCTCCATGGCGTTTCTGTGCCCTGCAAAGCAAACAACACATGATTAAGCACAAAAAGGGCATCAATCCTTATAGAAATACATGCTAAATATATCAAATATATACACTAAAATACATAGATTTAGACACTTATCACTATAAGGATAGTATTTCCTACATAACCTACCTTTCAAGGAAGCCTATGCTTGATCACAAAGAGATACAAATAGGAGTAGCAGGAGAATTACAACCAATTAAGCAAGAGAATGGGGAGTTTTCTAGAAAATTGAGTAAAAGAAAATAACAACTCAAAATCACAATAGAAGCCATTATTAAAAAAAAAATTTAATGAAAAGAGCTTAACTCAAACACATTATGATTTTTTATAAGATAGAGAATTTATTGAAAAGAAAGTTGCAAGTACAAGAAAACCATGATATAATAAACACATAGATTATCTTTCAATTAGTTGAGTTTTACCATCATTTAGCTTCTCCTCATCACTAATCTAATCAAGTAAATCTACCATGAGATTTGAAACTAAAAGGGGCCATAATCATCTTTACATTAGCACATGCCTCATTTAATAGCTACAGAAGTGGTACTCCAAAAGGGATAGGGGTGCGTATTGTTTGAAGAGAACTATAAGTTTTCGTAAAAGTGGATGTGGGATTGACAACCATTTTGTAGAAAATGTCATATTGTAGAACTCTTTTACTTTTAGAGCAACATAACTGAAAATACAAGGCTATAAGTGTAAGCCAAAAAGGCCTTGAGAGGTGCAAGTATGTTGGACAAGTTGTGCCCAACATCCTTTTCTTGAGATACCAAATCTATTCTATTGTTTCAGTTACTAGAGGTGTCATGGGCATTGGTTGGCTACCTAACCAGAATCAAAAATTTTTTACCCGACACAAATTTATTTAGTTTTGGGAAAGGCAACACAATCCATACCTATCGGTAGCTAGTTGACTAGTTAGCCAATTTTGCATGTCAGATACCACCCAAAACTGAATGGATCATTTATTTTCATATTAATGATTAAATTATTGGAAAATCATTTTAGGAAAAACAATATGATATCATTAAAAATATTAAATGAAATGAATAATCTAATGATGGCAAATGAATTGAAAATTTTTTAAAATCAATGATAATAAAAAGCATTTTTGAGCTCATTTGTATAGTATATAAAGGCAAGGTTTATATAAAAATTGAAATTTGCAACAATCAGAAACTAGGATTTTCACCTTTTTAAACTTATATATTATTGTACAATAGTGAATTATATTAAACCCAATTTGAGTCATGTAACTAAAATATTTTTTTACTCGACCCGAACCTAACCTTCAAAAACATGGGGTTTTCCAAAATACCAACCTAAACTTGAACTTAATGGGTCAATCAATCAAATTTTTGTTCATTTATTTTCTAGTTTTGCTAGGGTTTATGGTGTTTAGAGTTTCTTAGATGATCCCATATGACACTAACCAAAATGAACACACATCAAATACAAAGCAAACCACCGAAAGTACCCGCATCAGCAGCAATGCCTTTTAGAAGGACATAAATTAACCTGGAAACACCAAGCTGGTAAATAACATGAATCTCAATAAGCCTTCCTTTGGAGATAATAAAAATCCTCATAAAATTATTTGGTGATTTTCACTGAAAAACATAGCAAAAAATAGCCCTGTAAAATTGTACAAATCAAGAAAAAAAAATGCTAGATTCTTTTACATAACTGTGAGTAAAAATCACTCACTCTTGCACGCACTAGGAGGTTAACTAAAAAACCACAAGGAACAAAGAAAATCAAAACAAAGAATCAGAAAGTAGCACTCTCAATGCAAGAATCATCATCAGAGGGAGTGGCAGAGGTGTCCGAATCCCCCAAATTTGCAGAATCCATGCCAACATGCCGAGTTGGCCTCAAAGGGGAGGTAGGCTCCAGAGATAACCGCAGCCCCAAGTGCTCGGTAATGCATACCACGCTCTGCGTAGCCATCAAAACTCAGCGGATGAACACAAAATTCACTCGGGAGCGTGAGGTAGTGACCATGATCGGAGACGAGAAGAGTTGGCCTATGATGGAAGGGTAGGGGTATCAATATCCATAAATAGTGGATCATCGGGTGACGTGACCCTGTACTCGGTCCCTCGGGCAGTCTAAACCCTGTGCGCCATCCTCATCAAACGCAATGCCTCGAGGGACATCAGAGGCACACCTCCTACCACTTGTATCCTATGGGTCCCCTGAAGGTCGCCAAGATGGCGGACCAACCAAGTAATATATGGGCTGATATGAGGAGATGGCCCCTGATGAGAAATAGATATAGCGATCTCATATCCTAAATGCATGTGAAACCCGTCCACCATGCTAAATATAAAATCAAAATCTCACAAACTGACGATTCCTGTCCTGTCACCGCCACCTGTCAGAGTGTGACTAAGCAGGAAATGGATTAGCGCAACACTGGGGAGTGGAGTGCGGTAGCCTTGATTTGACGGTGATCATAAGTCAGACATGAACTCAATCGTCACCAGGCATCACTAAGTGACTCTTCTGCCGATCTGGAGGTAAGCAAGACGTCATAGGTAGCGGTGTGCATAAACTCGGCATCGTATAAGCCTAAATGGATAGAAAACTCAGTAAGGCTCATACGATGTAACGCGCCAAAAACCTGGAAATGAATGAAGTTGGTGATGTGTTCTCTGCAAGTATACGGGTCACACACAAGCAATATAGTAGTACCCCTTGTGGGGTAGGGTTGTGAAACCTCAGGGACTTTGACAACACCCTTTGCATATGTCCCGCAAGTGCACGGGTTTGGCAAACTAATAAAATCCCAGATGAGTGGGGTATTGTATCCACAGGGAGTAAGGAATAAAAACACTTAAATTATTTCTTAACTAAGTGAAAGATCAATAGTGATATGTGTGACAAGATGTAAAATAACACAAAAGTAAAAGAACAAGAAAGAGAGCACAAGTAACAGAGAAGATAAGGCAATCGATATAAATAGGGTACCTAGATATTGTTCCGCCTAGGACAATCATTTCAACTACAAGAACCCTCTATTATACTTTCTAACTGATGCAATAATGAGTCGTGGAGATCATAAAATACATGGTCCTAAATCTAAGGTCAATCATGCCTAATTCTATACATGTCCCGGACGAAAAATTGAATAACCTCTCAACCTCGCACTCGTACAAAATTGTAATGAGTTCTAGGGATTCCAAATGATAAATCCTATTCCTAGATATAGACCTAACACTTTGGTCCAGTGGAAGATCCCTAGCTACAGTTAAGCCCTACGTGCTAAAATCACTTCAACTCTTCACTCAATTGTAGCTGCAACTAAGACCAACGGAAGGTCGTCCTTTAGCCCATTCACTCTACTATGACTACAAAGAACTTGAGGAAATGGAGGTAGAATAAATCACACCGGAGCGGAAAGGGGATGCTTCGAAACCTCTCGACTCACCCTCTCAACCCTCTCCAATCTACCTTTGTCTAACTCTCGTGGTGTGTCACTTACTCACAAGGGTTACCAACAAGAACTCTCAACCCTAGTGTCATTCTAAGGGAGCATTCATACAATCAAGCATTCAAGATAGGAACTCAAATAAAACATCAATTAATTGAAAGCATAAAAAACAGATTCAATGAAACGAATACATCCTAGGGTTCATTAAATACCCAAGTACCCACTAGGGGATTTAGCTCTCCTTGGAGCTAATTACAATCAATGAAATCAAATGTAAAAGCAAAGAATCCATAGAAACCCCTCTCACTAGTCGTGGTGATGGCCTTGTGGAGAGTCCTCTACACATCCAAGGGTCCCTTTGTTCAGGCTAGGATACACCTCACCTGAGCCGTAGAACCTCTCCAAATCCCTAGCTAATACCTCTCAAAACCCTAGCCACCACTATCTCTCAAGTTGGGGAAAAGATGGAGGAAAGAATGCTAAAATTGGTACTGAAATCGGCTTTTAAATGGCTGGAATCGGGAATCCATATTAGCATTTAAACCTGATAAAAGTAATGCTCATCATAAGTAAAGAACACTTAACATTCTTATCGCACAAGCACTTATCAAACTCCCCCACACTTAAGCTTTTGCTTGTCTTCAAGAAAAAATTAAAACATTATGTGCATAGATGACAAAAATATTGTAAATGCTTGGCCTTACGTTAACCAAAGCATACAAAGAGAGCATTCTACAAGTAAGGGAAATTTCAACACAAAATACGAAAAATGAATGCTCTAGCTAAAAACTTGAATAAAAAAGGACAACAAACCCGAAATTGTGCAAGTATGTGAACTCACTCAAAACAATCCAAAGTATACTTCTCAAAGTTCTAAGTACAGGGGACTTATTTATCTATAAAAGGTAAAAAAATTTCAAAGATGGTAGTAGCTTCACACATCCTCTAAGGTAGCCTTTTCCAAAGCTGCCGCTAAGGTGGCTTTCACACTTTCGAGGTGGTAGCTTTCACTCATCCTATGAGATAGCACTTTTTCTCATTAGGGCATAACTAGTATCCGACTTATGAGAGTACTTCATACTTTATAGGTGGTAGCTCTTTCCACCCAACAAGCACAAATAAACAATTAAACTATTTTGTTCTTTCTTTTCATTTCACCAAATTGTTTTTTCACAAATAACTAAAAAAACAAAAATAACTAGTCCCTGTAGCATCAAACATGAGTTTCCAAAAGAGTTTAAAGAGTGAGTAGTGCAACAAGTGTTAATGGGGCAAATAATCCTACAAATTCAAGCAAAAAGTAGACCATGAAGACAATCAATGTTAAAAATTCTTCTAAACTCAAGAATACAATCATTGCAACTAAGGTGAACCACCATTGGCTATGTGAGCATGTATATCAATCAAAATTAATATAAAAGAGATGTGTGCACTATGAAACTCCCCCCACACTAAGTTGTACATTGTCCCCAATGTACACATGTAGGCTCACTCATAATTTATATCAATCAAGAACAAATGTGGGAGAAGCAATCAAAACAATACTCCCCTAACTCCTAATGTTGCATTCGATGGAGCTAAATCCTTCGGAGTGATGTTCCAACAGGTTGTGAAGCACACACGGCCAAGTGCCGAAGCACTATTGGCCGTGCCTATGACAAAGTCTCAATTCCCATGATGACAAGAACATCTGCACGCATACACGAGCAAGTTTAGTGAAGCTCAATGAAACAAAAACAACTCGAGTATATAAAAGATAAGGCAATGAATACAACTCGAGACCATAAAATGAAAATAAACTCAAAAGGAAAGTCCTTTCTGAATATACAAGTCCAAAATGAAATGAAAGAAAGTCAAGTGTCCATGCCGTGCTCTGGCACTTCTGCTGCTGCGGGTGCTAGATCGAAGGGTGCTGGTGGACGTGGTGATGGTGATACCGGAAGGGCTTGAGGAGTCCTCGACCGCAAGACAAATGACCAGGCGATGTCTCGCTGTAAAATCTACTGTAATGTGTCGAAACGTGCCATGAACTCTGTATACTGCGCGACATGCATAGCCTGAATCTTAGTAATCTCTACTTGAACCTTAGCTACCTCTGTATATATCACCCCCATCGCACTCTCGAGCTTCTCAAGGCGATCATGGGCTTGAGATGGTGAAAACATGCATACTAGGGGTGTATCCTCTACCACCGGAGGTGCCTCGGTCTCCATCGGTGCTGGCTGAGGCTCGGGTGCATGCTGAGAAGCCTCGGCATCATCACCCTCATCCTAAACTATCTTTGGAGCTGATAGCACCAGAGCATAAACTCCGGTCTGAACCCTGCGGACCATACCCATCAATGCCATCATCTCTAGGCTCAGGGGCGCAGGTGTACTCGTCTTCTCAGCCCCGCGAATCGTGTCCAAGAGACCCATGCCCAAAACTAGTCTCGTAATGTAGGGGCCAACCTGATGTCGAATATACTCTGCGATGATGTACCCTAGATGAATCGATATGCACTGCACCATCGAATACAAGTACAGAAGCTTCTGCTGTCTCAGAACGCCATTGCTATCATCACTGCACCATCAAATACAAGTACAGAAGCTGCTGCCGGCTCAAAATGCCATTGCAATCACCACGGCCATCCACCGACCTGCTCAGAATGGCGTGTAAATATCGGTTTGCAGGTTGGGAAAGGCACGTGGCCTTGGACACCCCCGACTCATACTGGCCCTGACTACATAATGATTGGTAAGGTCAGTGTAAGGTAAACGCTCAAGGGAAATCTGTCGGTAACTGGGACGACTCCTCAGTGTTTGTAAATGCCTCCTCGAACAAGCCAAGTTGAAATGAAAACTGAGTGATGCTCATGCTATAGTAATGTCCAAATGCTCTGAACTAAATGGCGTCGAGGCTGTCGAACCTCGCATAAAATCTATCGAACTCGAATGACGATAAGACCTCAAGTGTAAGCTCACAAATGGCTGGCTAGCTAGTCGACAATAACTGCCTCCATCTACCCACTAAAACAAGATCCTCGACCTCATCTGCGAACTCATCTCTCTGATGTAAATCTCTCAATATGCTCGTGTGCAGGTATTGAGTCTGTCAGAACCAAAGTCTCGGTAGACGCTTAAAACGAGCCTGATGCTCAGGGATTATGAATCTCATGATCTCGGACTCGAGGGGGATGACTCACGCGGCTATTTCTCTTCTTGTTTCTTTGACCGAGGTCCCGTAATCTACAAAATTTGAAAGAAAATCGATCAAACTAGTTAATTAAGTAATGCTGCAGAAATCTACATGGTCACGTGGAATTTCCAGACGCCCGTGTGGATCCACGGGTCGTGAAAAACGCACCGCCGTGCCCCAAAAATCCAAAAATACACCATTAAATCACTTCTAACTTCATTCTAAACATGCGTAATTATTCTAATTGTAGAAATGAAGCATTATTAACTAGTTTCATCGATTAAAATCAAGAATTGGTGAAGAAAACAAAAGATAGGGCTTACCGACAAGTTGAGATTGAAAACCTTGAGTCGGTCGGAAAACCAAGTAAAAATCTTTCCAAATTAGCAATGCGAGGTCGGGAAATGATTTGAGATTGCTCTCAGACAAATGGAAAATGTTAGGATGAGAAGGAACGGCGATCCTTTAAAAGGAACCTGCGCCTATTGGCATTCTGTACATCCACACGGGCATGCGGAAATTACGCACGCCATGCGCCTCTATCAGGGGAGAGCCACAAGGCACACACACTCCCCTGTGTGCTCTCGGCATAATAGTCAATCTCTTTGAATGCATCCACATGGGCATGCGGGAAATACCCACGCCCGTGCACCCGACCCACAGGGGCAATCGTACGCCCCTGTGTCTTCTCTGTCCAAGCGAGAAAAATCGCTAAGTGTTCTGTACGCCCGTGCGGGAATTCCGCACAGGCGTGGACATTCACAAGCCCAACTCACAGGGGCGAACACACACCCCTGTGTCTTCTCGGGATGCAGAGAGCTCTTCTGTAGAGATCCACATGGGCGTGCAGAAAATATCCACGCCCCTGCTTTTATCACAGTTTCACCCACAGGGATGAGTCCACGTCCCTGTGTGCTATCGGGATAATTTGCTAAGTCTCTGCAGGAAAATGTACGCTCATGTGGAAATTACCCACGGCCATGCGGGAATCACATGGTCGCTCACGGTTGCGAGTCCACACCCTTGTGCCGTCTCTGGATGTGCTCTGAACGAAAACGCACGCTCGTACAGAAATTCGACACAGGCGTGTGTTGTCTCGGGACACTTAGAGAACTTTGCAAGCTCTGCAGAGAATTCCTAAACAAATATATACACTCAGAGCCTGCCTAAATTTTTAACCAGAGAAAACACGAAAAATATGCTCAAACAACCAAGATTCTTCACCACACATGATTAGGCACATGATAACACCATAATGTCCACAAGAAAATCACAGCAAAAACATCTAAGAATCAAGACACCAACACTTAAAGCCTTATTCATACAAATAATAACTAAAAACTAGAAAAACATTAAAAACATGGGTTGCCTCCAAAGAAGTGCTTGTTTTACATCACTAATCTTGACATACCTTGTCTTACCTTACGGGGGTTCATAGATGAAAGTAGCCCTCTTACCTATAGCTTGAAAGCATGATGAACAAAGTCTCTTAAAGGTAGAGGGGGAGTTATCGGGCTTGGGTCTACATATCAATAATGCATCCAATTTCTTCGGTTCATGCGCGTCTCCAATAGCCTTGGAGCATTTCCGGTGGTGTGTCTTCACCCTCTTCATCTTCCGGAGCACCTTCTACAAGATCCCCGAAGTAGATGGTACTTCTTTAGTCAAACCAAGCATCATAACTTCTTCATTTTCCATCTCTTGGTCAGATAAACACTCATACGGGTCCGGATTAAACATTTCCTGCATGTATTCATCAACAATCTCATCACTAGTGTTTAGAAAATACAAAGTATCATCGAAATCCAAAGAATGCCGCATGGCTTCAGTAAGGCGGTATGTGAGCTTGTCATCTCCAACTCTCAATATTAGCTCCCCGCCGTCTATGTCAATCAATGCCTTGGAAGTGTGCAAGAATGGACTCCCAAGTATCAAAGGTACATTGGCATCCGAATCGATGTCTAGCACCACAAAATCTATAGGAAAAATGTACTTGTCTACCTTGACAAGCACATCTTCGATTATAATCCTTGGATGTCCCACCGTTCTATCCGTCGATTGCAAAATTGTCCAGGTGGGTCTAGGCTCGCCCAAGCCTAGCTTCTGAAAGAAGGTGTATGGCATGACGTTGATACTGGCTCTTGAGTTTGCCAATGCTATTTCTTCACCCAAATTGCCAATATTACACATAATGATGAAGCTTCCCGGATCTTTCTTCTTGTTCGGCATGTTCTTTTGCAACACCACCGAGCAAGACGAATCTAAGATCATTGAAGCACTCTCCTCCAACTTTCTCTTGTTAGTCAACAAGTCCTTCAAGAATTTTGCATACTTAGGCATTTGGTCCAATGCCTCACCAAAAGGAATATTGATGTGGAGTTGGTTGAACAAACTCAGGAACTTCTTGTACTGTTCATCCCCTTGGTTATTCTTTAATCTAGAGGGATAAGGGATTCTTGGCTTGAAAGGTGGGGGTGCCACCTCCTTCTCTTTGCTTACCCCGTCCTCAACCTCTATAACCTCAGGTGCGTGTTCATTGAGCCTCTCACTCGGAAGCCTACCTTTAACCTCATGACCACTTCTCAAAGTGATCGCCTTTACATGCTCTCTAGAGTTGGTTTCAGTATTACCCGGAAAGTTTCCTTGTGGCCTTTCCGATAGAGACTTTGCAATTTGCCCCACTTGATTTTCAAGATTGTACAAAAAGGCGGTGTGGTTGCGAAGTGTAGCCTCGACTGATTGAAACCTTATATCGGACGATTACACTAACCTAGTCAACGCCTTCTCCAAATCGGTCATTCGGGTCTCCCAAACACGAAAACTCAGTTTTTCCATGTTTTTGGGGCTTGTTGTTATTGGAAACTCTGGTGGCCCCATGGTCTTTTTGTGGACCTTGGTTGCTCATGAAAAAAATTGGGATGATTCTTCTAACCTCGGATTATAGGTGTTGCTATATGGATTCCCTTGGTTCCTCATTGCATTACCCACAAAATTGACATTCTCAACCCGAAGATGCATCACCAATAGAGATCGAGCAATCGGAGGGGCATGTCTTCCACCACACCCGTGCAAGTAGTCACGAGCCATCACTCTATTCGAGTTAGAAGATCTAACTTCTTACGCAATGATTCCACTTGAGCCGCCAATGAAAGTTCTTGCATCTATCTCATGGAGCACGGCTATCTTTTTCTTCTCCCTAGCATTCCATTGGTATCTATTTAACCACATTTCTTTAATTAATTGATGGGCCTCACCGGGGGTCTTGCTACCTAAGGTACCTCCTACTGCCGTATCCAAGAGTTGCCTTGTACTCGGATTCAACCCGTTGTAAAAGGTCTGAACAATCATCTACTCCGGGAAACCTTGTTGCGGGCACTTTATCAGGATCTCCTTGAACCTTTCCTATGTTTCAAATATAGACTCCAATTTTGACTGTACATAGGACGAGATCTCATTCCTAAGCTTTGTAGATTTTCCAGGAGGGAAATTACGGGCTAGAAAAGCTTCTACCATCTCCTCCCATGTGGTAATCGATGCTCTAGGTAATGAGTGTAGCCACTGCTTCACTCTCCTTTTTTAAGGAAAATGGGAAGGACCTCAACATGATGGCATCATCCATCACCCCGTTTATCTTAAGCATATCACACACCTCAAGAAAGTTCTATATATGACTGTTTGAATCCTCATCGGCCAAACCATTGAACTGTGCGTATTGCCGCAATATGTGGATGAATGCCAGCTTTACCTCAAAGTTCTGAGTTGTAATCAGGGGATGCACAATACTTGATTGTGTCCCCAATACTAAAGGTCTGAATTAATCGGATAATATCAGTTGTTGCTCATTCTGTTCTGCCGTGCTTTCAAATTCTTCTAATTCCAAATCAGATAGATTAGACAATTCTCGCACATGTTTTTTCCTTTTTTTCTAAGTGTACGTTTAAGCTCAGGATCTCCTTCAATCAATATTGAGGGGTTCCCTCTGGTCATAACTTGGAGCTACACCAAAAAGAAAGAAAAGAAATCAGAACAATAATAGAATAAGAAGAAATGAACTAGATTAAATGACTGAATAGCTAAGAAAACAAAGTGCAAAGTAACTCTAAACACCTACTACCCGGCAATGGCGTCAAAAACTTGACAATGCCCTTGCGTATGTCCCACAAGTGCACGGTTTTATCGAAGTAATAAAATCTCAGATGAGTGGGGTTTCGTATCCACATGGAGTAGGGAATAAAAACACTTAAATTGTTTCTTAATTAAGTGAAAGATGAATAGTGATATGTGTGACGAGATGTAAAATAACACAAAAGTAAAAGAACAAGAAAGAGAGCACAAGTAAAGGAGAAGGTAAGGTAATCGATATAAATGGGCTACCCGAATATTGTTCCGCCTAGGATAATCATTTCAAGTGCAAGAGCCCTCTATAATACTTTCTAACTGATGCAATAATAAGTCATGGAGATCCTAGAATACATGGTCCCAAATCTAAGGTCAACCATGCCTAACTCTATACATGTCCCGGAGGAAAAATTGAATACCCACTCAACCTCCCACTCATATAGAATTGCAATGAGTTCTAGGGATTCCAAATGATAAATCCTCTTCCTAAATGTAGACCTAACCCATTAGTTTAGGTGGAAGGTCCCTAGCTATAGTTAAGCCCTAGGTGTTAAAATCACTTCAACTCTTCACTCAATTGCACCCGCAACTAAGCCCCAGCAGAAGGTCATCCTTTAGCCCATTCACTCTACTATGACAACAAAGAACTTGAGGAAATGGAGGTAGAATAAATCACACCAGAGGAGAAAGGGGACGCTCCGCTACCTCTCGACTCACCCTCTCAATCCTCTCCAATTTAGCTTTGTCTAACTCTCGTGGTGTGTCACTCACTCACAAGGGTTACCAACAAGAACTCTCAACCCTAGTGTCACTCTAATGGAGCATTCATACCATTAAGCATTCAAGATTGGAACTTAAATAAAACATCAATTAATTTAAAGCATAATAAAGAGATTCAATGAAATGAATACATCCTAGGGTTCACAAATACCCCAGTACCCACTAGGGGATTTAGCTCTCCATGGAGCTAAGTACAATCAATGAAATCAAATGTAAAAGCAAAGAATCCAGAGAAAACCTCCTTGATAGTCTTGACGATGGTCTTGTGGAGAGTACTCTATTCGTGCAAGGGTCCCTTTATCCGGCCTATGATACACCTCGCCGGATCGGTGCCGACGAAAGCTCTCCCACTAACCTTTATCCAAGCAGAGCACGATCTCAGAGCCATAGAACCTCTCCAAATCCCTGGCCAATACCTATCAAAACCCTAGCCGCCACCCTCCCTCAAGTTGGGGAAAGATGGAGAAAAGAATACTGAAATTGGGGCTGATATCGGCTTTTAAAGGCTAGAATCGAGAATCCACAAGCCCCTGTGGATGCCAGTGGGGAATTAACGCTTGCTCATGTGGATTCTCTATTTTTATTTCGTTATGTCTCCTATTTTTTAGTTTTGAATCAAAAAACTATTCCTATGTTTTTTTTTGGCAATGCCTCCTATTTTTGAATAAAATCCCTAATCCTATGTTTGTATTTTGAAATGTCTCTCATTTTTTTAATCAAAACCCTAATCCCATGTTTTCTTTTTGGAATATCTCCTATTTTTAATAAAAAAATTAATCCTGTGTTTTCTTTTATCAATGTTTATGTTTTCTTTTAGGAATGTCTCCTATTTTTCAATCAAAACCCTATTCCTATATTTTCTTTTCTGAATGTCTCCTATTTTTTTGTTCTGAATCAGGCCGTCACCCTATGTTTTATTTTGAAAATATCTCCTATTTTTTTAATCAAAACCGTAATCCTATTTTTCTTTTTTGGAATATCTCCTATTTTACGTTTTGATTGAAGACCTAATCCTATATTTTTTTTTAGAATCTCTCCTATTTTTTTATTTTGAATCAAAACCCTCATTCCATGTTTTTTTTTTCAGAATGTTTTCTATTTTTTATTCAAAACCCTAATTCTACTTTTTCTTTTTGGAATGTCTCTTATTTTTTTTGTTTTTAAATCAAAACCCTAGTCGTATGTTTTCATTTCAAAATGTCTCCTACTTTCAATCAAAAACCTATTCCTACATTCTTTTTGGTAATGTCTCCCATTTTTAAATGAAAACCTTAATCCTATGTTTTGTTTTCGTAACGTCTCCTATTTTATGGTTTTCTATCAAAACCATAATCCTCTTTTTCTTTTTCGAATGTCTCCTACTTTTCAATCAAACACTAATTCCATATTTTTCTCTTGTAGTGTCTCCTATTTTTTTAAATTTTTGAAATCAAAACCATAATCCTATGATTTTCTTTTCGAGAATGTCTCGTAATGTTTGGTTTTTGAATCAAAACCATAATCGTATGATTTATTTCTGAATGTCTCCTATTTTTTTGGTTTTTGAATCAAAACCCTTATCCAATGTTTTTATTTTTCGAATGTTTTCATATTTTTGAATAACAACCCTAGTCCTATATTTTCTTTATGTTATTTAAAAATAATTTTCACTTTTGAATCAAAACTCTAATTCTATGTTTTTTTTTGGGATGCTCTCCAATTTTTCAATCAAAATATTAATAATATGTATTTTATTTTCGGAATGTCTCCTATTTTTCGGTATTGAATAAAAAAACTAATCCCATGTTTTCTTTTTCAGAATTTCTCCTATTTTTGAATCAAACTCTAATTCTATGTTTTGTTTTCAGAATGTCTCATATTTTTCAATCAAAACCCTTGTCCTATGTTTTCTCCTCAAAGTGTCTCATATTTTTCGGTTTGGAATGAAAACCCTAATCTAATGTTTTCTTTTCAAAATGTCTCCTATTTTTAGTTTTGTATCAAGACAATAATCAGTATGATTTCTTTCTGGAATGTCTTCTAATTTTTGTTTTGATTCAAAACCCTAATCCAATGTTTTCTTTTCGGAATGTCTTTATTTTTCAATCACAATATTAGTCCTATGTTTTTCTTTCAGGGTATGTAAAAATATTTTCACTTTTGAATCAAAAACCCTAATCCTTTGAATGTCTCATGTCTTTTCAATCAAAACCGTAATCCTATGTTTTTCTTTTATGGAATGTCTCCTCCTTTCAAGCAAAACCCTAGTTCTTTGTTTTTGAATGTCTCCCTATTTTTGGATGAAATCCCTAATCATATGTTTTCTTTTTGGCATGTCTCATATTTTTAAGTAAAGCGCTAATCCGATGTTTTCTTTTCTGAATCTCTACTTTTTTTTCTTTTGTTTTGAATTAAAAACCTAATCCTATGTTTCCTTGTCAGAATGTCTCCTACTTTTCATTAAAAACAATAATCCCATGTTTTTTTTCGAATGTCATCTATTTTTTTATTTTTTAATCAAAGCCCTAATCCTACCTTTTCTCTTCTGAATGTCTTTTATTTTTGAATCAAAACTCTAACCTTGTGTTTTTTATTTTTGGAATTTCTCCTATTTTTAAGTTTGAATCACAAGCCTTATCCTAAGTTTTCTTTTCAGAGTGTCTCATGGTTTTTAACCACAATCATAATCCCATGTTTTCCTTTTGAAATGTCTCCTAATTTTTTCTTTTCAATCAAAGACATAATACTAAGTTTTCTTTTCGGAATGTCTTCTATTTCTGAATCAAAATACTAATCATGTGTTCTCTTTTAGGAATATATAATATTTTTTGTTTTTAAATCAAGACGTAAATGCTATGTTTGCTTTTCAGAATGTCTCATATTTTGGTTTTGAATTTTTTATTTTGGAATTCTCCTAGTTTTTCAATTCAGAATGTGTCCTATTTTTAAATTAAAACCCTAATCATATGTTTCTTTTTGGAATTTCTACTATTTTTTATTTTAATTAAAACACTAATATTATGCTTTTTTTTTTTGAAATGTTTCCTATTTTCTATTTTTTAATCAAAACCCCAATCCTTTGTTTTCTCTATGTAGTGTCCACTATTTTATGGCTCAAACCTCTAATCTTATCTTTCCTTTACGGAATGTCCCCTAATTTTGAGTTAAAGACCTAATCCGATGGTTTCTTTTCTGAATCTCTCCTATTTTTTGGCTTTGAATCAATAACCTAATCCGATCTTTCCTTTTCAGAATGTCTCCTATTTTCCAATAAATACCCTAATCCGATGTTTTACTTTTTGTGAGTGTCTCCCTATACTAATCAAAACCCTAATCCAATGTTTTTCTTTTCAGAATACACTCTATTTTTGAATCAAAACCATAATCCTATATTTTACGGTTTGGAATGTCTTCTAATGAATAAAAACCCTAATCCTATGTGAAATCACACCTATTTTTAGTTTTTGAATCATAATCCTAATCTTAAGTTTTTCTTTTTAAAATGTCTTATAATTTCTAACCAAAAGCTGTAATCATATGTTTTTGATTCTCGAATGTCTCCTAATTTTTGCTTTTCAATCAAAAAGCATAATTGTGAAGTTTTCTTTTTAGAATGTCTTTTATTTTTGAATCAAAATAGTAATATTTTATTTTCTTTTCGGAATGTGTCTTACTTTTTGATTTTGAATCAAAATCCAAATGCTATGTTGCTTTCGAGAACGTCTCCTATTTTTAGTTTTTGAACCTATGTTTTTCTTATCGAAAATGTCTCTTATTTTTATTTTAAATCAAAAACCCTAATCCTATGTTTTCTTTTTGGAATGTCTCCTATTTCTTGATTTTTCAACCAAAACCATAACGCTACGTTTTCTTTTTGCAATGTCTCCAATTTCTTATTTTTCAATGAAAACCCTAATCCTATGTTTTCTTTATGGAATGTCTCCTATTTTTGGATCAACCCCTAATCCTATGTTTTCTTTTTGGAATGTCTTCTATTTTTAAGGTGAAGCCAGAATTTGACATTTTCTTTTCTGAATCTCCCCTTTTTTTTGTTTTGAATCAAAAACCTCATCCTATGTTTCCTTTTTGGAATGTCTCCTATTTTTCAATAAAAACCCTAATAATATGTTTTATTTTTGTAATGTCTCCTATTTTTTTGATTTTTTATTTAAAACCCTAGTCCTACTTTTTCTCTTCAAAATGTCTTTTATTTATGAATCAAAACTCTAATCCTATGTTTTTTTTTGGAATGTCTCCTATTTTTCGGTTTTGAATCATAACCCTAATCCTAAGTTTTCTTTTTAGAATGTCTAATATTTTTTAAACACAATCATAATATTATGTTTTCTTTTTAGAATGTCTCCTAATCTTCGCTTTTCAATCAAAGACATAATAGTAAGTTTTCTTCTCGGAATGCCCTCTATTTTTGAATCAAAACTCTAATCATATGTTCTCTTTTTGGAATTTCAAATATTTTGTTTTTGAGTCAATACACATGATACTATGTTTGCTTTTCGAATATCACCTATTTTAGGTTTTTGAATCTATCTTTTCATATAGAAATGTCTCCTATTTTTTCTGTTTTAGAACCAAAACCCTAATCAAGATTTAATTTTTTGGAATGTGCTAGAATTTTTCTATCAACAATGCATGTGTG
>NC_052490.1:1066696-1102358 GCF_009730915.1 Dioscorea cayenensis subsp. rotundata
TTTTATTCACTACTCCCCTATGGATATGATATCCCACTCATCCGGGATTTTATTACTCGACAAACCCATGCACTTATGGGACATACGCAAGGGCGTTGTCATGTTTTTGCACTCATATCGGGTGTAGGCGGTTAGAGATATTTTTTTGAACTTTGTTTTCTTAGCTATTCATTCATTCATTCTAGTTCATTTCTTCTTATTCTATCATAGTTCTAATTTTATTTCTTTTTGGTGCAGCTCCAAGTTATGACCCGAGGGAACCCCTCAATATTGATTGAAGGAATAATATGCGTAAAACCAGCAGTGCACGGGTGTTGAAGTAATAATACCCCGTGAGAGGGTAGTCTAATCCTAAGGGAATAGTGCTTAGAACCACCAAGATTGCTATTTAACTAGAATGAAAATATGTTGAAAGTGATGTGGAAACAAACTCAATGCAAATAAAAATACGAAAAGATAAAGGAGGCGCAAGTAAAAGATAGGAAAGGCAATCGACGATAAATGGGGTACCCGGATATTGCTCCGCCTAGGACAATTATTTCAAGTGCAAGAACCTTCTATTATGCTTCCTAATCAATGCAAGTGAGTCATGGAAATCCTTAATTACATAGTCCCAAACTCAGGTCAACTATGCCTAACTCCATACATGTCCCGGAAGAAAGATTGAATAACCTCTCAACCTCACACTAGCATAGAATTGCAATAAGTTCTAGGGATTCCAAGTGATAAATCTCTTCCTAATTATAGACCTAACCCTCTGATCCAGGTGGAAGGTCCCTAACCACAATTAAGCCCTAGATACTAAGATCACTTCTGCGCTTCACTCCGTTGCACCCGCAACTAAGCCCCAAAGAAAGGTCATCCCTTAGACCATTCACTCTATTGTGGCTGCAAAGAACTCAAGGAGTGGAGGTAGAATTTAACACATCGCAGGGGAAAGGGGACACTCCTGTACCTCTCGACTCACCCTCTCAACCCTCTCACTCTATTGTGTCACTCACTCACAAGGTTACCAACAAGAACTCTCAACCCTAGTGTCATTCTAGGGAGTATTCACACAATCAAGCATTCAAAGTTGGAACTCACAATAAACATCAATTCATTGAAAGCATAATAAAGAGATTCAAAGAAATGAATATATCCTAGGGTTCACAAATACCCAAGTACCCACTAGAGGTTTAGCTCTCCATGGAGCAAAATACAATAGATAATGAAATCAAAAGTATAGAGATGCAATTCATGATTGAAAACCCCCTTGTGTTCGTGTTAAAGGTCTTGTGGATCTGTCGCATCTTCTTCAAAGGTCCCCTCGTCAAACCTAGGACACACCTCGCCGGATCGGTGTCGACGAAATCTCCCCCAATAGCTCTTTTCCGAAGGAAACACGGTGTCGAAGGTCGTCAAACCTCTTCATAGCCTTCCCAAAACCTCTCGAAACCCTAGCCACCGGTGCCTCCAAAGATGGGGAAAGGTGGAAGAAAAGATAGGGGAAAAGATAGAGAAATCGAGGCTGAATCGCGGCTTTTTAAAGGGTCGAATCGAGCATCCACACAAAGGCGTGGAATTTCAACACGCCTTGTGGAATTTCCACACGCTGCGTGAATTCTCCGAATTTCGATTTTTCGGCCGGTTGTGAACAGTAAAATACTACAGCACTGCTACAGTGATTTTACTATAGTAGATTGCTACAGTTCTCGGCTAAAAAATACTACTGAATCCACTTTTCATCGAGGCACCATAAACGGGCACATGTTTATGTCGTAGATCGCGTCACTTTTTCAATAAACGGGTTCATTGGTGAAGATCTTGCTATTAATGCACAAGTCAGGATACGCAATTGTGACTACCCTTGTGCCCCTCCAAATCATTGTAATTGATTGAATACATGGAGGTTGGCATACATTCATGTATCTTTGAGCCCAACTTGTGTCTTCGCGTTTGTTCCTTCCAAGATTTCATCAAATAGTGCATTCGCGATCTACTTTTGGCTTCTTTTTCTTAAAACATAGCTTCACAACCCTACCTGCACAAAAGAACACAAATACACATGTATTAGGGCTTAAACCTGATAAAAGTAATGCTCATTGTAAAGAAAGAGCACTTCGCATTCTTAACACACAAGCACTTATCAAACTCCCCCACACTTAAGCTTTTGCTTGCCCTCAAGCAAAAATTAAATATTTTGTGCATAGATGAAGGAAATATTGGAAGTGCTTGGCCTTAGGTTCACCAAAGTATACAAAGTGAGCATTCTACAACTAACGGAAATTTCAACACTAAACATGAAAAATCGAAGCTTAACAACACACCCTTGCGTGGACTCACTCAAGTGAAAGTGTGTGGACTCACTAAAGTCAACCAAAAGTATACTCCTCAAAGCTTGACAAGATCCCCTTGTGTATATCCCGCAAGTGCACGGGCTTGTCGAAGTAATAATCCCGGGTAAGCGGGTATCAAATCCACAGGGAGTAGGAAATAAAAATACTTAATTCAGTTCTTAGCTATGTAAAAGATCAATGATGATGAGTGTGATAATGATTCAATTATCAACAGAGAAAAGCAACAAGTAAGAGAGCAAAAGTAAAGAAGGGGGGTAAGGCAATCAATAAAGATGGGATACCCTGATAATGCTCCGCCTACGATAATTGTTTCAAGTGCAAGAACACTCTATTATGCTTCCTAATCAATGCAATGATGAGTCGTGGAAATCCTTAATTACATAGTCCCAAATCTAAGGTCAACTATGCCTAACTCTATACATGTCCCGGAGGAGAAATTGAACAATCTTAACACCTCGCACTCGCATAGAGTTGTAATGAGTTCTAGGGATTAAAAGTGATAAATCTCTTCCTAATTATAGACCTAACCCTTTGGTCCAGGTGGAAAGTCCCAAACCACAATTGAGCCCTAGATGCTAAGATCAACTCAACGCTTCACTCCGTTGCACGCGCAACTAAGCCCCCAGCGAAGTTCATCCCTTAGACCATTCACTCAATTATGGCTGCAAAGAACTCGAGGAACGGAGGTAGAATCTCTCACGCCCTGAGGGGAAAAAGGGGACACTCCCTGCACCTCTCGACTCACCCTCTCAACCCTCTCCAACCTAGCTTTGTCTAACGCTCCTGGTGTGTCACTCACTAACAAGGTTACCAACAAGAACTCTCAACCCTAGTGTCACTCTAGGGAAAATGTTCAGACAATCAAGCATTCAAGGGTGGAACTCACAATAAACATCAATTTATTGAAAGCATAATAAAGAGGTTCAAAGAAACAAATACATCCTAGGGTTCACAATACCCGAGTACCCACTAGGGATTTAGCTCTCCATGGAGCTAAGTACAATCAAAGAAATAGAATGTAAAAGCAATGAATCCATAAAGAAACCCCCTCGATAGTCGTGTCGATGGTCTTGTGGAAAGTCCTCTACTCGTCGTCCAAGGATTCGCTCGTCCGGTATAGGATACGCCTCGACGGAAGCTCACCTACCAACCTTCTTCCTAAGGAATGATGATGTCAGAGCCGTAGAACCTCTCCAAAACCTTGGCCAATACCCCTCAAAACCCTAGCGGAAGCCCTCTCTCAAGTTGGGGAAAAGATGGAGAAAAAATACTAAAATCGGGGCTGGTTCGGCTTTTAAATAGGGCTGGAATCGGGTGACTACACGGGCGTGGATGCTTCACGCGCCCGTTGGGAATTTCCACACGGGCGTGGATAATTTCCACACGCCCGTGTGGATCCTCTGAACTCCTGTTTCCTCGGGCGACTGTGAACAGTGTTGCTACAATACTTTCTGCCGTGTTGCTACGGTGTTCTGCTACAGTATCCGACTTGAATAACTTCCCGAATCAAAACTTTCATCGGAGTAACATAATCGGGCACACGTTCACGTCGTGGATCACTTGAATCTTCAATGATAGGAGACAAGATCCCCTTGCGTATATCCCGCAAGTGCACGGGTTTGTCGAAGTAATAATCCCGGGTGAGTGGGTATCGAATCCACAAGGAGTAGGGAGTAAAGACACTTAATTCGTTTCTTAGCTATGTGGAATATCAACAATGATAAGTGTGACAATGATTCAATTCTCAACAATTAAAAGCAACAAGTAAGAGAGCAAAAGTAAGGAGGAGGTAAGGCAATCGATAAAGATGGGGTACTCGAATGATGCTTCACCTTTGGATAATCGCTTCAAGTGCAAGAACTCTCTATTATGCTTCCTAATCAATGCAATGGTGAGTCGTGGAAAATCCTTGCATACATAGTCCCAAATCTAAGGTCAACTATGCCTAACTCTATTCATGTCCCGGAGGAGAGATTAAATAATCTCTCAACCTCGCACTCGAATAAAGTTGCAATGAGCTCTAGGGATTCCGGTGATAAATCTCTTCCTAATTATAGACCCTAACCCTTTGGTCCGGTGGAAGGTCCCTAACCACAATTGAGCCCCTAGATGCTAAGATCACCCTCAACGCTTCACTCCGTTGCACGCGCAACTAAGCCCCGCCGAAGTTCATCCCTTAGACCATTCACTCAATTATGGCGCAAAGAACTCGAGGAACGGAGGTAGAATCTATCACGCCCGGAGGGGAAAGTGGGACACCTCTGCACCTCTCGACTCACCCTCTCAACCCTCTCCAACCTAGCTTTTGTCTAACGCTCGTGGTGTGTCACTCACTCACAAGGTTACCAACAAGAACTCTCAACCCTAGTGTCACTCTAGGGGAAATGTTCATACAATCAAGCATTCAAGGGTGGAACTCACAATAAACATCAATTTATTGAAAAGCATAATAAAGAGGTTCAAAAGAAACAAATACATCCTAGGGTTCACAATACCCAAGTACCCACTAGGGATTTAGCTCTCCATCGAGCTAAGTACAATCAAAAGAAATAGAATGTAAAAAGCAATGAATCCATAAAAGAAACCCTCTCGATAGTCGTGTCGATGGTCTTGTGGAAAGTCCTCTACTCGTCCCAAGGATTCGCCGTCGGGATATTAATGCACAAGTCAGGATACGCAAGTCATCGGTGAAGATCTTGCTATTAATGCACAAGTCAGGATACGCAATTGTGACTACCCTTGTGCCCCTCCAAATCATTGCAATTGCTTGAATACATGGAGGTTGGCACACATTCATGTATCTTTGAGCCCAACTTGTGTCTTCGCGTTTGTTCCCTCCAAGATTTCATCAAATAGTGCATTCGAGATCTACTTTTGGCTTCTTTTTCTTAAAACATAGCTTCATAACCCTACCTGTGCAAAAGAACACAAATACACATGTATTAGGGCTTAAACCTGATAAACGTAATGCTCATTGCAAAGAAAGAGCACTTCGCATTCTTAACACACAAGCACTTATCAAACTCCCCCACAATTAAGCTTTTGCTTGTCCTCAAGCAAAAATTAAACATTTTGTGCATAGATGAAGGAAATATTGGAAGTGCTTGGCCTTAGGTTCACAAAAGTATACAAAGTGAGCATTCTACAACTAAGGGAAATTTCAACACTAAACATGAAAAATCGAAGCTTGACAACACACCCTTGCGTGGACTCACTCAAGTGAAAGTGTGTGGACTCACTCAAGTCAACCAAAAGTATACTCCTCAAAGCTTGACAAGATTCCCTTGTGTATATCCCGCAAGTGCACGGGCTTGTCGAAGTAATAATCCCGGGTAAGCGGGTATCGAATCCATAGGGAGTAGGGAATAAAAATACTTAATTCGGTTCTTAGCTATGTAAAAGATCAATGATGATGAGTGTGATAATGATCCAATTCTCAACAGTAAAAGCAACAAGTAAGAGAGCAAAAGTAAAAAAGGGGGGTAAGGCAATCGATAAAGATGGGGTACCCGGATAATGCTCCACCTAAGATAATTGTTTCAAGTGCAAGAACCCTCTATTATGCTTCCTAATCAATGCAATGATGAGTCGTGGAAATCCTTAATTACATAGTCCCAAATCTAAGGTCAACTATGCCTAACTCTATACATGTCCCGGAGGAGAAATCGAACAATCTCAACACCTCACACTCGCATAGAGTTGCAATGAGCTCTAGGGATTAAAAGTGATAAACCTCTTTCTAATTATAGACCTAACCCTTTGGTCCAGGTGGAAGGTCCCTAACCACAATTGAGCCCTAGATGCTAAGATCACCTCAACCCTTCACTCCGTTGCACGTGCAACTAAGCCCTAGCGGAAGTTCATCCCTTAGACCATTCACTCAATTATGCCTGCAAAGAACTCAAGGAACGGAGGTAGAATCTCACACGCCGGAGGGGAAAAGGGACACTCCTGTACCTCTCGACTCACCCTCTCAACCCTCTCCAACCTAGCTTTGTCTAACGCTCGTGGTGTGTCACTCACTAACAAGGTTACCAACAAGAACTCTCAACCCTAGTGTCACTCTAGGGGAAATTTTCATACAATCAAGCATTCAAGGGTCGAACTCACAATAAACATCAATTTATTGAAAGCATAATAAAGAGGTTCAAAGAAACAAATACATCCTAGGGTTCACAATACCCGAGTACCCACTAGGGATTTAGCTCTCCATGGAGCTAAGTATAATCGAAGAAATAGAATGTAAAAGCAATGAATCCATAAAGAAACACCCTCGATAGTCGTGTCGATGGTCTTGTGGAAAGTCCTCTACTCATCGTCCAAGGATTCTCTCGTCCGGTATAGGATACGCCTCGACGGAAGCCCTCTCTCAAGTTGGGGAAAAGATGGAGAAAAGAATACTAAAATCGGGGCTGATTCGGTTTTTAAATAGGGCTGGAATCGGGTGACTACACGGACGTGGATGCTTCACGCGCCCGTTGGGAATTTCCACACGGGCGTGGATAATTTCCACACGCCCGTGTGGATCCTCTGAACTCCTGTTTCCTCGGGCGACTGTGAACAGTGTTGCTACAATACTTTCTGCCGTGTTGCTACGGTGCTCTGCTACAGTATCCGACTTGAATAACTTCCCGAATCAAAACTTTCATCGAAGTAACATAAACGGGCACACGTTCACATCGTGGATCAATTGCATCTTCAATGATAGGTGACAAGATCCCCTTGCGTATATCCCGCAAGTGCACGGGTTTGTCGAAGTAATAATCCCGGGTGAGCGGGTATCGAATCCACATGGAGTAGGGAGTAAAGACACTTAATTCTTTTCTTAGCTATGTGGAATGTCAACAATGATAAGTGTGACAATGATTCAATTCTCAACAATTAAAAGCAACAAGTAAGAGAGCAAAAGTAAGGAGGAGGTAAGGCAATCGATAAAGATGGGGTACTCGGATGATGCTTCAGCTAGGATAATCACTTCAAGTGCAAGAACTCTCTATTATGCTTCCTAATCAATGCAATGGTGAGTCGTGGAAATCCTTGCATACATAGTCCCAAATCTAAGGTCAACTATGCCTAACTCTATTCATGTCCTGGAGGAGAGATTAAATAATCTCTCAACCTCGCACTCGAATAAAGTTGCAATGAGCTCTAGGGATTCCAGGTGATAAATCTCTTCATAATTATAGACCTAACCCTTTGGTCCAGGTGGAAGGTCCCTAACCACAATTGAGCCCTAGATGCTAAGATCACCTCAACCCTTCACTCCGTTGCACGTGCAACTAAGCCCTAGCGGAAGTTCATCCCTTAGACCATTCACTCAATTATGCCTGCAAAGAACTCGAGGAACGGAGGTAGAATCTCTAACGCCAGAGGGGAAAAAGGACACTCCTGTACCTCTCGACTCACCCTCTTAACCCTCTCCAACCTAGCTTTGTCTAACGCTCGTGGTGTGTCACTCACTAACAAGGTTACCAACAAGAACTCTCAACCCTAGTGTCACTCTAGGGGAAATTTTCATACAATCAAGCATTCAAGGGTCGAACTCACAATAAACATCAATTTATTGAAAGCATAATAAAGAGGTTCAAAGAAACAAATACATCCTAGGGTTCACAATACCCAAGTACCCACTAGGCGTTTAGCTCTCCATGGACCTAAGTACAATCAAAGAAATAGAATGTAAAAGCAATGATTCCATAAAGAAACCCCTTCGATAGACGTGTCGATGGTCTTGTGGAAAGTCCTCTACTCGTCGTCCAACGATTCACTCGTCCGTTATAGGATACGCCTCGACGGAAGCTCGCCTACCAACCTTCTTCCTAAGGAATGATGATGTCGGAGCCGTAGAACCTCTCCAAAACCTTGGCCAATACCCCTCGAAACCCTAGTGGAAGCCCTCTCTCAAGTTGGGGAAAAGATGGAGAAAAGAATACTAAAATCGGGGCTAATTCGGATTTTAAATAGGGTTGGAATCGGGTGACTACACGGGCGTGGATGTTTCACGCACGTGTTGGGAATTTTCACACGGGCGTGGATAATTTCCGCACGCCCGTGTGGATCGTCTGAACTCCTATTTTTCGCAAGGGAACCTTTGTCCGGCCTAGGATACATCTCGTCGAATCGATGCTGACGAAAGCTCTCCCAATAACCTTCTTCCAAACGACGCGCGATGTCGGAGCCGTAGAACCTCTCCAAAAACCTATCCAATACCCCTCAAAACCCTAGCTGAAGCCCTCTCACAAGTTGGGGAAAATATGGAGAAAAGAATACCAAAATCGGGGCTGAAACGGCTTTAAATAGGGCTGGAATCGGGCGACTTCACGGGCGTGGACGGTACACGCGCCCGTGTGGAATTTCCACATGGCCGTGGATAATTTCCACACGCCTGTGTGGATTCTCTGTTTCTCGATTTTTTTCGACCGATCGTGAGCAAAGGTCTTTGCTCGGTGTTGCTAAAGTGCTCTGCTACCTGAATAACTTCCCAATTCCATATTTTCATCGGAGTAACACAAACGGGCACACGTTTACGTCATGAATCACTTGCTTCTTCAATGATATACATGTTGGTGGAGCTCTCGTTCTTATGTGCATAAATCAGAATGCTCGAGTGTGACTACCTTTGTGCCCCTCCCAATGGATATGCTCACTCGAATGCGAGGAAGTTGGCACACACTCTCGCATCTCAAACCTGACCTATGTATTCGCGTTTGAACCTTAGCGAGATTTCCTCCAAAATAGGTGCATTATGATCCACATTGGCCTATTTCCTTCATACTCGGCCTCACAACCCTGCCTGCATAAAAGTAACATAAAAACACACATATTAGTGTAAAAACCTGAGAAAAGTAATGCTCAACATAAGGAATGAACACTTCTCATTCATATCGCACAAGCACTTATCAATAGGCACGTTGGTGAAGCTCTTGTTCTAAGTGCATAAGTCGGAATGCCCGAGTGTGACTGCCTTTGTGCCCCTCCAAATGGATGTGCCAACTCGAATATGAGGAGGTTGGCACAACTCTAGCACCTCACATCAACCTATGTCTTCACGTTTGAACCTTAGCAAGATTTCCTCCAAAATCGGTGCATTGTAATCCACATTGGCTTCTTTCCTTCATACTTGGCCTCACAACCCTACCTGCATAAAAGTAACATAAAAACACATATATTAGTGTAAAAGCCTGAGAAAATTAATGCTCAACATAAGGAATGAACGCTTCGCATCCATATCGCACAAGCACTTATCAAAGCTCTAAGTATAAGGGACTTATTTATCTATATCAAGAAAGCAACACCAATTTCAAAGACGGTAGTAGCTTCACACATTCTCTAAGGTAGCCCTTTCCCAAGCGGCCGCTAAGGTGGCTTTCACACTTTCGAGGTGGTAGCTTTTTCTACTAGAGTGGTAGCTTTCACTCATCCTATGAGATAGCTCTTTCTCTCATTAGGGCATAACTAGTATCCGACTTATGAGAGTAGCTTCATACTTCATAGGTGGTAGCTCTTTCCACCCAAAATGCAAAATAAACAAGAAAACTATTTTGTTCCTTCTTTTCATTTTCAAATTTTTTTTTCAGCAAAATAACATACGAAACAAAACTAAAACTAGTCCCTTTGACATCAAACTTGAGTTTCCAAAAGAGTTTAAAGAGTGAGTAGTGCACAAGTGTCAATCGGGCAAAACTTCCTAAAAAATCAAGCAAGAACTAGAGCATGAGAACATTCAATGTTAAAAATTCTCCTATACTCAAGAATACAATCATTGCAACTAACGTGAACCGCCATTGGCTACGCGAGCATGTATGTTAATCAAAACTTGTTTAAAAGCCATGTGCAATGTGAACTCCCCCCCACACTTAAGATGTACATTGCCCCTAATGTACACATGCAAGCAGCATAAAAGTAATACAATTTAGAACACATGTGGTAGTGGGCAATTGAAACGATACTCCCCGACTCCTAGTGGTGCGTTTGATAGAGCTAAATCCTTGGGAGTTAAATTCCAATGGGTTGTGAAGCACACACGGCTTGACCGTGTCTATGACTAATCCTCAATTTCCATACTCGACAAGACCATCTCGCACGCATCACGCAAGGGGGTTCAGTGAAGCTCAATAAACAAAAAAACAACTCGAGTATACAAATAGAGCAATGAAATACAACTCGACACAAAACTAAAAGATAAACTCAGAAGGAAGATCCTTTCTGAGCACACAAGTCCAAAATAAAATGCAAAAAATAAAATGTGAAAAATAAGAACAGAGAAGGTAAAGACGCCTTAAGTGTAGGTGTCAATTGCTGCTGCATCTGTTGTCGCTTCTGGTGAAGATGACGCTAGTGCTGCAAAATAAATAAGGATTGGGTGAAGAAAAGACAAAGAGAAGCTTACCGACGAAATGAGAATGAAAGGCTAGAAAATGGCCGGAAAACTCAAGTAACAACCCTATAAAACAGGATTCGGGAGTATTTCGGACAAGTACTGTAGTAGCGTACTATAGCAAAAATGTAGAAAAATACTGTAGTAGCATTGTTCATAGCCGTCCTAGAAAACAGGAAAACAGAGAATCCACATGGGCGTGTGGAAATTCCGCACGCACGTGTGCAAAATCCATAGGGGTGCCCAAACAGGCGTGTGGATTCCCGATTCCAGCCCTTTAAAAGCCGATTTCAGCATTCTTTTCTCCATCTTTTTCCCAACTTGAGAGAGTGCAACGGCTAGGATTCGATAGGTGTTGGCTAGGGCTTTGTAGAGGTTCTATGGCTCCAACATCGTGTGCCATTTTGAAGAAGGTTAGTGGGAGAGCTTTCGTCGGCACCGATTCGGCGAGGTGTATCCTAGGCCAGATAAAGGGACCTTTGCAACGAGTATAGGACTCTCTATAAGACCATCGCTACAACTAACGAGGGGGTTTCCTATGTATGCTTTGTTTTTACATTTGATTTCATTGATTGTGTCTAGCTCTATGGAGAGCAAAACCCATATTGGGTACTTAGGTATTTGTGAACCCTAGGATGTTTTCGTTTCATTGAATTCCTTTATTATGCTTTCAGTTAATTGATGTTTTTGTGAGTTCCAATCTTCGAGACTTGATTGTATGAATACTCCCCTAGAGTGACACTAGGGTTGAGAGTTCTTGTTGGTAACTCTTGTGAGTGAGTGACACACCATGAGAGTTAGACAAAGCTAGATTGGAGAGGGTTGAGAGGATAAGTCGAGAGATAGCGGAGCATCCTCTTTCCCTTCCTGTGTGGTCTATCCTACCTCTACATTCCAAGAGTTCTTTGCACCCATAGTAGAGTGAATGGGCTAAAGGAAGACCTTCCACTGGGGCTTAGTTACGAGTACAACGGAGTGAAGCGTTGAAGTGATTTTAGCACCTAGGGCTTAATTGTGGTTAGGAATCTTCCATTCGGACCAAAAGGGCAGATCTGTACACAGGAATAGGGTTTATCAGTTGGAGTCCCTAGAGCTCATTGCAATTCTATACGAGTGCGATGTTGAGAGGTTATTTAATCTCTCCTCCAAGAAATGTATAAAGTTATGCATGGTTGACCTTAGATTTGGGATCTTGTACTTAAGGATTTCCACGACTCATAGTTGCATCAATTAGGAAGTATAATAGAGGGTTCTTGCACTTGAAATGATTGTCCTAGGTGGATCAATATCTAGGTACCCCATCTTTATCGATTGCCTTACCTTCTCCTTTACTTGTGCTCTCTATCTTGTTGCTTTAATTTTCGTTATTTCATATTTAGTCACACATATCACTATTCATCTTCTACAGTAGTTAACAAACAACTTAAGTGTCCTTATTCCTTACTCTCTGTGGATACTATACCCACTCATCTGGGCTTATTACTTGACACCGAGTGCACTTGCCGCTTATAAGCGTATCACGGACGTGTCAAGTTTTTTTGCGCCGTTGCCGGGGAGTAGGCTTTTTAAAGATACTTTGCACTTTTGTTTTTCTTAGCTATTCATTCATTCTATTTCATATCTTCTTTTCTATCATCGTTCGATTTTTGGTTTTCTTTCTTTTGGTGCAGCTCCAGGTTATGACCCGAGGGAACCCTTCGATATTGATTAAAGGAGATCCCGAGCTCGAACGTACACTTAGAAGAAAAGAGAAAGAACCTGTGCAAGAACAGTCTAATTTAGCTGATTTGGAAGTAGAAGAATCTGAAAGCATTATAGAACACAATGAGCAACAACGGAGATTATCCGATTATGCCAGACATTCAGTATTGCGGACACAATCGAGCATTGTGCGCTCCCCGATTACAACTCAAAACTTCGAGCTGAAGACGGCATTCATCCATATGTTGCAGAAATCCGAACAATTCAATGGTTTGGCTAATGAGGATCTAAACAGTCATATAGAGAACTTTCTCAAAGTGTGTGATATGCTGAAGATAAATGGGGTAACGGATGATGCCATCAAGTTGAGAGCCTTCCCATTTTCGTTGAAAGGGAGAGTGAAGCAGTGGCTACACTCATTACCTTGAGCATCAATTACCACATGGGAGGCGATGGTAGAAGCTTTTCTTGGCCGATATTTCCCTCCCGGAAAATCCGCAAAGCTTAGGAATGATATCTCATCCTTTGTATAGTTGGAATTGGAGTCTCTATTTGAGACGTGGGAAAGGTTCAAGGAGCTCCTGAGAAAGTACCCGCAACACAGATTCCCGTAGTGGATGATTGTTCAAACCTTTTACAATGGTTTAAATTTGAGTACAAGGCAACTCTTGGATGCGGCAGTAGGAGGTACCTGAGGTAGCAAGACCCCCGATGAGGCCCATCAATTAATTGAAGAAATGGGGTTAAACAACTACCAATGGAATGCTAGGGAGAAGAAAAAGGTGGC
The DNA here is from genome assembly GCF_009730915.1 of Dioscorea cayenensis subsp. rotundata. Classification (NCBI taxonomy): domain Eukaryota; kingdom Viridiplantae; phylum Streptophyta; class Magnoliopsida; order Dioscoreales; family Dioscoreaceae; genus Dioscorea; species Dioscorea cayenensis. Next base: position 1,079,901 of record NC_052490.1, read on the forward strand.
CGGTCTCCACGAGATAGATGTAGTGACTTCGTTGGCGGCTCAAATGGAATCATTGAGTAAGAAGTTAGATCTTCTAACTTCGAATACAGTGGCGGCCATGATTACTTGCACTAGTTGTCATGGAGGACATGCTCCCTCCGATTGCCCGATATCTATTGGTGATGCCTCTTTGGTTGAGAACGTCGATTTTGTGGGTAATGGCATGAGGAATTAAGGAAACCCATATAGCAATACCTACAATCTGGGTTGGAAGAGTCATCCCAATTTCTCGTGCGGCAACCAAGGTCCACAAAAGGCCATAGAGCCACCGATTTTCCAACAATAACAGCAAGCCCCAAACATGGAGAACCGAGTTTCTGGTTTGGAGACCCGGATGAACGATTTCGAGAAGGTCTTAACTAGGTTTGTATCATTATCTGATACAAGGTTCCAATCAATTGAGGCTACACTTCGCAACCACACCGCCTTTTTGCATAATCTTGAAAATCAAGTAGGGCAGATTGCAAAGTCCTTATCTGAAAAGCCATAAGGAAGCTTGTCGAGTAACACCGAGACCAACCCAAGAGAGCATGTGAAGGTGATCACTTAAAGAAGTGGTCGTGAGGTTGAGGGTAAGCTTTCGAGTGAGAAGCCAAATGAAGATGCACCCGAGGTTATAGAGGTTGAGAAGGGAGCAAGAAAGAGAAGGAGGTGGTACCCCTACCTTTGAAGCCAAGAATCCCTTATCCCTCTAAATTAAAGAATGACCAAGCGGAGGAACAGTACAAGAAGTTCCTCAGCTTGTTCAAACAACTCCACATCAATATTCCTTTTGTTGAGGCATTGATAAGTGCATGTGCGATATGAATGCGAAGCGTTCTTTCCTTATATTAAGCATTACTTTTCTCAGGTTTTTACACTAATATGTGTGTTTTTATGTTACTTTTATGCAGTTTGGATTGTGAAACCAATTATGAAGGAAAGAAGCCAATGTGGATCACAATGCACCTATTTTAGAGGAAATCTTGGTAAAGTTCAAATGCGAAGATATGAATCCGGTGCGAGATGCTAGAGTGTGTGCCAACCTTCCCATATTTGAGTTAGCACAACCATTTGGAGGGGCACAAGGGTAGTCACACTCAAGCATTCCGACTTATGCACATGGAACAAGATAATTCAAGCAGGTACTGTAGTAATTACTGTAGCAGTTACTGTTCACAACCTGTTGAGAAAACAAGAATTCAGAGAATCCACACAAGCGTGTGGAAATTCCACATGGGCATGTGTAAAATCCACAGGCCCGTGTGGTCGCCCGATTGCAGCCCTATTTAAAGCCGATTCAGCCCCGATTTCAGCATTATTTTCTCCATCTTTTCCCCAACTTGAGAGAGGGTTTCGGCTAGGGTTTTGAGAGATATTGGCTAAGGTTTTGGAGAGGTTCTACGGCTTTGATATCGTCATTCCTTAGGAAGAAGGTTGGTAGGGGAGCTTCCGTCGAGGCGTATCCTATACCAGACAAGGGAATCCTTGGATGACGAGTAGAGGACTTTCCATAAGACCATTGGCACGACTATCGAGGGGGTTTCTCTATATATTCATTGCTTTTACATTCTATTTCTTTGATTGTACTTAGCTCCATGGAGAGCTAAACCCCTAGTTGGCACTTGGATATTTGTGAACCCTAGGATGTATTTGTTTCATTGAATCTCTTTATTATGCTTTCAATTAATTGATGTTTGTTGTGAGTTCCAACCTTGAATGCTTGATTGTATCAATATTTCTCCTAGATTGACACTAGGGTTGAGAGTTCTTGTTGGTAACCTTGTGAGTGAGTGACACACCACGAGCGTTAGACAAAGCTAGGTTGGAGAGGGTTGAGAGGGTGAGTCGAGAGGTACAGGAGCGTCCCCTTTCCCTTCTGACATGATAGATTCTACCTCCGTTCCTCGACTTCTCTGTGGCCATAATAGAGTGAATGGCATAAGGGATGACCCTCCGCTGGGGCTTAGTTGTGCGTGCAACGGAGTGAAGCATAGAGGTGATCTTAGTATCTAGGGCTTAATTGTGGTTAGGGACCTTCCACCTGGACCAAAGGGTTAGGTCTATAATTAGGAAGAGATTTACCACTTGGAATCCCTAGAGCTTGTTGCAACTCTATTCGAGTGCGAGGTTGAGAGGTTATCTAATCTCTTCTCCGGGACATGTATAGAGTTAGGCATAGTTGACCTTAGATTTGGGACTATGTATTTAAGGATTTCCATGACTCACCATTGAATTTATTAGGAAGCATAATAGAGGGTTCTTGCACTTCAAACAATTGTCCTAGGCGGAGCATTATCCGAGTACCCCATCTTTATCAATTACCTTACCTCCTCCTTTACTCGTGCTCTCTTCTTGTTATTTTTACTTTTGAGAATTGAATCATTATCACACTTATCACTACTGATTTTTCACGTAGCTAAGAAGCGGATTAAGTATTTTTATTCCCTACTCCCTATGGATTCGATACCCGCTCATCCGGGATTATTACTTCGATAAACCAGTGCACATGTAGGATATACGCAATGGGACCTTGTCAGGCATTGGCTCAAATGCGTAAGTATGCAAAATTCTTGAAAGACTTGTTGACCAACATGAGGAAGTTAGAGGAGAGTGCTTCAGTGATTTTAGATGCATCTTACTTGGCGGTTTTGCAAAAGAACATGCCAAACAAGAAGAAACACCAGGGATGCTTCATCATTCCATGTAACATTGGTAATTTGGGTGAAGAAATGGTATTGGCGGACTCAGGGGCCAGTATCAACGTCATGCCATACACTTTCTTTCAAAAGGTAGGTGTGGGCGAGCCTAGGCCTACTCGGATGACTTTGTAATTGGCGGATCGAATAGTGAGACATCCAAGGGGCATCATCAAAGACGTTGTTGCTAAGGTGGAAAAGTACATTTTTCCGGTTGACTTCATAGTGCTAGACGTCGATGAGGATGCGGATGTACCCTTGATACTTGGGAGACTATTTTTGTGGACTTACAAAAAATTGATTGACATGGACGGTGGACACCTAACTTTGAGAGTTGGAGATGACAAGGTCACATACCTCCTTGCTGAAGCCATGCGCCATTCTCTTGATTTCGATGATACTTTGTATTTTCTATATGCTACTGATGAGATTATTGATGAGTACATGTAGAAAATGTTCAATCCGGATCCATACGAGGGCCTGTTCGACCAAGAGGAGGATAATGAAGAAGTAATGATGCTTGGTTCGATGGAAGGAGTACAATATGCCCCGGGGGTCTTGTAGAAGGGACTCCGAAAGATGAAGAGAGCTAGGAGACGCCACCGGAAACGCTCCAAGCCTGTTGGAGACGTGTGTAAATCGAAGAAGTTCGATGGACCATTGCTAGGTGGTCCTAAGTCTGATAATTCCCCCTCTACCTTCAAGAAACTTTGCTCATCATGTATCCAAGCCATGGGTAAGAGGGCAACCTTCATCTATGAGCCCCGTGAGGTAAGACAAGGTACGTCAAGCTAAGTGACGTCAAACAAGCGCTTCTTAGGAGGCAACCCAAGTGTTTACTATTTTCGTAGTGTAGTAGTTTAGTGTGTGCATGAATAAAGTGTTGAGTGTTGGTGTTTTGATTTTTATATATTTCTTCTGTGATTTTATTGTGGGTTTTTCAAGTTCATCGTGGTGTTTTTCATGTGAATTTGGCAAAGTTTTTGGTTGTTTGAGCTACTTCTCATGTTTTTCTATGGTATAAATTGTATATTGGGGCGAGTCGTGAGTGTGTAAACATGTTCAAAAATTTTCTACAGAGGCTATAGAATCTTCTAAGGCATCCAGAAAAAATGCTCGGGCGTGTTAAATTTCCACACGCCCATGTATTTGCATTACGAGCTCATCCAGAGAAGGCACAGGGGCATGGACTCGCCCCTGTGAATGACCATGTGATTCTCGCACGCCCGTGGTTAATTTCCACATGGGCGTGTGAATTCCTGTAGAGATTGGTGGTTTATTCCCGAGAGCACACAGGGGCGTGGACTCGCCCCATGGGCGACTTGTGAAAAATCTCACCGGGCGTGGGTAATTTCCGCGCGCGTGCGAATCTCTTCAGAGGAGCTCTCTCCATCCCGAGAAGACACAGGGGTGTGCGCTTGCCCCTGTGAGTTGAGCTTATGAATGCCCATGCAAGTGCGGAATTTCCATCCCGGGCGTGGAAACACTTAGCGATTCTTCTCGGGTGGACGGAGAAGCCCATGCGGTGTGCGACGGCCCACGTGGGTCGAGCGCTACGTCGTGGGTATTTTTCCATACAACCATGTTTTTTTGAGTTCGGGAGATAGTGAGTGTTTTTCTTGAGAGTATAGAGGCGTGCATACGCCACTCGTAAGGCTTTCTGTGGATACGCACGGGCGTGGGTAATTTCCACACGCCCTGCAGTGCGGATGTACTGTAACTCCAAGAGGCGCGAGTCCTTTTAAAAGGATTATCATTTCTCTTCACCGTCATATCCTCCAATTGTCTGAGAGCACTCCTACATTGTTTCCCGACCTCGTATCGCTAATTTGGAAGGATTTTGCTTGGTTTTCCGGCCGTTTTCAAAGCTTTCTCATCTCAACTCGACGGTAAGCCCTATCTTTGATTTCCTTCGCAAATTCATGATTTTCATCGATGAAACTAGTCAATAATGCTTCGTTTCTTCAATTAGAATGATTATTAATATTTAGAACAAAGTAAAAGCGTTGTAATGGTGCATTTGTGGAGTTTGAAGCATTTCCGTGCATTTGTTCACGACATGTTGATCCACACGGGCCTGCGAAAATTCCGCACGATCATGTGGATTTTTGCAGCTATGTTTAATTAACTTGTTTAATCGATTCTCTTTCAATTTTTACAGACTATGGCACCCGAGTCAAAGAAGCAAGTCGATAAGCGATCATGAGAGTCATCTCCCGAGTCCGAGAGCATGAGATTCACTATCCCCGAGCATTAAGCTCGCTTTTGAGTGTCTGATCGAGACTTCGGGTTTGGACAAACTCGGTTCTTGGCCATGAGTATATTGAGAGATTTGCAACAGGGGGATGAGTTTCCTGATGAGGTCGAGGATCTCGTTTTAGTGGGTGGTTGGAGGCAGTTATTGTCAATTAGTGAGCCAGCCATCTGGAAGCTTTCACTTGGAGGTTACATCATCATTAGGGGTTACTGCGATCCGCATACAGTGTACAAGTTCATGGCACATTTCGACACATTACAATAGATCTTAGAGCGAGATGTCAGCTCGTCATTTGTCCTGCGGCCGAGGACTCCTCAGGCCCCCTCTATTTCTCCGGCATCTCCATCCCCTATTCCGGCACCTAATGACTCACCATGTACTTCATCACCAGTAGCAGCAGTAGCAGAGCCAGAGGACGACATCGACACTTGATTTTATTTTCCTTATCTTTTACTTCCGCATTTTATTTTGAACTTGTTTACTTAGAAAGGACTTTCTTTATGAGTTTATTTTGTATCTCGAGTTGTATTCATTGTCTTATCTTTTATATACTCAAGTTAATTTTGTTTTTATTGAGCTTCACCGAACCCCCTCATGTATCCATGCAGATGGGCTTGTCATCTTGGGAATTGAGACTTTGTCATAGGCACGGCCAAGATGTTTCGGCACTTGGCTGTGTGAGCTTCACAACCCATTGGAACAACACTCCCAAGGACTTAGCTCCATCAAATGCAACACTAGGAGTCAGGGGAGTATTGTTTTGATTGCTTCTCCCACATCTGAATTTAATTGATTTACATCATAAATGAGCTTGCATGTGTACATTGGGGACAATGTACAACTTAAGTGTTGGGGGTGGAGTTCCATGGTGCACGCATCTCTTTATACTAGTTTTGATTGATATGCATGCTCACATAGGCAATGGCGGTTCACCTTAGTTGCATTGATTGTATTCGTGAGTTTAGGAGAATTTTTAATATTGAATGTTCTCATGCTCTAGTTTATTTTGACATTGAATGTTCGCATTCTTTGAACTCATTTGGAAACTTATGTTTGATGTATAAAGGACTAGTTATAGTTGTTTCTTGTGTTAATTCCAAAAAAAATATGTAAAAATAAAAAAAGAAAAGAACAAAAATAGTTTTTATTGTTTATTTGTGGTTGTTGGATGGAAAGAGCTACCACCTATGAAGTATGAAGCTATTCTCATAAGTCGGATACTAGTTATGCCCTAATGAGAGAAAGAGCGATCTCATAGGATGAGTGAAAGCTACCACTCCGGTAGAAAGAGCTACCACCTTGAAAGTGTGAAAGCCACTTTAGCGGCCGCTTTGGAAAGGGCTACCTTAGAGGATGTGTGAAGCTACTGCCATCTTTAAAATTTTGTTATTTTTTGTATATAAATAAGTCCCTTGCACTTAGAACTTTGAGGAGTATACTTTGGGTTGTTTTGAGTGAGTTCACACACTTACACAATTTTAGGTTTGTTGTCCTTTTTGATTCAAGTTTTTAGCTAGAGCATTGATTTTTCTTATTTAGAGTTGAAATTTTCCGTACTTGTAGAATGCTCTCTTTGTATGCTTTGGTGAACCTAAGGCCAAGCACTTGCAATATGTCCATCATTTATGCACATAATGTTTTAATTTTTTCTTGAGGACAAGCAAAAGGTTAAATGTGGGGGAGTTTGATAAGTGCTTGTGCGATAAGAATGCAAAGTGTTCTTTCCTGATGATGAACATTACTTTTGTCGGGTATGTGTGTATTTATGTTACTTTTATGTAGATAGGGTTGTGAGGCTGAATATTAGAGAAAGAAGCCAATGTGGATCATAAATGCACCAACTGGAGGAAATCTTGAGAAGGTTCAAATGGGAAGACATAAGTCGTGGTCGAAATGCAGGAATGTATGCGAACCTCCTTGTATTCAAGTTAGCACAATGATTTGGAGGGGCACAAGGGTAGTCACATTCAAGCATTCCAGCTCGAGCATGTATAGCAAGATCTCTACCAACATGTGCTCGTTTACGTTACCTCAATGAAAGCATGGATTTGGGAGTATTTTGGGCCAGTACTGTAGCAGGGCACTATAACAAACACTGAAGCAGGTATTGTTCACAACCGGCCAAAGAAGGATGAAAACAGAGAATCCATCCGGGCGTGCGTTAATTCCACATGCCCCTGTGAAAAATCCACTGGGTACCCACAGGGGCGTGTGGATTCCCGATTCCAGCCCTTTAAAAGCCGATGTCAACCATGATTTCAGCATTCTTTTCTCCATCTTTTCCCGAACTTGAGAGAGAGCTTTGGGAAGGGTTTTGAAAGGTATTGACTAGGAATTTGGAGAGGTTCTACGACTCTAACATCGTGCTCCATTTGGAAGAAGGTTAGTGGGAGAGCTTTCGTCGTCACCGACCTAGGCTGGACAAAGGAACCCTTGGAGGTGTAGAGGACTCTCCACAAGACCATTGCCATGACTGTCGAGGGGGTTTTCTATGGATTCTTTGCTTTTATATTTGATTTCATTGATTGTAATTAGCTCCATGGAACGGTAAACCCCCTAGTGGGTACTTGGGTATTTGTGAACCCTAGGATGTATTCATTTCATTGAACCTCTTTATTATGCTTTCAATTAATTGATGTTTTATTTGAGTTCTAGTCTTGAATGCTTGATTGTATGAATACTCCCTTAGAGTGACACTAGGGTTGAGAGTTCTTGTTGGTAACTCTTGTGAGTGAGTGACACACTACGAGAGGTAGACAAAGCTAGATTGGAGAAGGTTGAGATGGTGAGTCGAGATGTAGCAGAGTGTTCCCTTTCCCATCCGGTGTGATTTATTCTACCTCCATTTCTTCAAGTTCTTTACGGTCATAGTAGAGTGAATGGGCTAAAGGATGATTTTCCCCATGTGGCTTAGTTGCGGATGCAACGGAGTAAAGCGTTGAAGTGATTTTAGCACCTAGGGCTTAATCGTGGCTAGGGACCTTCCTCCCTTATCAAAGGGTTAGGTCTACATCTAGGAAGGGGATTTATCACTTGGAATCCCTAGAACTTATTGCAATTCTATACGAGTGTGAGGTTGAGAGGTTATTCAATTTCTCCTCCAGGATATGTATAGAGTTAAGCATGGTTGACTTTAGATTTGGGACCATGTATTTGAGGATCTTCATGACTCATTATTGCATCAGTTAGAAAGTATAATAGAGGGTTCTTGCACTTGAAACGATTGTCCTAAGCAGACCAATATCTGGGTACCACATTTATAATGATTGCCTTACGTTCTCCTATACTTGTGCCCTCTTTCTTGTTCTTTTTCATTTGTTATTTCACATCTTGTCACACATATTACTATTCATCTTTCACTTGGTTAAAAAACAATTTAAGTGTTTTTATTCCCTACTCTCTGTGGATATGGTACCCCACTCATCTTGGATTTTATTACTTCGACAAACCTGTGCACTTGCGGGACATACGCAAAGGCGTTTTCAGGCTCAAAGGCAGCCACATTTGTGTATTCCAACTTGTCCAATGATAACAAGATCTTCACCAATAAGCCTTTTTTATTGAAGAAGCGACGCGATCTACGGTATATACGTGTGCCAGTTTATGTTGCCTCGATGAAAAGTGTGGATTCGGGAGTTTTTATGGAGTATTGAGGAGATAATGTAGAAAATCACTAAAAGCGAAATAGTGTTCATAGCCCACGTAAAAATCGATTCCGAGAATCCACACGGGCTTATGGAAATTACCCATGCCCGTGTGGATGCCCTCGATTCAAGCCCCTATTTTTAGCCGTGATTCACCGGATTTAGGCATCCTTCTTTCAATCTTTCTCCATCTTTTTGAGAGGCTTTGATGTCTGACTTAGAGGGGCTTTTGCGAGCTTTTTGGAGTGGTTCCCACCGCATTGACACCTTGTTTATCTTGGAAGATAGTTATCGGTGGAGATTTTTGTCAGGGCACTCGATCCGGAAAAGTGTGCCCTAGGTATGACAAAGGGGACCTTTGGAGGATGAGGCTACTCCACAAGACCACCCGACACGAATATTGATTTGGTTTTCTTATAGATTACATGCTTTTACTTTCAATTTTCATTGTTGATTATATCTTGCTCCATGGAGAGCTAAACTACCTTGTGGGTACTTTGACTTGTAAACCCTAGGATGTTATTATTTTATTAACCTTTTTATTATGTTTTTCCTTAATTGATGTCTTTAATTGAGTTCCAATCTTGAATGCTTGTTGAATGATTTCTCCCTTAGAGTGACACTAGGGTTGAGAGTCCATCTTTGTAGCCTTTGTGGATGAGTGACACACCATGAGGATTAGACAATGTTAGATTGGAGAGGGTTGAGAGGGTGAGTCGAGAGAAAAGGGGACGCTCCGCTACCTCTCGACTCAGCCTCTCGGCCCTCTCCAATCTGGCTTTGTCTGACTTTCATGGTGTGTCATTCACTCACAAAGATTACCAATGTAGACTCTCAACCCTAGTATCATTCTAAGGGAGAAATTATTCAACAAGCATTCAAGATTGGAACTTAATTCAAGACATCAATTATGGAAAACATAATAAAAGTTCAATAAAACAATAGCAACCTAGGGTTTAAAAGTCCAAGTACCCACTAGGAGGTTTATATCTCCATGAAGGAAGATACAATCAATAATGAAATCAAGAGTCAAAACATGTAATCCATAAGAAAATCCACTCGGTATTCGTGTCGATGGTCTTGTGGAGTAGCCTCGTCCTTTCCAAAGGTCCTCTTATCAGGCCTAGGACACACCTCGCTGGATCGGTGCTGATGAAAACTCCCCCAATAACTATCTTTAAAGAGAAATGTGGTGTCAAAGCCGTAGAACCACTCCAAAAGCCTTGCTAAATCCCCTCTGATAAGTGCTTGTGTGATAAGAATGCAAAGTGTTCTTTCCTTATGATGAGCATTACTATTATTGGGTTTTAACACTAATATGTGTGTATTTATGTTACTTTCATGCATATAGGGTTGTGAAGCTGAATCTTAGAGAAAGAAGCCAATGTAGATCATGAGTATACCATTTGGAGGAAATCTTGAGAAGGTTCAAACGCGAAGACATAACTCAAGTTCAAGAGGCTAGAATGTGTGGCATCCTCCTTGTATTTAAGCTAGCACAATGATTTGGAGGAGCACAAAGGCAGTGACATTCTAAGTATTCTGGCTTGTGCATGTGCAACAAGATCTCCACCAACGCGTCCGTTTATTGAAAAGTGAAGCGATCTACAACGTAAACGTGTGCCCGTTTACGTTACCTCGATGAAAGCATGGTTTCGGGAGTGTTTCAGACCAGTACTGTAGTAGGGCACTGTAGCAACACTATAGTAAAATACTATAGCAAAACAACAAAGAAGGAGTTAGCCAGAGAAACCATACGAGCGTGTGGAAATCCATAGGGGTATGTGGATTCCCTATTCCAGCCCTTTAAAAGCAGATTTTAGCACCGATTTTAGCCCCGATTTCAGCATTCTCTTCTCCATCTTTTCCCCAACTTGAGAGAAGGCTACAGCTAGGGTTTTGAGAGATATTAGCTAGGGATTGGGAGAGGTTCTTTTGATCTGACATTGTCCTCTGTTTGGAAGAAGGTTAGTGGGAGAGCCTTCGTTGGTACCGATCCGGCGAGGTGTATCCTAGGCCGGACAAAGGGACCTTTGGATGAGTAGAGGGCCCTCCAAAAAACCATTGTCGCAACTATCGATGGGATTTTCTACGGATTTATTGCTTTTACGTTCGATTTCATTGATTGTAATTAGCTCCATTAAGAGCTAAACCCCTAGTGGTTACTTGGATTGTGAACCCCAGGATGTATTCGTTTCATTGAACCTTGTTATTATGCTTTCATTAATTGATGTTTTTTTGGGTTCAAATATTGAATGCATTAATTGTATGAATACTTCCTAAGAGTGACACTATGGCTGAGAGTTCTTGTTGGTAACCTTTGTGAGTGAGTGACACACCATGAGAGTTAGACAAGGCTAGATTGGAGAGGGTTGAGAGGGTGAATCGAGATGTAGCGGAGCGTCCCCTTTCCCTTACGGTGTGATTTATTCTACCTCCAATCTCTCGAGTTCTTTGCGGTCATAGTAGAGTGAATGGGCTAAGGGATGACCTTCCGCTGGGGCTTAGTTGCGAGTGCAATGGAGTAAAGCGTTGAAGTGAGTTTAACATCTATGGTTTAATTGTGGCTAGGGACCTTCTGCCCAGACCAAAGGGTTCTGTCTACATATAGGAAGAGGATTTATCACTTGGAATCCCTAGAACTCATTGCAATTCTATACGAGTGTGAGGTTGAGAGATTGTTCAATTTCTCATCCGGGACATGTATAAGGTTAGGCATGGTTGACCTTAGGTTTGGGAACATATATTAAAGGATCTCCACGACTCATTAATGCATTAGTTAGGAAGCATAATAAAGGGTTTTCGCACTTTAAATGATTGTCCTAGGCGGATCAATATCTGATTACCCCATTTATATGGATTGCCTTACCTCTCCTTTACTTGTGCTCCCTCTCTTGTTTCTTTTACTTTTGTTTGCATTACATCTGGTCACACAAATCACTATTCATATTTCGCTTTATTAAGAAACAATTTAAGTATTTTTACTCCCTACTCCCTATGGATACGTGATAACTGCTTGAGTAGACATATTTTTATATATGTTTTACATGCATTGAGCATCATTTTTATCATGGTTTATGTCTCATATTGTGTATTTGGTGTTCTTTTATGCATATAGGTTGTGAATGCCTTGAAGAGTAAAAAGGAAACAAAGATAGGCTATAAAGACACAATGTTGGGAGTTCTTGTTCAATTCAAGGACCAAGATACGAGAGGAGTTCATAAACGTGGAGATGTGTGCTAACATACAAGAAGATTCAAGTCAATTCACTAGTAGGAAAGGCACAAAGGCAGTCACATCTTCATGTTCCTTCTCTTTGTGAAGATTGCAAGACCTCTCAAAGAAAAGTTTTATAGCTACCACATGGACGTAGCAGTACTGTAGCAAAATTACTATTCACGGGCCCGCGTGGAAATTCCACGCGCCTACGTAGAAATTTCTGCAGCCCACGCGGCCGCGTGGAAAATCTACACTGGCGCATGAGGGCACGTGACAGGCGCGATTTTGGGCTTTAAATAGGCCGTTTGCCCTATTTTTGGGAGACTTTTGGCGAGGGTTTTCGCGAGAACTTTGAAGGCAAGGCGGCTAGGGTTTTGGAGGATGTCTTTGGCGTTATTGGGGGGCATCCATCACCAACTTTGATCGATCTTCTCTCCGTCATGGCAAAGAGGGAGCCTTCGGAGACCTAGCTTCGGAGAAGGATTCTTCAAGACGTTGGGCGACCCATCAAGGCCATCATCATGAATTTAAGGGGGTTTTGCTTCATGGTTTTCATTGCTTTTCATTTTAATAATCATTGTTTTGTAACTTGCTCCATGGAGGGCTAAACCTTAGTAGGTATTTGGGCATATGAACCCTAGGATTTATGTTTTTGTAATGATTTGCTTTATGTTTCTATTAATTCGAGTTGATTTGAGTTTTAACCTTGTATTCCCATTGCTTGCTTGTTTAATTAATCCTTGAGGTTGATTGGATTTGCATGATTTGTTACTTTGATGTGAGAGAGGTCTCCATTAGAGTTATAATGTCAAGGTTAAGTGTCCCCTCTCCCTTCCGATTGAGTGTTTCCTATCTCCGTATTCCCTAAACTATATGCAACCATATTTGGTGTGAGGCATGAGATTGAGAGATTTCTCCGCAGGGACCTTGTAGGGGGTTAGAGATCCTTCACCGGGAATTAGGGTTGGATCTATCCTTAGGAATCGGTTTCACTCTTAGGTGTCCCTAGAGCGTATTGCGGTCATATGGGGTGTGAGGTGTTAAGATTGAGTGATTTCCCCGCCGGGACCTTGTAGGGGACTAGTACTGGTGGCTTGGAGGAAAGAACCAGTTGTTCTTGGATTACCTCGACTCATTAGACTCGGTTTCAAAGCATTTAGTGAATCGTGAGCTTCATGTTAGATCCTAGGGGGAGCATTGCCCGGATACCTCATCTTTATTGATTGAGATGTCCTTTACTTGTTTTCTTGCTCGTTTGCTTGCTTATTAATTCTCTTTCAATTAGTTCATTTCATCATATCCATTGATTTTGACTAGATAACTAAGAATTGGTTAATACTAATACTTCCGTTCCCTGTGGATTCGACTACCCACTCACCGGGGTAATTATTACTTCGACACCCGTGCACTTGCGGTACATACACGCATATTCGGACATGTCAATACGATAGCCACTCACCTGGGATTTTATTACTTCGACAAACCCGTGCACTTGCGGGACATACGCAAGGGGCGTTGTCACCCTCTAAACCCTAGCCGCAAGCCTCTAAAAAGATGGAGAAAAGATGGAAAGAAGGATTCTAAAATCAGGCTGAATCGCGGCTTTATATAAGGCTGGAATCGGGAATCCACACGGGTGTGTGGAATTTCCACACGCCTGTGTGAATTTTGTAAAAGTTGGGTTTTCAGCGGCATGAGAATAGTAACTACTACAGTAAATTTCTACATTGATTCTCTACAGTGCTCTACCAAAATAACCCCGAATCCACACTTTTAATCGATGAAACACAAATAGGCACACGTCTACGCTGTAGATTGCGTTGCATCTTTAAGTAAAAGCACATTTGGCGGGAATCTTGCTAGACTTACACAGTCAGAACACATGAGTATGACTGTCTTTGTGTCCCTCCAATTTACATATTCCATCAAGTATAATGGAGGTTGGCACACACTCATATGCCTTCGAGCACAACTTGCATCTTCTCATGTGTCCACTTCAAGATTTCATCAACATAATACATTTACAATCTACCAAGGCTCATTTCTTCTCTATTTGGCTCCAAAATTATATATGTGCAAAAGAACACAAAAACACACATATTAGCGATAAAATCTAATAAAAGTAATGCTCATCATAGGAAAAGAATACTTCGTATTCTTAGTACAGAAGTACATTTTAGCTGCTCATTCTGTTCTGCCATGTTATCACACCCTTCACCTTTTATTTCAGCTTGATTTGACTCTTCTTGCACAGGTTCTTTTCCCCTTCTATGAATTCTTCATTCAATGTCTCGATTTCCTTCAACCAATGTCCAAGGGTTTCCTCGGGTCATAACCTGGAACTATAACTAAAGAGAATAAAACAAATCGGAATGATGGAAGAATAAGAAAATGTGAAATAGAATAAATGATGAATAGCTAGAATAGCAAAGTGCAAAGTGTTTCCAAAACGCCTATTCCCCTTCAATGTTGCCAAAAACTTTGACACTCCCTTTGCGTGTATACCATAAGTGCACGGGTTGTCGAAGTAATAAAAGTACCTTAGTGAGTGGGCAGTTGTATCCACAGGAAATAGTCATCAAAAATACAAGAATTGCTATTTAACTATGGTGAAGATGGATCAATAGTGGTACGAACAATATCAATGATAAAAGAAAAGAAAATAAAGAAAACATGAAAGAAAGACACAATAAAATGAGAGGAAAGACAATTGATAGAAAGTATAGCACTCGGACATTGCACACCCTAGGACTATTGCTTTAAGTGCAAGGTCAATAATTATGTCTTCCAACTGATGTCAAATAAGTTGTGGAAATCTTTAAACACATCGTCCCAAACCTAAGGTCAAATGTGACTAACCCTACAGTATACCTCGGTAGAGAAATCGCTCAATCTTAACACCTCACATTGTGCAAGGTTGCAAGAAGCACTAGGGACTCCATGTGATAAATACTATTCCCTAATCTAGATCTAACCCTTTGGTTCAGGCGAAGACCCCTAGGCACAATTAAGCCCAAGTACTAAGGATTACTTCAATTCTTCACTCTATCACTTACACAACTAAGCCCCAGCGGAGTTCCTTTCTTAGCACTTCAATCTATTTTGACCGCAAAAAACTCTTAGAACACAGAGGAAGGATAAATCACACCGGAAGGGAAAGAGGGTGTTCCACTACCTCTCCAGTCACCCTCTCAACCTTCTCCAACCTAGCTTTATCTAACTCTCATGGTGTGTCACTCATCCATAAGAATTACCAACATGGATTCTCAACCTTAGTATCACTATAAGGGAAAATCAACTCAACAACCATTCAAGATTAGAACTCAATTAGAACATCAATTAAAGAAAACATAATAAAAGGTCAATGAGACAAAATCATCCTACGGTTTACAAGTCTAACAACCCACTAGCGGTTTTGCTCTCCATGGAGCAAGATACAATCAATAATGAAATCAAAAGTAAAAACATGCATCTATGAGTAAAATCCCCTTGTA
Source organism: Dioscorea cayenensis subsp. rotundata (assembly GCF_009730915.1). Taxonomy (NCBI): domain Eukaryota; kingdom Viridiplantae; phylum Streptophyta; class Magnoliopsida; order Dioscoreales; family Dioscoreaceae; genus Dioscorea; species Dioscorea cayenensis. The sequence goes on from NC_052490.1 coordinate 1,095,233, forward strand.
GTCCGTATCGATGGTCTTGTGAAATAGCCTTGTCTTCTCCAAAGGTTCCCTCATCAAGCTTAGGGCACACCTTGCTGAATCGATGCCGACGAAAGCTCCCCCAATAACTATCTTCCGAAGGAATGGGATGTTGAAGGCCGTAGAACAACACCAAAAACCTTGCCAAAGCCTCTCCAGGCCATAGCCGTGCGCACCTCCATAGATGGGCAAAAGATGGAAGAAAGATAGGCAAAGGATCCCCCAAAACAGCTAAAATAGTGACTTAAATATGGCTAGAATCGGGCATCCACTCAGGCGTGTGGAAATTATACACATCCTTGTGAATCTCCAGGAAACCTATTTTCTGCGGTCTGTAAACAACAAGTACTACTATTTTTTACTATATTAGACTTCTACAGTGCTCCACCAAAATGATCCTGAATCGAGAATTTTTATCGAGGCCACATGAACGGGCACACATCCATGCGGTGGATCGCGTTTCATCTTTAATAAATGTCACATTGATGAAGGTCTTGCTAGTGTTGCATAAGTCATAACACATGAGCATGACTTTCTTTGTGGCCCTCTAATTTCCATGTTCACTCAAGCACAACAGAGGTTGGCACACACTCTCATGTCTTTGAGCACAACTTGTGTCTTCATGTGTGTGCACTCCAAGATTTCATCAACAATGTGCATCCACGATCTACTTTGGCTCCTTTTTTCCGCAATTGTCTCCACAACCCTATTTGCACAAAAGTAACACAAATAAACATATATGAGTGATAAAATCTGAGAAAAGTAATGCTCAATGTAAGAAAAGAATACTTCGCATTACCAATACATAAGCACTTATCAGGCAACTGGACTTTGATTCAATTGCAAGACTGATCATTATATCTCCTAACTGATGTTTAATGAGTCATGGAAATACCTAAACACACTGTCCCAAACCTAAGGTTAACTGTCACTAACCCTACACTATACCCAGGTGAAAAGGAATGCTCTCGACGCCTCAAACTTGTAGGGTTGCTGATTGCTTTCCTGCAAGTGTACGGGATCACCAACTAATACCCCTCGTGCGAGCAAGAGGGGGTCGTATTCCCAAGGGCCCGAGAAGCTACTCTTACTTCCTCTTCGCTATGTTGTTTAACCTCCAAGTTTGAATGTGATAGTGATAAAACAAATAAACAAGTAAAATGAAAATAAAATGCTAACAATGAAGGCAAGATACGGGGGATAATAAAGGAAAGAAAGCGGTCGCGGATGAGGATCCTCTCGGGGCTACTAAAAGTGTGCAGGATGCCGAAGTAACATGCAAATGGCTAGTTGGACCGAGAAAACCCTAGATTAGGTCAACCCGATGCTCACGGCAATTCAACCCCTAATCCGTACTGAGTATTGGATACGGAATCTCTTCAACCCAAATCCTCCCACGATTGCAATGGGAAAGGTGGTTTTTCTCAAATTAGGGTTAGAATACAAGCTAATACTTAACCCTAGAATTGGAGCGGTATAAATACCCGATGGTCACGGCATATTTATACATGTTTTCCTTCCAAGCTTGGTGAGTCTAACACTAGGGCAATGGTCATGCAACCTAGCATTACCTAAGAATTGATACACAGAGTTCTCATGCATACCAAAGCATTCAAATCCACCAAGCAAGGATCACAAGCAAGCCAAAATACAATAGAAAGAACCAAGCATCCATACAAGCACAAGTTCACCACCAAGGTTCACCTACATCCGGTGACCTTAGGGTTTAGTTATTCATAGTTATCAAATAAAACAAGAAATCCATGCAAACAACCAAACAAAACATAAGAAACACTCCCTCAAAGAATGAAGGCCGGAGAAGCTTCCAATGATTTGGGATCATGTAATTAATGATTTCCACGACTCATTGTTGCATCAAGTAGGAAGTATAATAAAGGGTTCTTGCACTTGAAATGATTGTCCTAGGCGGATCAATATCCGGGTACCTCATCGTTTATGAGTAGAGGATGACAAGTATTCTTAATCATCTTCTACTCATTTATTCTCCTCCTTCTGAGAGCTTTGATCACCTGCTATACTAATTTTTCACCATTGTATTCTACTCATTGACTAAACTTGGTGGTGTCGCACTTAGAAACCTCATCATTGAAAGTGCTAGGCACGGAGTTGATCCATCAAGGGGGTTAATGTATCATGCGCTTGGAGTGAGGCCAAAAAATCTTGCATGAAGAAGGACAATTTAGCATTATAGCAGTTCTTATGCAAGCCTACCCAAGCCCTGGAAAAATTTCAGATATTTATTTACAATTTTTTTGAATTTATATTGCTTGTTGAAATTTATATTTGGTCTCAACAAGATTCTGCTTTATGCATTATGACTTCCTTTTGATCTCTATAGCACTAGTTTGTAGAATTTTCACTGTATATGGTTGCTTGCCCGCAAGTGTACGGGGTCACCAAGTAATACCCTATGAGTGACACAGGGGTCATATTCCACCGGGCCAAGGAGCTCCTATTACTCCTTCATCACTTACTTTCTAACCTTACAACTTAAACATGGTATTTCACTCTAATACATGCAACAATACTAATAAATCACAAGTATAACAATTCCAAGGCAAGCAAGAAATCACAAGAGCAATGATGATGATAAATAGGCCTAGGGATGAGGATCCCCATGAGTGGTCATCATGATATATGGATGCATAAGAACAACATGGCAAGGGTGAATAAGACCAATGGATCTCAAAATTAGTTCAACCCCAATCTCTCGACGGTTAAACCCTAATCCCATATGAATAATGACAAGGATCTCTCCCTAATCACATTCCTATGGTTGCATTAAGCGAAGGAAAATCAAGCAATATGGATACACTTAAACTAAGTCCATCCTTATAATTCGGAGGGGCTACCAACATCCAAATTTCACGGCATGTCGATACAAGAATACCCCTTCTAGCTCATTAATGATCTAGTACATGCGAGTAGGGCACATCTACACGTACAACTTAATAAAGAACTAAGGATCTCTCCATTTTATAGTTCTAGACATGAAGAACAATGTGCCAAACCATAAAGAATGAATGTATTTGTGGAGGGGATTCACCAAATGAGTAGCCTTCCGCGTATTTGTGTTGTCAGTAGGTGATAAGGAATTTCAATATTTGCTTGCACTCATGCCAAATGGGTAATCAATTCGGGCCGATTAAGCAACGATGCGCTAGTGGACTCATCATCATAGATTCCCATGTATTTTGCAAACTCCATGTGGTTCATTTCATGAATTTTTCCAAAAGCTTGGAACCTAATGGAACCTTGTCGTCGAATGAGAACACTCCTCTCATCTTGCTTCGCCTCAAATGTGCTCAACACCTCCAATGTGAGTTGGCAAAAAGTAGGTTCATCGATTGAAAATAATTCCGTCCAACCATTTTGAGCAAATAAATCTTTCACTTGCACATCCCACCCGAGTTCTCCAAAGACATTCCAATCAATATGCCAAAAAGTACCAAATGGTTTGGTCTTTAAATTTTTCATAGCGAGACTTGTGAAGATAACAAGAGAAACGGGGTTGTTCGGGGATGTGAGAGTCGCTCGGTAGTTTAGAAGCGAGTTTCTTGACGTGTGGCATTCCTACATCAATAATTATTCAAGTATGAATTAAAGGAATCCAAGAGGGTGCATAATGTGGCATGAAAAAAGATTAAAACATGATGAAACTGAAGAGAATAGGATCCATACAGACATATGGAGCCCGTATGGATACTATTCAACTTGCAAGAGGTTCCAATCAATCATGACTTCAAAACATTTGTACATATTTTCAAGGAAATTCATAGACATGATGTTATACCACACAATACAAGGTAAAAGCTTGAAACAATCCACACAAAAACTCAAGAAAGCAAGAAGAAAAGAATAGAATAAATTTTTCTCATCAAGTTTCTTACCAACAAAAGCTCGAGAGCACTTGAGTTTAGCTTGAAGAAGAACACTAGATCTACTTCAGCAAGGAGATGAGGAGATGATTTTTGAACAAGAAATGGTGATATTTAGCCATGGTTTTATGGATAATGAAGGTTAGGTTTTGTTTAGAGAAGAAGAAGAATGAATAAAGAGAAGGTGGCAATGTTTTCATGAAAAATCTAGACCCTCAAACGGCCTCACCGAGGTCCCTCATTGAGGCCGCTTTGGAGTAAGCCAAAGTTTTCTGGAATTTTCACATGGCCTCAATGAGCACCTCATTGAGGCTGTTTTGCACAAGCCAAACTTTTCGAATTTCCAAACGGCCTCAATGAGCTCCTCATTGAAGCCGCTTTGGACTTAAAAATCATGCATTCGAGCTTTTGATTGCTTCTCCAAACACATGGGCATGGCTACAAGTTGTTCTAAAATCATCACCAACATAAAATAATGGTTCAAAATTTCGATCTAATGCATGAAATGATAGCCCAAACAAGTACCACTCAACAATAAAAATAAGTAAACAACCACATGGACAATGATCATGATACACAAAATAATGAGAGCATGGACTTATTCAAATTAATAACTCCATGATAATACAAAAAATAACAAGACCATGAACACAAAGAATGCACAAACATCAAAATAAACCCCCGAATGCTTAGGTTGCCTCCCAAGAAGCGCTTGTTTAACGTCACGAGCCTGACGTACCTTTTCACTTACCTCACGGGGGTTCGAATAATTTGAAATTTCCCCCGGTCATCTTCAAATTGTTGGTGTTTCTTCCCGATAAACTCAAGCACATCAATGTATGAATTTCACATTCTTCATGAATGAAGGGAGGTGAAGATTGTACCTTCTTTTCTTGAGTTGTTGGATGAGAATGATTGATACCTTTCTTCTTTTTTTCCCCGGACCTCCCTCCAAATTTTCTTTAACATTGAATCTTTCTTTTCTTTCTCTTTGGTATTGGTACACATAACCTTCTCCTTTGGTTTCTTCAAATTAGAACTTGGAAGGGGAGAGTGAGGTTCTTCTTGATCTTCATTTCCTAGCTCTCCTAAGTACTCATCCAATGGATTCAATGAAAGTACCTCCTGCACACAATCAAAAAAATTAAAAGATCGGCTTTCATCAACAAAAATAAAAGCATGTCATCATGGTCTAAGGAGTGTTTCATGGCCGCCGTACAGAGTGTACATTGGTTCTTCTTCTCCAACCCTTAATGTTAATTTTCCTCCTTTAAGGTTAATTAGGGCACCGGAGGTACTGAGGAATGGCCGACAAAGAATCAATGGTGTCTCCACATCTTCATCAATATCCATGATGACAAAATCCATAGTGAATACAAATTTGTCCACCCGGACAATCACATCCTCCACAATCCCACAAGGCTTCCTTGTTGATCGATCCGCCAATTGTAAAATCATTTTCGTGGGTCTAAGTTCATTGATAAGTGCTTGTGCGATATGAATGCGAAGCATTATTTTCTTATGTTGAGCATTACTTTCCTCGGGTTTTTACACTAATATGTGTGTTTTTATGTTATTTTTATGCAGGTAGGGTTGTGAGGCCGAGTATGAAGAAAATAGGCCAATGTGGATCATAATGCACCAATTTTGGAGGAAATCTTGCTAAGATTCAAACGCGAAGACATAGGTCAGGTGTGAGATGCTAGAGTGTGTGCCAACCTCCTCGTATTCAAGTGGGCACATCCATTTTGAGGGGCACAAAAGGCGTCACATTCGAGCATTCCAACTTATGCACATAGAACAAGAGCTCCACCAACGTGTACACCATTGAAGAAGCAAGTGATCCACAACGTGAACGTGTGCCCGCTTATGCTACCCCGATGAAAGTATGGAATTCGGGAGTATTTACGGCGTAGCATCAGTAGGTGTTAATGCAAGAAATCATTGTAGGAAATTAATGTAGCAGTTACTGTTCATAGCCGGCCGAAAATCACAGAAACAGAGAATCCACTCGGGCGTGTGGAAATTATCCACGGCCGTGTTGAAATTCCACACGGGCGCTGTACCGCCCACGCCCTGTAGTCGCTCGATTCCAGCTCTATTTAAAGCCGATTCAGCCCCGATTTTTGGCATTCTTTTTCTCCATCTTTTTCCCCAACTTGTGAGAGGGCTTCGCTAGGGTTTCGAGGGGTATTGGCCAAGGTTTTGGAGAGGTTCTATGGCTCGACATCCCGATTCCATTAGGAAGAAGGTTGGTAGGGGAGCTTCGATCGAGGCGTATCCTATACCCGGATCGAAGGAATCCCTTGGACGACGAGTAGAGAACTTTCCACAAGGCCATCGACACGACCATCGAGGGGGTTTCTTTTATGGATTCATTGCTTTTTACATTCGATTTCTTTTGATTGTACTTAGCTCCATGGAGAGCTAAACCCCTAGTGGGTACTTGGGTGATTGTGAACCCTAGGATGTATTCGTTTCATTGAACTTCTTTATTATGCTTTCAATAAATTGATACTTATTGTGAGTTCCAACCTTGAATACTTGATTGCATTAACATTTCCCCTAGAGTGACACTAGGGTTGAGAGTTCTTGTTGGTAACCTTGTGAGTGAGTGACACACCACGAGCATTAGACAAAGCTAGGTTGGAGAGGGTTGAGAGGGTGAGTCGAGAGGTACAGGAGCGTCCCCTTTCCCCTCCAACGTGATAGATTCTACCTCCGTTCCTCGAGTTCTTTGCGGCCATAATAGAGTGAATGGTCTAAGGGATGAACCTCCGCTGGGGCCTAGTTGCGCGTGCAATGGAGTGAAGCGTTGAGATGATCTTAGTATCTAGGGCTTAATTGTGGCTAGGGACCTTCCGCCTGGACCTAAGGGTTAGGTCTAAATCTAGGAAGAGATTTATCACTTGGAATTCCTAGAGCTCATTGCAACTCTATGCGAGTGCGAGGTGTTGAGATTGTTCGATTTCTCCTCCGGGACATGTATAGAGTTAGGCATAGTTGACCTTAGATTTGGGACTATGTATGTAAGGATTTCCACTACTCACCATTGCATTGATTAGGAAGCATAACAGAGAGTTCTTGCACTTGAAGCGATTATCCTAGGTGAAGCATCATCCGAGTACCCCATCTTTATCGATTGCCTTGCCTCCTCCTTACTTTTGCTCTCTTACTTGTTGCTTTTAATTTTGGAGAATTGAATCATT